>NW_027397066.1:46912588-47032936 GCF_003265705.2 Callorhinus ursinus | reverse complement strand
TTTTTTTTTAAGATTTTATGTATTTATTTAACAGAGAGAGAGAGAGACAGCAAGAGAGGGAACACAAGCAGGGGGGGTGGGAGAGGGAGAAGCAGGCTTCCCACTGAGCAGAGAGCCCAATGTGGGGCTCCATCCCAGGATCCTGGGATCATGACCTGAGCCGAAGGCAGATGCTTAACCGACTGAGCCACCCAGGCACCCTTGATTTTGCCCCTTCTTGATGATAACCCATGCTATTTACCTAGAATAATTTGCTCCATTTTTAAAAAATGGTTGGCCACCTTTTAGCCTTCACATTTCCATTAAAAGAACCATGAGAGACAATGGACTCTGAAAAACAAACTGAGGGTTCTAGAGGGGAGGGGGGTGGGGGGATGCGTTAGCCTGGTGATAGGTATAAAAGAGGGCACATTCTGCGTGGAGCACTGGGTGTTATGCACAAACAATGAATCATGGAACCCTACATCAAAAACTAATGATGTAATATATGGTGATTAACATAACAATAAAAAAATTAAAAAAAATCATACCTTTTAAACTATCCTTGACCACCCAAACTAGAAATTTTCAACCTAACTTAATATTTCATTACCCATGCATTTTCTTCATAGCATTTATTTATACTATATTTTTTTTCTTTAGAGGACTATTAACTTTTAGTCTCTCTGAATTATAAGTTCTACAATGTCAAGATACTTTGTTCTCCATATCACCAGAGACTAAAACAGTAATGAATAAATAAATGAATAAGTAGATAATGAAATTATACCAATATGCAACATTCTTCTTCCCCAGAGATCTCCCCAGAAATGCTTACACTGAGACACCTCCAAACTGAAACAGATTATTAACTCCATTTCAAGGTTATGATGTAGACCAACAGCATGCTGCCCTCCAGAGCAATGTGATTAAAGTCAAGGATCTACGTATTTATCCTTTTTTTTTAAGATTTTATTTATTTTTTGACAGAGCAAGAGAGGGAACGCAAGCAGGGGGAGTGGGAGAGGGAGAAGCGGGCCTCTGGTGGAGCAAGGAGCCCGTTGTGGGGCTCGATCCCAGGACCCTGGGATCATGACCTGAGCCGAAGGCAGATGCTTAATGACTGAGCCACCCAGGCGCCCCTCTAGGTATTTATTCTAAGGAAGATCACTGCTTAGGCATTCCCAAGCATCATTTGCATGATCTTATTTAATATCCTTCCTTCATATGGCTCTTTAAATATCCTAAGAAAAGAAAAACACCAAAGATACTCCTATAACCCAGATTTTCAGGTTATGTTTTCATCTTTGTGTTTTCTTTAGTTCAGTTTTTAACTTCATAGCATGTCAAATGATTACTCCTCTACTTCCATGAAATGATTTTGTACATTCTCCCTGAAAACCCAGCTGAGAAATAGATGTTGAAAGTGAGAATTTCTACTCACCAACAAATTTCCCCCTAAGAAAACCCAAATCCCAAATACCAGTTTGTACAGAAATCTATTTTGCTGGTGACAGGGCTAGCCTTTGAGTATTCCATTCATCACTTCCTTAGCACAAAACTTCTCAGCACTGGAGCCTTTTTTCTTCCATAGTGACAAAATAGATGTTGCTGGAATCTATGGAAAATTGGGTCAGTAAATCAGGAAACACTGATCTGTTTTAAACAAAGATCAAGTTTTGAGTTCTTTTAAGTCCTTTTAACTCCTCAGGCCAAAAAGTGTGAATTACAGTTGATGGGAAATGTTACTTTTTCCCTCACTTTTGATACCATTATGCCCTCCTAGCTTTTTATCAAATCTATCATCTAATGAACTGTTTACTAAGTCCAAAAGGAAAATTTTGCACCAAATGGTGTAACTCACTGACTGAAAGAAAGTATATTAGAGGTCTTCAGGCTAATAAAATCAATAGGATCTCTTTCTCCAAAGACAGTTTCTATCAATAGAAAGAAAAATAGAATATATGTATTCATCTACAACCATATAAATATGACAGAGGGAGAGATTATAGAAATTGGCTCACATGATTCTGAAAGTAGAGAAGTCCCAAGGTCTGCTGTCAGCAAGCAGAAGACCTAGAAGAAGCAATGGTATAGTTCTAGTGTAAGTATGAAAATGTGAGAAGCAGGGGAGCTGCTGGTCGAAGTTCTAGTTGGAGTCCAAAGGTAGGAGAAGACTGACGTCCTAGCTTGAAGACAATAAGAAAGATGGGATGCCTGGCTGGCTCAGTCGGTTAAGCATCTGCGTTCGGCTCAGGTCATGTTCACAGGGGTCCTGAGATCTCGTCCCACATGGGGCTCCCTGCTCAGTGGGGAGCCTGCTTCTCCTTCTGTCTGCTACTCCCTGACCCCAATAGTGCGCTCTCTCTCTGTCAAATAAATAAAATCTTAAAAAAAAAAAAAAGACAGTAAGAAAGAACAAATTCTGCCTTCCTCCACATTTTTACTCCATTTAAGTCTTTAACAGATTGGATGAGGCCCATTCACATTGGGGAAGGCAATCTGCTTTAGTCAGTCTACCAATTTGGATGTTAATCTCATCCAGAAACATCCTCATAGACACACTCAAATAATGTGTAACCAAATATCTAGATACCCTGTGGCCCAGACAAGTTGACAGATAAAACTAACCATCACAGAAAGAATTTGAAAAATGGATTTGTACAAAGTGACTTATTATATATTATATGTCATAATCTATATTAATAGGCAATTTACAGAGATAAGGAACAGAGATGGGGCTTTCCAAAAGCATCATTCCCTGGTGCCAAGGAATTATTTGCAATATAAACATAAAGATGTTGGGATTGAAATGGACAAATACAGCAGAGAAAGGGTAAAGACTTTAGATAAGAAAAAACCATGGCTGACTCCAGCAAGATTTTTTATTTTCTGCCAGCTACAGGAAGTAAATTTGTTGCCTCAGATTGAGATTTTCTAGTTTTCCTCTGGTTAGAGCCTGAAATCTTACTCTCTTCAATGAAGAATGCATTGAGTTAAATGCTGAGTTAATTGAGACTTCAGAAAACAGGCAAAGAAATTTATATATATAATTTCCTCAATAAACTGATTTAGTTACAAATTCAAAAAGAATTTTTTTTGTCCTAAGGTTTTGAAGCACATGGATTTTTCTCCTTTAGCATTCTTGCTCTCTGCTGACTATATGAAATTTGGCTTGATATTCTACCCATTTATGTCTTTCCTAGGTCAAGAGTTCTTAACTTTTTTTTCCCCATACATAGACCCTTTGTCAGTTGTCAGGAAAAGCCTATGGAAATCTTAGAATAATGCTTTTAAATGTACAAAAGGGCAATGCACAGATACTATAAAGGAAAAAAAATCTATTTAAATACAGTTATCAAATTATGGGGAAAACCTCTGATATATTTATTGTAGAAGCCAGTGTAGGGCACCACTTAATTTTTCCATTCAGGTTGGAACTTTCTGTGAGAAGTACAACTGTGGGGCACCTAGGTGGCTCAGGTCATGATCTCTGGGTCCTGGGATCGAGCCCCACATTGGGCTCCCTGCTCAGCTGGGAGTCAGATTCTCTCTCTCACCCTCCCTTTGTACTCTCTCTTAAATAAATAAAATCTTAAAAAAAAAAACAAAACACAATTGTGTCACAGTCTCCAGTTATCTCACCTGCAGGGTCCAGCAGGCTGATCCCAGGCAATGACTGAACACAGTATAGTGATAAACTCAGGGCAATCCCACTCAACATGGACTTCCTCCAGCAATGATCCTTGCACAGTGACTTCTCATCAGTCTGGCCAGGATGTTCTTTGAGATGCCTGCAGTCTGAGGCTCTGCCTACCATTCCTTCTTCCTTCTTGGACCCCCTTCACAGGTTTGGATCAGCCTCACAGTCTAACATCGCCTCCTTTGTTTGCTCCCTCTGCTCTTTGCCTGTCACAGATATTTCCTCCAGTGATTTTTTTGTACTTCTAATTCTCTTTTGATATCTGTCTCTCAGATAACCCAGTCTGACACATCAATTTACTCACTATTAACTAATAACACATTATGTTAACTCATTCAGTAACCTATAAAAGTATCAAATAAGAATTTAGTGAACATGAGCCCACATTTATTTCAAAGTATTTCAACAACTATAATATGCTAAAAAAAATCTGTTGATTTTATTGTTGATAAAATTCCAGATACTGTTATATTACATTCTAGGCATATTATGTTATAGCACACACACATAATTAATGGAAATGCTAAATTTTAGTACAAAAACAGTAAAAGTATAGTTATATTTTTCCCATCTAATTTTAAAGATATGCTAAATACCATGCAGGGTGTTCAAGGACACTAGAAAAACTCTGTTAGGCAAGGGTCCTAGCAAGTTGGTAAAAAGTCATGGTCAGTCATGTCAAACTTATTTTACTTGACTTGTTAAACCACAAAATATTGCCTACAACTGCAAAAATCTATGCTTGACTTTTTCTTATTTCTTTATTCCATTTTCTTTTTTGTTTTTTTGGGGGTATTAGATATTTACCTACCACTGTCCTTAAGTTTTAGCATGAATATTATTCTTGTTTTGCAATTTATAAATATAATTTTCTTCAAAAACTAACTTATAAATTGTGTTTAAATATGTAGTTTACTAAGTTGCTATTTTTATACTTTACTTGAATTCAACTCTATTGCTTACTCTTCTAAGACATACATAAACAAACATCCACATACTTTGTTATCTCCTTAATTTCAGGGTTTATGGTCACTTTTGTCACTTTATAGATGAGAACCCAAAGATTAGTCTATATTCAGTAATTTCCCAGAGAACAGCCACAACTACAGCAATTTCTTTCAAAAAGAATACATGTGGAGAGATTAAAAGCAGCTGTAATTTGCTTTTTGTAAAAGGAGGGATAATTAAGATACATGATTACTAAACTTTTCATATTTGATTATGTACAACTTGAGTGATGTTTGAGATGTGACCTCAGATCAACAAAACTGGGCATTCACATGAGCAGTCAAAATTAGATTGCATGGAGCTCTTATTTTTCACTTCTGCTTCATTCCTTCTATCAACTTAGCACTTAGCACTAATATTATTAGTGCTAATATTATTCATATTTAGCACATTAAATTTGAACATCTTTCTTATTAGCATCCATATTTTATCTGAGGATCATTACAATATCCTCACCTCACAGTTACCTGACAGTTTAAATGAAATAAGCTTTATCTATTTCCATTTGGCCACTCACAGAGTTATAGCATGTATCTAGTCACTACTAGGAATTGATATGCTGAAAAATATTAACTTGTGATTGGCCCCCTCTTACTACAAAATCTGTTATCTTTATGCATCTCTCTGACTTGGAAACACAAAATCATTGTCATTTTGAGCTTCAGTCCCTGGACTTTATCCTAACTTTTTAGTCAATCTCTTTCTCCTGACTTCTCTAACTCTTCTAGTCTATTCATGTTTTAATTATTTCCTCTCTAGAAATCTTGACTCTATCTTATTAAACTCTTTTTAATGTTACATTAGGTAATACTAAATTGGTTTATACTGTTGGACACAAACATGCTTCTGTGCAGATTTTATAAAAATCATATTCAATATTCACTAAAATTGTGCTGCTGGAAGTGCTTTGACTAATAAACTAAGGACTTCTATATATCAACGGTGATGATGCTTAATGGGGATCAGTAATACTTTTCAGTAGGATGAAGATAGAAGCAGTATCTTGTCACATGTAAAGTCTAAAACCGATACAAGAAGTGTTAATAAGTAGTCAAGGAAATCAACTTGGCATCTTCTAGAATAGTCTAGAAATCATGATTATTTCTATTCTATTATAGTCTAGGTATAGAAAGCCATATTTTATGCTTATATCTTCTAGAGAAGATGTCATTAACTGTCCTAGAAGTTCAAAACTCTGGAATGTTGTGATCTTAAATCTTAGAGAACAGTCACTGAGTTATATTTATAGGGACAATAATTCTGTTGCAGAGAAGGCAAAAGAGAACTGAAATTCCTACTCTATATGTTTAACTGTAAGTGGAAGGGGAAAACATAGCAGAATATCAGTTAGTACTCTGAAGAGTCTGGTTTAACTTAGTAAAAATGTAGATGTTATATTTTTCAGTTGACCTCTACCTACAATTATAAACAGAAAAATCTCAATCTGAAATCTTCAAGAAGAATATTGAATAGTTAAAACCAGAAGTCATTTCTGCCTGTTGAGAAATCTATTCTATACTCTAGATATTGAATCTTATAGCTGTCTTTTGATGAAAATATTTCCATTAACACCACAACACAGATTTCACCCCAAAGAAGAGGAACAATAGAATCAAGACTTCATGTAGCAGACACTGAAAGAACTTTGTTGAAGAGAGGTGAACTTCCTAGAATCAGAGCCTGACACCAAGTTTTGGTACCTCAGAAAAAATGCAGCTATAGATTTTGATATACAAATAATCAATCTTATATGTAAAACCTGAAGTTTAAGGAATTATAAGAGTTTCTATAATTATTATTTCCCTAGGATTATTTTTTTATTGTGAGATATCCAAAATAGTGTTTCAGTGGTAATCAATGTAGAAATTACTAAGATATTTCATCTTTTTTTTTAGATTTAATTCTGCTGTATTTTCCTTTAAATTTCTTATTGTTATGTTAATCACCATACATTACATCATTAGTTTTTGGTGTAGTGTTCCATGATTCATTGTGTATAACACCCAGTGCTCCACGCAGAACATGCCCTCTTTAATACCCATCACCTGGCTAACCCATCCCTCACCCCCCCTCCCCTCTAGAACCCTCAGTTTGTTTTTCAGAGTCCATCGTCTCTCATGGTTCATCTCCCCCTCCGATTTCCCCCTCTTCATTCTTCCCCTCCTACTATCTTCTTCTTCTTTTCTTTTTTCTTAACATATATTGCATTATTTGTTTCAGAGGTACAGATCTCTGATTCAAGAGTCTTGCACAATTCACAGTGCTCACCATAGCACATACCCTCCCCAATGTCTATCACCCAGCCACCCCATCCCTCCCACCCCACCCCCACTCCAGCAACCCTCAGTTTGTTTCCTGAGATTAAGAATTCCTCATAACATTAGAATAATTCTGCTGTATTCTTATTTGTTTTCTAGTTTTCTTTTTTTATTGTTATGTTAATCACCATACATTACATCATTAGTTTTTGATGTAGTGTTCCATGATTCATTGTTTGCATATAACACCCAGTGCTGAGTTTCTATAATTATTATAATGACTTAGTTAAGAAAATGCCCCTTCCAGCTCAAATGGGCAAGGAATATGGCGCAATGTGGTTCCCTTGCAAGAGTCAACCAGTAACAGAAATACCATAATAAATAAAAATTCAAATATGGAATTTGGGAGGATATTTTACCTTTTGAATTGCTGAATGAAACAACCCCTTGATGAGAAGTATTAGGACTCCAACGTTTTGTTATGTATCTGAAAATATTAGTTATATTTAGAGGACAAAGAGTATTTAACTCATATCATATAGTTAATTATATTTCACTAATACCTTTAAGCATTACAATAACTTCTAAAAATAGGTATCCATATTGGGTTGAACACTTAAATATAATCAAGAGTCCATACATTGAGGCTGGGCTTATACACACACTTTTACTGTTACATGATGTTTATCTTAAGGATACCACACTGCAACTTACTTAAGGAAACCATATTTATGTGTATGTGTGTTTGTACTTCTACATTTTTTAAAGATTTTATTTATTCAATTGAGAGAGAGAGAGAGCATACATGAGCAGGGTGGGGGGTGAGTGGCAGAGGGAGAGAGACAAGCAGACTCCGCACTGAGCATGGAGTCTGACACAGCCCATCCCAGTCCCCCAAGATCAGAACCTAAGCTATAGTCTGATGCTTAACCAACTGAGCCACCCAGGTGCCCCATACTTCTATTACACTTTAAAACAAATACAAATTTTAGAATTATAATATTCATTTCCATAGAGCTATAAATAATGACTACTTCTGATTTGTTATGCCACATTTAAAATGCTTTTGCATATCCATTCAAAAGCCACTTTAATAAACACATTGTGATAAATGAGAGAAACGGAACAATACTAAATTTAGCTATAAGACAATACATGTATGAGGTTTTACATATTAAGTCATGTACAAATTTTACTTAGCAAAATAAAAATTCAAGTAGCCACCTTAATTTGCATAGGCTCATGTTAATGACTTGGACAAAAATTACTTCAGTGGTTAAGAACAGAAGAATAATTTTTTCTTGTGAAGTCTTTTGTGTCAGGGACACAGTTAACATCTACTCACTAAATGACCTTCTTTAATAAAAACAACACTATTAGTTTGAGATGTTCAGCATTTGACTGTAAATAGTTATAATTGCATGCAGAGAAATGCATCAACAAAGAGGTGTGAGCAACTTTTGATGGCCATGTTTCTAGCAATTAGCTGTAAAAATTTCATTGTTTATTAACAAAGTTTCTTTTAATTAGCAGTCCAATTATCATCCTATTTAATGCACTAGGTAAATTCCAGCTATATAATAAATGCAGCTATTAATCAAGGGCCTGGTAATCGAGAAAGAAGAAAAAATAAGTTATAGGTGATTAGAAGAAAAAAAAAAGTTATGAATTAGGAGCTCAATCAAGGTATATATAATCAAATCTGAAATATTCTCCAAACTTAAGGAAAGTCTTCAATTTGGCCCAACAGAAAACATGATTTTATCCTGCAATGTATAGTAGGAAACAACTTGTAGGACTTTAGTGTTTTTATCATAGTGTATCTTGACTTTTCATTATATTTTTATTTTTTATACTCCCAGAAAATTTTATTCCCTATAGAAATGTGGAATCTCTCTGGCTTTAACCTGATTATTTCTTTCCAAGGCTCTTGGAGATATGGTTACTTTGAGGTTTGTGTCTTCTGCAAAGAGAATTAGACTAGATATCCTGAAAGAGTTTTGACTTTTAATGTTTTGGAGATGTGGGCAATGCCTAGGCACTATCCCAATTGAAGAGGAGCTGTCCCAGACTTAGAAAAAAATTGTTTGAAGGACAATCTTTAGGTTTCATGCTTAGGCTTCAAGAGAGGACTACAGTTCCAATAAATTCATTTTAAAGAAATTAAGATTAAAAACATGTGAGGGTATTTACATATGCATATTTCTAAATATCTGATTAAGGGATAAGGCTTAAGAAGACTATGAGACACAAGACACCCTTCCCACTTCTCCCTATGGTTTTTGTGGGCTACAGTGGCCTCATCCATTATGGAACAATAGTTCATACTTACTTACTTTCCTCCTTTATCCCTGGCCCTTTTCACCATTTACTACTGTGTTAGCCAGAAGTCCCAGTGGTTTGTACACTTAACTTTTGTGTAGGATATTTAGTCAAAGAATTTCTAAATAAAAGAATTTGGAAAATAACCTTTGTTATTTGAAGTTTTGAGAAAAAAAAAAAAACATGTGAGGAGAAAGTTGTATAGCTGTGGCATGGCTTAGATCCTAACTGACCCCTCCCTACTCTTCTAGCCACGTCTCAGGCCATGCATCCACCCAAACATGCTCCTTCATCTGGGCAATTTATCCTTAGATTTCAGCAGGAATGTTCCTTTCTTAAAGAGATCTTGATTTTCATTAATTAGACATCCTTTATTATTTCTCCTAATACGATATATTTTTGATCTTCAATCATCATTTGGAATCAAAACTATACCAATGTTTGTTAATGTATTATTGACCACTTCTTCCAACTTGACAGAAAGTGTATGGGTGAAGGAATGTCCCTATTTTTTTCTAACATCTACTGCCTAATAAAGTCTTCCTAATTGAAACATACAGGAATGAGACTCATGCACACCCCTGTGTGTGTGTGTGTGTGTGTGTGTGTGTGTGTGAGTGTGAGTGTGCATCTGTGAGAGAGAGAGAGAGAGAGAGAGAGAGAGAGATCTAACTTGAAGTAATCTTTAACATTTTTTAGCCCAATTAAAAAAATCTGCTCTAATTTAAACATTGCCTCCTCTGTCTGGCCCCACAACCAGCAACATACATACCATTAGTTTTCCCAGTATAGTTCCAAGAGCACTTTCCTCAATTTCATCTATTTCTGTGGCTATGTGATAATAGCTTGCCATGATCAGCCTTGCTGCACTATTCAACATCTGGCTGCAAAATAGTCATGCCAAATATGGATAGGAGGACCAAACTCTCATCTGGGCACTTCCGTGGCTTCACAGATTAGACTGCTTTCCCCATTTTAGCCACCACTAACCTAGTAGGTATAACTTCTAGAAAATTATTTTATCTTATTATTCCTGATAACTTCACATAATGTCTGAAGCATCTTCAGAACACCTTCAGCAATTGATTCAGCTGCTCTAGTATTTGGGGTTTATTTCAGCCCCAGTCCAAGTTTCTCTTTTACCTGTAATATTTATCTGTATGGTCCTATAATCTATACACTATTTATTATGATCACTTGCTGTATCAATTGAATAAATTCAATGATGTATTAATTTACACTTTCCCAAATTAGATAAATAAATAATACTTAGATTATGCTGGCCACTTTTGCTACATGTTTGGCATGGGAAAGGGAATGTTCTCAGTGCCCTAGTACAGTAGTGAAAGACATATAAACAGATAAATTATATAATCCCATCATATCTAAGGTTCAATTAGAAACTGAAGACTAACCAAAAACGTTGAGAAGAACTCAGGGGGATGCAAGCTTAATCTGAAAAACACAGAATTTTTCAAGAGCCAGGGATCTTGGGAATATATATAAAGCAGAGGTTAAAAACCACAAAGAAAGGCAGATAGTGCAATAGTGCAGATAGAGGTTATAAAGGAACTACAGTGATACCATAATGTAAAATTATGGGGTGAACTATAGGCACTGGGAGAGGAATCATGAAAAGTCCATGGAGTAATTGAAGAATTTTGTACAGGAGAATAGTATAAACAAACTTCTCCATTAGAAACACCCCATCAGCAAAAGCACTGAGGGAAGTTATATGTGGGGTTGGAAAAGAGACTCCAACGAAAGAGACAAAGACAATGAACTGCAACAATATGGGTGGAAATGTCTGTAGGTCTAGGATATGTCTATAGGTGTGGGAATGAAGACGATGGCATACATTTGGAAATATAAAGCTTATTTAATCATAAAATTTAGTGATAATTAGAGAGGGAGAATGGAGGTGGGATGATGAAGACAGAGCAGATATCAGTTTTCTTACATGGAAAAGAAAGTGGGCAATAATAATGCCAACAATAAAATAAGGAAAAAAGAAGACAGATTGTACTTCTATCAATATGTATTTTAGGGTTTTTGTTTCTTTAAATATGTTGAATTTGAGATGTCTGAAATAAGCAGGTGATAAATCCAATAGCCAATTAGACCCATACATCTGTGTTGAGTATAAATGAGAATTCTTATGTAGTGGCTTCCAGGAATAGGACATAAATACCCCAACTCCTTTAGAGAAAGCCTGCAAATGAAATATGAAAATATTGGGGAGAACCAAGCATTCAGAAAACATACCTATTAAGGGCACAACATAGGAAGAAGCATACCTACCAGAGCCAAAGTGGCCTACAATATAGAAGGACACCAGACTGAAATTCTAGGAATCCACTGAAGAAACTAATTTCTAAGAGGGAGCCTTTAATTCAAGACTACAACAGAGTAGTATCCAAATATTCTCTTCATTCTTAAAATCTCAAGCTCAGATTCCTTTTTTCTATAGATAGTATTCACAGAACATCACAGAGTAAGAGGTTTCTGTTCTCCAGGCTCCAAGGCTCCAACTGTGTTATCATGGTCTTAAAAAAATCCTTGTATAAGAGTTTATTTTACACTTTCCATAGTTAGATAAGAACACTGGAAGCAAGGGTCATGCTTTTTTTTTTCCTATCTACAATATTATCGACTACAGATACCTTGTCATAGTCTTACATAAATATTTGCATGTTTTGATTTTGGAAGTCCATTTTTATCAGAAGCATAAAACAAAACTGATTGCTCCTTTGCTACAAAGAAACTGGGATAAATATGCATGTACATAGTGGATATTCCCTTTCTGTGACTTTATTATTTTGTTTAATTAAAAGCACATTATAAATGGTATAATTTTAGGCTTCTGCAACTGTGTAATACCTTAAGTGAAATAGTTTGTGTGTAGAAAATGGGTGCTTTTCCATGGTCAGTTGGATTTGAGGAAAGGGAAAAGCTTAGTATGTAGAAAATTTTAATTCATGTAAACCAAGGCTAGTCCCAAATCTGTGTCACCAGCCAAACTCACATGGAATAAACAGTGGTGTAAAAAGATTAGAGAATTTCTAGAACTGTTATAAATGGTTTTGATTTCCCTATACCAATGATAATTTCTAAACACTGCAGGAAACTTTTTTAAACATGGTTATACAAACACTTTTCTCCTCCAAATTTTGACCACTCGTTAGACTAGGATTTCTGAGTCTTGCCTGGGGATCCATAGGACATAGGCAAATCGACCCCATGAAAAGTAAACTGCAGTCATTTTTGATCCAAATATTGGAAACTTTGTTATTCCACCAAAAGAATAAGAAATGGATTCTATCATTGAGCAGTGACAGAACTAGAATGAAAATCATATAAGGGGAAAGGCAAAAGGAAAACGGTGTGTGACTTTATCTCAATTAACCATTACATAAATTTAAGAGACATTCCTTAATCCTAAAATTATTTGAGATTAAAAATTTAATTAGCTTTTATCCTTAATAAAGATAGCACTTAAACCTTTAATCCTAGGATCTCAAAGCCAATTAACAAATAAATCCTCAATTTTCCTATGAAAGAATGTACACATGTTTACTTCCTCATTTACAGTTTGGACCACTGTGGTACAGAGAAACTCATCCCAAGTCATACTCTCAAACAAATTGTCAACAGAACACATGGACCTTGTTTCTTATGTCAGATGTATAGACATGCTTTATTGATTTATTGATTATTTAAAATATCAAAACATTATGCTTAAGTATTAGAATTTTGGTCAGTGATACACTGAGTTTAACTTTCAACTCTGAAAATTATATAATATGGAATCTTTCAGGGTGTTCAACATCCTAAAACTTCAGTTCCTTCATATAAAAATAGAGCTTATAATAGTATCTTCTTCAAAGAATTGCTTTGAATTGAAATTGAAATTGAATTGAGATAATGAATGATAATGAATAAATTGGGATTATGATATTGAATACAGTAATATAGTTAAAGGCTTAGCCTCAAGAACATAGTAGGCAGTCACTAAGTATTAGGTGCTAAAGTATTAATAATAAATATTAAAAGATAAAATTTCATCTTCATTTTCAGCTGTTCTAAATACAAGTATTTACATATTTAAAAAGTAGGAAGTATATACTTATATATATGTATATGTTTATAGACATGTTTATATCTAGTTTCATGTTGGTAGGTCTCTATAGAAGGAGGTTTATATAAATAGAGAAACAGGTGGGGTGCCTGGGTGAGTCAGTTGGTTAGGCAGCCAACTCTTGGTTTTAGCTCAGGTTATGATATTAGTGTCCTGGAACTGAGTCCCTCTGCCTCTGCCCCTCCCCCCACTAGTGCTCTCTCCCACTCTCTCAAATAAATAAGTCTTTGAATATAAAAACAGGTATTTTAAAACAGGTATACCCATTGTTAGACTGTTACAAATGTAAAGAATCTGCCAAAAATCTAAAATAAGTAAAATTGATTCCTGGCTGGTAGAAAATACCAAAACCATCTTTAACACTGCAAGTTCCTGCTGAACTCTGGGCAGCTGCATTAAACAAGGGAAGAATTAGATAAAATGAAGGTCTACTAATGCCTGGCAGTGTTAGAGGATTCCCATGTAATTAATCATGAGAGTTCAAAAGTTTACATAGTTATCCATGGAGTACTAAGAAATAAACCCCACAACAAATAAACTCAACTATCTAAAAACTAGAACTTTGTTGAGGCACAGAAAAAGTCTGAGAATTTATAAACACAACTTTTCACTGTCACGCTTGCATTCTTAATCCATGTTTATTTGTGTAACTAAAGAATAAATCTCAGATAAGGAAGTGAATTTAAAGTGATTTGAGTCTGAGTCCTCTTCAGGCAACTTTCAGAAGTTATGTAACTTTACTTCAAAATATGCTTCAAAGTATTATCTCAGATATAATTCCAAAGAAAACAAGCTTAAAACCAAAAATCAGGGTAAACAGACTTGTGAAAGAGTCAGATAATGGAATTCTTTCACATAGAATAAATACCTGCCTATAAAATACATGTAAAGAATAAAATTAAAATGATAATAACAGGTGAAAAGTAAGTGTGAAGAGCAAACTTATGGATATAAAAATATCATTGTAATAATCAATAAACTCAATATATAGATCAACCAGCTGATTAGATAGAAGTGAGGACAGATTAGTATGCCACAGGTGATATGCCAGAAGTAATTATCCATGGTTGTTTTAATGTCCTCATACTTCTAGGAAAAGATTGTTTATAGTCATTCTATCAGGTAAATTCCAGAACTGATTTTAAACCTCTCAAATCAATCAATGCTCATTTGTTTCAGTGATCAGGCTTCTGAAATTTAGCCAATCATTGACAGCCACATAGTTTAAGGGTCAGTAGATCTACCGAGGACTCAATCCAGTGAGCATGCTTCTAAACTGATGGCAACCTACTCCCATTTCTGTAACAACCATAATCTCTCCCAGATGCTTTCCAAAACCTCAGTGCTTCGTTCTTATATAGCATAGCTTTCTCTGACTTAAAGAAATAAATTGTTACCTAGTTTCAGATATTCAGTGGATGTTGCTGTCTTCAACATCCAGAATTCAAACTAGAGAGAGGCAAAAAGAAGGTGAACAAGATAAATAAACTCTGTGAAAGACAGAGTGAGAATATCAATTACTAGAACTAGAGATCTTGAAGGAGAGGAGAAAGAAGAACAGTGCCAATAATCAAGAAATTAAGATTGATGATTTTTCAGGACCCTAATCTTGAGATCCAAGAATTCTAACACATACCAAGCAAGAATCATTTTAAGAAGTTTCACACCTAAAAGTATCTTGAAGAAATGCACAAGACCAAAAAGAACATAATAGAGTCAAACTAAGAAAAATAAATAAATAAAAAGATCTACAAGAAACTGGTTAACAATATAGTCCAGAGATGAATAGAATGATATCCTCAGTGTTCCCAAAGAAAATTATCTCAACATATAATTGTATGAAGTATATTCATCATGTTTAAAGATATAATGTTTAATTCTTGCAACATATAGTCTCAAAATACATAAACAGTAACTGGTTAACAAAAAAATTTAATAAACCATTACTGTGAGATTTTAAAACTACTCTTGAGAGTTGATAGAGTAAGCAGATCAAATAAACACACCAAACTCAAAGATAGAAGTGAATGGCTATATATAAGCTTGACCTAATAGACACAAAGAATATAATACCTAACCAATGTGGAATCAACGTTTCTTTCCCCAAAGCATTTATTAAACATTTAGGAAAATCAACCACATAAGATAGAGGAAACATTTTTCAAGAAATTGCTAATATTCAGAACACATTATCTGACCACAGCAGTAAAGTTTATATTCAATTATAAAGGATACTTAGGAAAAATGCATACACTTGAACATCAAAAAAGCAAACTGCAAGATCACTAGAGTCAATAAAAATTTAACAAATGAGAATGAAAGAACTACTTAACCTAACATGCCCATTTTTTTGTTTATGCCTATATATATGTTTCTTACTCCACTTAGAACACGTTTTTCAAAAAAGTCTGCATTGTTTTATTCCTCTTCTCTGCACTTACGTTCAAACCTCATTTGAATTATTTCTTCAGTGTGCATATGTTTCATTCTTCAGTACATTTACCATGCTGTTTTCCCTTTCAAATGTTTACTTAGTAAACATAGGCAATAATACATTTGTTATTCAGAAATCTCATGTTTTTATTATTCTATGAATACCATTAAATGCTATTTATTATCCTGTGTATCCAAAAATATAGAAAAGAGATCACGTGCCTGTATTGAACAAGAAAACACAAAGGAAAAAAGAAATGGCACCCATATTACTGCAAATATAAAAATCAAATCATGATTAATAGATAAACAAAAAGGTAAACAAAGTTTTTGTGGAACAGAAAAAGAAAATAAAAGTACAGTCTATATCCATTTTTTTGTGCATAAATCACTTCCTAAGAGAAAAATCAATGATGTGTTTTGATACTTCTAATGGATGACCCCAGTGATGTTTTGTTAGAAGAGACTCTAGTAATCTTTATATTAATTTAGTTGTACAGACATGGTAAACTTCCTTTCTCTCTGTCCTCTGCAGTTTCATGTTTCAAAACAACATGTGAACACAGTAATGAGGCATATAAAGTAGAAAAGCAATATTTGGAATTTTCTCTAATTCAGCATTTTAGATAATATTGTTAAAAGTGTTTCATTGTTGTGCAAAGAGAAATAAAAATGTAAGGTTGTTTAAGATGCAGATATATCTGTATAACTACTTTATATGGTTTCATTTCCATGCAGTAACAAATGAACATTTAAAAAGCAAAAACTTCCCTTAGGGCTGAGATGCATTATGAAATACATTTCATTTAAAAAGTAGTTTCTCATCTACATTTCTGTGTTCCCTTTTGATAAACATTTACTGATTTAATTCTGGAAGAAGGAATCCATACTGCTTTATACATTAGTGATACTAAGTTGCATGTAATATCTAGAATGGTCATTTATATGAAAGTAAAAAACCTACCCTTCCTTTCAGATAATATTCATCTACACAAACTTTATAAGCTGTGCATGATTATTTGAGAGATTATATTTATTATTGATACTGTGATTTTTTTTCTTCCTATACTCTTTCTTCTTGACCATCTTGTGACAAACTATGTGTGAGTTTGAGTTTGAGTGTGTGTGTGTGTGTGTGTGTGTGTGTGTGTGTGTTAACAAAGGAGAAAATATTTTCATATTTAAAAAAAATGGTACTTGGAGTGCCTAGGTTGCTCAGTTGGTTAAGCGACTGCCTTCGGCTCAGGTCATGATCCTGGAGTCCCGGGATCGAGTCCCACATCAGGCTCCCAGATCAGCGGGGAGTCTGCTTCTCCCTCTGACACTCTCCCCTCTCATGCTCTCTCTCACTTTTTCTTTCTCTCTCTCAAATAAGTAAATAAAATCTTTAAAAAAATGGTACTGAAAATATTTGGGAATGGGTACCATGTATATGAAATGCCTAACCTGTTTTCTATAGTAATTAATATAATTGATCAATTTGCAGACATATTAGCATACAAAGATACAAGTTTGGAATTTTCAAAAAGATTGAATGTTTGGCTTGCCTGATTGTGTGTGTGTGTGTGTGTGTGTGTGTGTGTGTGTGTGTGTGTGTGTGTGAGAGAGAGATTATAACACTGAATAAAGGAAAGTGATAATTTTTAGTTTCATTAGTATTGTTAAGCAAACAGGTTATAGTGAATTATGACATTTGAATAGTATTCATACATCCATGTCAGCCTGGCTTATTTTGCCTAGTAACTGTCATAGAACATGTCCTGTTCTATTTCTCTTGAATGAATAAGTAGAAAGTATGCTTTTAAATCTAATTATGACATGAACTGAAATAAACAGTTGTGAAAAAAGTCATAATCACAAATTAACAGGATGAAATAAAAACTAAAGAAAATTGGAATATCTGTAGAATCCCACTTTCAATTTAAAAACAGGAATGGTTTGGAAAAGGATGGGACCATCTTTCTTAACAGCTATTAATATTGACCCTCAGCCCCTTCACCCCTTCCAGTATCCCACCCCACCCATCTGCTTTAGATGTTTGTAATTTGAATATAAATTAACAATGTATGTGACAGCCAAAATTCTAATGAAAGCTTATCCTAATCAACAAGAATAGATTTCTCAGTATATAAAAGTACTCATTCCATACCATCTCATGCTAGTAAAAACATATCAATAATAAGGTGTTCAGCTTTCTTTCACGATAAGACGACAACTGAGAGATTGGAGTACTTCACTGATTACACAAATATGCACTGAGCATCTACCAGAAATTAGACGACATGCTACGTAGGTTCTCTTACACCGCAATAAATAAAATATGTTTTTGTCTTCAAAGAAAATAGATCATAGACAGGATACAGGGAAAATTAAGTAGGCAGATGTGGGATCTTAACTCCATTAATTCTATCATTCACTCATTGAGTTAATACTATACTCAACTATTGTATACACTCACTGTTGTGGAGAAGTTGAACCAGAGAATTATTTAATGTGGGAAATAAATCATATGCACAAATGAGTTATAACCATATTAAACATGGTCAGCAATGGTGAAGTAGAAATGAAGTAGATGGGTGACCAGGAATAGCAACGTTTGTTAAAGAGTTCATGACAGCAATTGGAAGTAGACCATGAAGAATGCATGTCCTTTTGTTGGGTAAAACCTAGGTTTGAGCAGTGGAAGGAATGTCAGAGGCAGAGTCTGAATCCTTGAAGGGGAATGTTAGAGACCTGAGCTGGAGGCAAGGACAATGAAAAAAGAAAAGACAGATCCTATGTATTCATATTATCTCCATATTTACATTATCAGAAATAAATGATAGAATTTTTAAAAGAGAAAACAGGTAATTGGAGAATTAGTTGATATTCCAGGAGACAGTTATGAAAATGGAAATAAGTTTTTGCTACTAAGGAAAGTAGAAGTTGCTAACCATACATGCATAGGTGAATTTATCTGAGGAAAATATCCCAGGTGTTGCATTTGCTGTTAAGAACCACTTCTGGTAAATAAGAAACTATTTGTGGCTATTTGGTGGATTGTAAAAATAACCGTAATAATTTTCAGCTTGCTTCCCATTAAGGGGTGGAATCCATTTTCAGGCCTCAAGAGACCCTGTAGCCCATGTTCCTTCTCTTGGAACTCTGCAACCAGAAGTAGTACAGAAGCCTGCTGGATATTGAGAGACAAGTAACAAAGTCACCCCTGTTATCATGGCCAACAGCCTACTAATCTAAAGATAAGTGACTGAAGTTGCATGAATGATCCCAACAAAGATCTGCTGAGTTCCCTCAGATCAAATGAGCTATGAACAGCCAACCCCCATGGAACAGTGAGCTAAATAAAATGTTTTTTGAAGCCACTAAATTTGGGGGTGAATTTTTTTTAAAGATTTTTTTTATTTATTTGACAGAGAGAGAGAGACAGCGACAGAGGAAACACAAGCAGGGGGAGTGGGAGAGGGAGAAACAGGCTTCCCGCTGAGCAGGGAGCCCGATGTGGGGCTCAATCCCAGGACCCTGGGATCATGACCTGAGCCGAAGGCAGACATGAACGACTGAGCCACCCAGGTGCTCCTGGGGGTGATTTGTTATATAGCAAAACCTAACTAAAACACACCAACATAAGCACTTTCCTGTATTTTGAAAATATTTTTGCTCCCATAAGACTGTCTTCTCATTTCTGGAATTCCACAGGATATAATTCATCCTTATTTCATGTGATACTCTTTCACATATTTGATGCTAGCTATTCTACACCTAAGTTTTTTTTCTTATACAGACAGGCCATGGGTTTAATGAAAGGCATACCTCTAAAATAAGCAATGAAAGAAATGACATGAAGAACTGAATTATTTTCGCTGAAATTTTTCTTGGATACTCGATAAAGGAATCCTGAATAGATGAGAGGATAAATTAACCTGGGTCTAAAACGGAAATACTTACAAATCAGGAAGATAATAGAAACAAAGGTGCTTCATCAGAAAGTGATAGTAGTGAACCAAAGAGAACAGTTAACATTCAGCATAAGGACACTAATGCCATGCAAATATGAGCCTAGAATGCCTAGATTTTCTAATGTTTTGAGACAATATGAATCTAAATGTTATGTAAAAGTCAACTATTTTTGAATGTTAGCAATTAATTCAGTTTAAAATTGTTTGGGGATTTCCAATAATAGAATTTTGTACAGTTGAGCTAAATATTTGAATATTAAGTGTGTATGTATGTGCATATTAAAACTGTATTGTCTGCTTTGTGATTATATAATGCTTTGGATTCTATAAAATATAAAAAATAAATAGGGCTCTTTGGTAGCATGTTCTAAAATGGACTGCATTAGGCATTATGAGTCTAGTAGATCAAGCATTTAACTGCTTGTATTTATTAGTAATGTTTCATTACCACTTTGTTTCTTCTAGGAGAGAGAAAAATAATAGAAGTATATAAAATAATAAAGCTTAGATAAAAGTCTGCTTGTTGTTTCTTTTTATAATTTGCCAAAATGAGCAAGTAAAAGACCACTCAACAAGTAATACATGTTTAATGTGGCTAACATAAAAAATTTATAAATTAAGTAGATTTTCAACATTTTATGTATCTCAGATAGCAAATGGTATCAATTCAAAATATATGTATAAGCCATATCTTGATAGCTAAGGTAAAGGATTAGAAAATTTAAGAGAAGGAAGAAGAAGAAATAGAAACATTTTGTAACAAGGTCACTGGATATGGGAAGATAGGGCATGCATGTTGTGTTGGCACAGGAAAGTCACATGCCTCATGGGTACATGCAACCTAACTACAGATTCTACTTCTGGATTTCCTTTTCATATGCACAAATGGCAAAAGAATTTACAGTGATATTTTATGTTCATAACAGATCTCTTTGCACCTGGAACATAGCAGGAGACTTGTTAGTAACTCACAGGTTATTGATATTTGGGCATAAAAGGTGGAAAATGGGGATCAAAGTGCACAATAATCAGAGAATTTGGGGAAATACTCTCAAGTTAAGACCAAAGGTAGCCATGAAGCAGATGGATATTTGTCATGTCTATAATTTCATTTAGTGAACACAAACAATTCAAAAGTAGTGATTAGATTATCAAATACCTGGTAACATAGCATAATATATAACATTCAGTTATAAATGCCCAAACAATACCTCAGAAAACTAGAGAACTGAGTACAACAATAAACTTTAATAAAACTGATTTGGATTTCAGGAAAATACAACAGAATATCCTTGAACATATTTATAAGTAAAAAATTGTTTTTTCCTTTAGAAAACCACATAAATTATAATGAGCAAAATCAAATTAATAAAAAAAACAGATCTGGGTTTAACTTTTTAGGGTGAAATCTAACTGATTCTGTGCTACATTTTAGATTTCAAAGGTAGGAAAAATTTCAGCTAGCTCAAGTTGAGATTTGCCTGGATAGGAGGCAAGAAACCTCTATTAATTTTGTCTTTCTCAAAAATCAATAATTGGAGTTTCAATCTTCTTTAAGGGAATTTGAATTCTTTTTCTTTCTGTCCAAAAAGATAAACTTCCCTTGGTTTCTGTCATATGATTTACAGGTTGTTGGCCTGAGACATTGGGGTAGCAAGTCAATAATCTCTTTTGAAAAATCCTGCTGAGACTGGGGATCATCTAATACAAGGCATTCATTCAGAATCAATCCACTATTTAGGAGCAATGTTCCTTTCCCTTGCCAGAGCCACCACCTGGAATAATTTCCCTAGAGCTTCGGATAGTTTGTCATCAGCACTCACTAGAGAATAAGGAATAAAAGCCTTTAAGCCTATGAGGAATGGTTGGCATATAATGTTTCAATTCTCTTGTTTCAGCATAAGGGAAAGGGGGAAACACATACCTATGCTGGCAAGAGGCTAAGAAGAAATGGGGTGAATCATAAATGAATAACAAATTATGCTCTGTCAGCACACTCTCATCTTTGTAATCAAGGGCTTCCTTTTTTAAGTTTGCTAATGTTGTTAGCATTCTTACACTTAACCAGTTTACTACTCCTATCTGCTAAATATACACAGGAATTGAGAAATAGCAAAAAAGCAAACTACAATATCAAAGAAAAAAATTAGAGATCTCTTAAGTTTTTGTATGTCTCAGGTTCATTCGTAATTTACAGAAGCCCTTGCTCTGATTTTTTTTAAACATCATTTTAGACCAAATTATAAGAAAATTGGTTTTCTGGTTACTCCTCCTATAAGAGTGTAAGAGGAACAAGTCAGTTAGGGTATTGCTCTTGCCCTGATCACTGCAATAGTTCTAGGAAATTATGGTGTCACATAGCTCAAAGTAATTGCTGATACTTCTCAAAATGACAGTGAATCAGAAAGACAAAAAAAAACTTTTAAAATGTTTTTATCAACATGATTTGAAAAAGAAAATATTATGCTTAAATATGTAAGCTCATGTTATATGGAAGGTTCACAAAATGAATTTAGGGATAAAATTAAATATAGTAAAGTACAATTTTCATAGCCTAAATGGCACCATATACAATTGCAAAATACTGGTTCAACATCCAAACATTAAGCATTGACTTTAAAAATAACCTTATGAACACTCAAAATCCATCTATTATGGGAACAAATGAGACATTTGATGACACTATTGAAAGTATACCACAATATAAATACTTCAATAAAAATGATCCCTAAGTATAGTATCAATATTATGCTTAACTTATAACATCTTCAGATTTTACTTAATTTTAATAAGTATGCTTAAGAGAGTTTGCCATTTAATATTCTGAAGAAAGAATATATATCTAAGAGACCAGGAATCTCATAGTAACTATAAAGGTAATATTTTTTAAAAGTTACATAAATCATAGCATGTTTTTAGTTAGTTCAATTATCTTTCACATATAAAAGACCAATAAGTATCATGTAATACCTGAATTAAGTTCCTTGAGACCCAATCACCCAAACTCCAGGACATTCACATTAGAAGGTATTATTTTGTATTACAAAATAATGGTAAGGATTCCTGATTTCAGATTTCTTGAGTATATGGATTAAAATCCTATTTTTTTCATTTACTAAGTTCATTGGTTGTCAAGCATTAGGATGCATGAGTATCATCCATCTGTTTCCAGGAAACAGAATATGAAATGGGGACTCTCACACATTCTCCCTCAGAAGAATGGAACTTAACTGAGAAACTAATTTCCCATAAATGCCTGATTTATAAAAAAATTGATTCTTATCTCCTGACCAATGAACATTCATTCTCAAAGAATCTCTTCCCACCCTCAAGCCAATGAAATTACAGCTTGAATTCTCACTGGGATTTCCCCTCCTTAAACTCCTTTTGCCTATAAATACAATTCACCCTGAACCCTCGGCAGACTCAGTGGTAGCTTGCCATAGCATGCCCTTCTAAATCGCAATTTCTTTCTATTCCCAAATAAACTCAGTTTGAATTTCTGGTAATTTGAACTTGCCTCAGTTTACATCCTTTATTTAGGTTTACAAGCCCCACAACCCCAGGGAGTCCTAGACAGCAGGTCAGGAATGGGTTCTTATAAATCAGCATTTTAAACTATATTCATAGGAATTCTTGATGCAGAAGTCAATAGTTAACAAAAAGCTGTTCTAGCTGTGTCACTTGGCTGGAGTTAATCACACAGGACCTACTTTTTATCATTTATAAAATGCAAATAAAACCAGAGCCTATCTCAAGGATTGCTTTAGCAATAAGTAAAATAATCCATGAAATGGATATAGAACACTGACTTCATTGTGCCTAACACAAATGAAGCACTCCATCAAAGTTACCTATTTGTGGTTCTGTTCACAGTAACTATACTTCATGTGTGGTGGTAAAAGTAATAGATGGAGTTACCTCCCTTCTTTTTAGACAGTATATCATTATGTGAAGGGGCTTTAGGGGAAGTTGTATCCCCAGGACAGAACTAGGTTTTTGTTGGGGCAAAGAGACAGAGGAAACATTAAAGAAAACACCCTTGAGGAATGTGGGGGGAGAAGACAGTTTGTTAACCTGGCTGTAGATGTTCTGAATAGATTAACGATTCAATTAGAGGTATGGCAGCAGTAGGTATATACATTCATACAGAGGAATCATTGATTAACGTGTGATCTACCATAGTTTCTCATTCTTTTGCTAATACCTTTGACTTCCTTATTTTCATTCACTCTCAATCCCACCTGCCAAAATTCCAGTAGAAGATTAATCCAAATTTTTGCCATCTAAAGGTCTATATTAGCACTTGTGGAGAAAAGTCACCTAATTACATAATATTGACACTGTTATTAAGAGTAATTATGCAAGCATATTATTCATATTGACTAATCATTGTCATAATCATTAATCACACTGACCCCCCAAAATATTAATAAACTTGATGGCGAGTGATATTTAAAGGCTTCAAATCAAAAGGAGAGTTAAAAGAACCGGAGATGCTCTAACAGCTTGTGGGTTTTCTCTCTGGACACTTTTTGATTCATCAGTGTGGGAAGCATGTCCACTGCTAGATCTGGGGGTAAATATTTAAGCCATAACCAGAAGAATTTCCCCCAAAATAGCTCTCATAAGAAATACCTCAGGGAGGAAATAGGATTGATTCAACATGTCATATAGCTATCCATAGAGTGGTTCAATAATTATTATTATAAAAAATGAAGGTTATGATGTCTCTAAAACTATATTATATTCACCTATTTGCTTTTCTATATTAAATACACTGTAAACTCTACCAGGAAAAGTCTTGTTCACCATTACTTGCCCCCCCCCCACTTAGCATAGCATCTAACAAATAAGTGCCCAATACACTAATGTTACATAATGAATGTAAGAATTCAAAGCTTTTTGCTGTTATGATTCTGATAAATTCCTATTTCTTTTTTTAAAAAGAGATTTTATGAGAAAGAGAGAGAAAGCATGAATGGGAAGGGCAGAAGGAGATGGATAGAGGGTCTCAAGCAGACTCCACACTGAGCACGGAGCCGGACAGAGGGCTCAACCTCATGATCCTGAAATCACTGCCAGAGCTGAAACCAAGAGTTGGATGCTTAACTGACTGTGCCCCTGATCAATTCCTATTTTTTTAAGATTTTATTTATTTACTTGAGAGAGAGAGAGAGAGAGAGAGAGAGAGAGAGAGCATGAGAAGGGGGAGGGTCAGAGGGAGAAGCAGACTCCCCGCTGAGCAGGTAGTCCGATGTGGGACTCGATCCTGGGACTTCAGGATCATGACCTGAGCTGAAGGCAGTCGCTTAACCAACTGAGCCACCCAGGCGCCCTGATCAATTCCTATTTAATAAAATTTTATTACGTCATGAAAGTCTATAATCTCAAAATTGACTTGTGTTTTTATTTCTTGTATTAGGTCCTCCTTCAAATGATTTAACAATTTTTTTAAATGCCTGGATTATAGTAGTCTTATGTCTGTAACTTCATCATTGACTTAAGCTCTTCTCAGAACTAAGCATATGTGTTGTTATCATAAAGAGCCACCTGTGGATCTGATGGAGCATTTATTAGTTAAAACGCTATATGCACATGGAATAAAAGAACTCAAGGATGAAGCTAAAGTAGGAGCTGAACATACTTTGACCTATTTTTTTTTTAAAGTTTGCCAAAGCCAGATGAGATCAAGATATTCCATTTGACATTTCTCTTCCATTTTCCATTAGGATTTCTTCAAAAGAATCTTGTAAAGTGAAAACTAGCACATGGAAAAAATGCAAATATGTAATAAGAATGTGTCCCTTGCCAGCTGAATTATGCACCATCTTAGATTTCTCATCATGGAGCAAAAAGCGGTGTTTGCGGCAAGAATCTCTGATGACTTCAGGAAAGAATGAACGAATTATAACATAATGTAAAGAGCCTTAGTTTCTAAAGTAAAAAAAAAAAATGAATTCCAAATTTAAGGAAAATATACAAAGCTAATTTTATACTTTAGAAAAATAATCTAAGAATTGTTATTGAGAGTTATCAACACTACCAATGCTTAAATTATACTCATACATGCAAAACAAAAACCATATCCACTGAAAGTATAGAGATATGCTTTATCCTAAATATGCATTTGTAAAACAAATGTGTTTGTGTAATATATATGAGAATGAATATTTATAAAGTAATTTTTGCTTAAAACATTAACCATTAGTATATTTACAAAAATAAAAAGCGTATGCTCATGTATAGGTTACAAAGTATGCACCTGAGTAATATTGATGCTGATCCTAGTCTTAAACCTAGCCATTAAATTATTTAACACTTACCAAAAAGTGAAAGTGAAAATTTGTAAATGTTATATAAGAACCATTATTATATTATTACTACAGCAAAGTGTAAATTGTAATTTTCCTTCTGCTGCAGTAATGTATGACACTAATCCATAATTATAGGCTTCACTCTGCTGTAATTGTCAGTGCTGTTTGAGTGGCTATTGAAATAACTGATCTATGATAATTCAGGATGGCCATGAATCGGCTGCCTTAGACATTTAAAAGCTAAAATGTTTCTGCTTTGACACAGAGGAGTTGATCCTTATTGACACATTAGTAAAACCACCCTAAATGTATTTAACAGCATCATACTTCTCCCTAAACTCATCAATTTAATTCATTAAAAGTAAGTCTATCCCTAACAGTCCAGGAAAAGTCATTGGTCTTCTGACAATCTTTGTGGGTCTGCAGAGTTTGATTAATCCCTCCACTTTGATATTCCAGAGTTAGCAAGGAGTTTGATCCCTCCTAATCAATGATCTATAGCAGCTACAAAGGTGAGCAATCACATTTCCAATGAGGGAGCCAAAGGGAGTTTAACCTGTCATTCATTCACTGTCTAGCCAAAGTTACATTTTAGTCAATGATCTCATAAGACAGACAAGTTTTGAGTTGCTATGGAAATTTCATAAATTGTACAATTTCTCAATTCTGAATTAATGAGGTAGTAGGTTTTCATTTAAAAAGGAAAGCATTTGGGGCCCCTGGGTGATGCAGTTGGTTAAGGGTCCAACTCTTGGTTTTGGCTCAGGTCGTGATCTCAGGGTCTTGAGAGAGAGACCCATGTCAGCCGCACTTAGCAATCATAATTTTCCAATTAAGAAACACAGATAAAATCTCTGTAACTATGGAAAAACAAAAATGTTGACTAAAACCTCAGCTTTGTAAAGTTAGTGTACACGATGGGAAACTTACTATTACTCTCAACAGTAATTTAGTTATGAAACATCTGAGAACCTCCACTTTCTCAAAGAAGGCAAATCTGTAAAGCTTTAAGAGAAAGTCTTATGTATATATAAACTTAAGAGTCCTGAGTTTACTTCCCCCCTCCCAATTTTTACTCCTTCCAATTAACTAATTTGCTGTTTCTCACAACTCAAAAAAAAAAAAAAAAAAGCAGTATGCAGGATGACCCAGAGATGACACTATTTTTCCCCTAACCCTGAAAGCATTTGTTTAGATATTTTACCAAATCAAAGCAGTTTCAAAAATTTTAGAGAAAAATCAAATGTCACCTATCATATGGCCTATTAAACATTATTTTAGAAAGGTTTGGTGCTAGTTAAGTGCTCTGCTTATTTCCTTTATTTTTTCCTGAGGGTTTATGCTTTCTTCAAAGTAACATCACCTGAATACCATAATACATTTAATATTTAGTACTTTTTTCTGCCAGTTCAGAAACATTCTTATCTGAGTTTGAAAGGAAATTTAGATCAAAAGTAAATGCTATCAGATCATAACATAAATCAAATTCTAAACTTACCCTGTTAAACTATTAGTAACTTTCTAAAAATACCAGTGAATTGATGAAAATGAAAATAATTTAAGTGAAATTATAAAGCCCCACAATCATTCCCGAGTATGCGCTACATAGGAAAAAAAAGTGCAACAATGTTATTTCTGTTGAGTTTTTACAACATGAATATTATTTAAAACCATTTTAAATGAAGTCCCAAAAGCTGTATTTCGTTATATTTGATTTTAAAAACATACCCTCCTTTTTTTCTCAGAATAGCATTGCAAAATATATTTAGTATTACTGACCCATTATTCATCAGGTATTTACAGAGAACCTATTACGAGGTAGGCATTCTGTTAATTACTAGGATATGACATTAAGTAAGATGTGTACTGTCCTTGTGTTCATAGAGCTTATTTTCTACAAGAGGACATAGACCATTAGAGTGAAAATAATAAAGGTTGATAAACTACAACTGAGGAAATATAAAGTGCTATAGGAGTTACAGAATGAGTATCTAATATAGTCTAGGGGGATTACAGATACCTAGTAATAATTACAACTCCCCTGTATGCATAGGATAGTAATCCAGTTATATATCACTCATGTAAATTGCCCTTTTAGTTTTTGTTGCTGTTACTTCCCACTGTTCTGTTCCACTGATTACTGAATTATGACTCAGATAATTCAACCTTACCTCTTCAGTACAGGGTAGGCAGATGTCCAATTGCTAGTCCATGCATTTCTTCACCTGAAGAGGTTCATCTGGATTTTGAAGGTCACTGCAGTGAGCCAAAAGTACAAGGTAGTGCACATCTCTGAAGAACAGCTCTGAACCACTATCAAATGGTAGCCTTTATACCCTCAGCTCCCTCGCCCGTCAGGTGAGATGATTCTGAGTCAGATGTTCTACATTAGATGCCAGATTGGTTTCATCAGATTAAGCTTCTTTTATCTATGAAGCCACTTGCTTGACTGTTAACACTTTATTATCTGTCTTCTCCTTCCAGCTTCATTTCCACATCCCCCTACATGGGATTTCCTGGGACCCTCCCAAATAAACTCATTGCATTGCAATACTTTTTGGTCTCAGTGTATGCTTTTTCATAAATCAAAAATAAACCTTAAACCAGGGATTGTATGATTTCACCAATTTGGCCACTTCCTGTATGATCCTTAGTGATATGAATTGGTTAATTTGTCCACCTCTTCTCATGTATTGTTTCTATATTATCATTTTGATATTTAAATATCACCCCTGACCACTTTGTACATACAGAATGTGTATGTCATTGGCAATGAACTAGTGGTATCAATTTTCTAGGAAGGAAGAATTATATGGATTTTTTTCTATTTCAAAAATAGTAAACATATATAGTAAAAATAAATATATAAATGTGAGTTTGTTGTTGTTGTTGTTCTTGTTTATATTCTAGGGGAACTGAAGAACTAGAGAGATCAATGAAAGCAGGGTGATCACTTTTTTGCTCACTATTCAATCCCCAGCACCTAACATGAGACTGATACTTAACAAAAATTAATTAATGTAAATGAATGTCCTTAAGGTCAAAGATTTAACAGTCATTGAGACTGTTTCTAAAGATAGGAAAGCATTGCAGGATTTGGAACTATGCTATTGGCCATTTTGTTTCTTTAAAAAAATGTGTTGTTTATCAGTGTTAATGAGTATACAACAGGAGAAACATTAGGTGTCTCAAACAAGGAAAGAACCTACTTGAATACAACACAGAGATCTCATTAAATGATTATCAGATTCAAGGGGATTGTGATTTATATCACCTGTAAAACACCATGAGCTTGAAGAGAAGAGATACATGCCAAGCTCATGCTGTTTCCTATGGTGCAGTAGTAGTTAGTGTAGCAAAAGGTTACTGCCATTCATTTAAACAAAATGGGCATTTTATGTACCTTCACTGTCAGACAAGATGCAGTTGAGCAATGCTTTTGTCGAATATTATAAAAGGCATGAGTGATGGGGGTGGGGGATGAGGCAAGAAAAGAGAAAAAGCTATTTCATCTATTGATAGCCAGCCCCAAGAGAAAAGCTATTCTCTTTCTAGCATAGTATCAAGTGACTTTTCAAATGACTCCTGCACTTTCTCCTCAAAGAAAATCTTTCTAGGTGGGCAATTCAAACATTTATTATGGTCTCAATAGGGAACTAAAAAAAAAAAAAAGAAAGAAGACAGAAAGAAAGAGAAATATTAGGGCTTCCTTGAAATATGCTGTTTTACTCTCCTCAGAACAAAGGAAATTGGAATATTATCTTTACTAAGGAAGGTATGGGTACCCTGTTTCGGAAGTATAGCCATTTCTAATAACATATCAATCATTAATACTTTGTAACTAACCTCCTGGGGTGCCTAAGGATTTAAAAAATCTTGAGCTTCTCTAATGTTTTTACTTATAATTATAAAGGGTTATGTTTTTGGAAATAACTCATTGATTTATTGATTCCAGCAATGACAGTAATTAACAATTATCATGACCTAGATATAATTACCTTATAGTAGAACACGACACTTGTCAAATAGTTTTCATTTACTTAATTTTATCCTCAGAGTAAAATTATATTGGGGCACCTGAGTGGCTCAGCCCATTAAGTATCAGACTCTTGATCTCAGCTCAGGTCTGTCTCACAGTTGTGAGTTCAAGCCCCACATTGGGCTCCACACTGGGCATGAAGCCTACTTAAAAAATTTAAAATATATATATTATTTCTATCCTCATTTTAAAAAAGACAAGGAAAACTAAGTCTTGGAGTGGTTAAATAAATTTTCCAAAGCTAAATAAGGAGTTATGATCATCACCTAATTCTGATAAGAATAAATATAAGTCCAGCTAAATGATTTAACATTACCTGAGCTCATAAAAATATTAAAAAAATTTTTTTTGATTCTTCTAAAAGATGTTAAGATACCTAACAGTGTTTGGGTGAAGTTTAACCAACTGTGTAAAAAATCACTTCTGTTCATTCAACCTTAGGACAGAAGACATTTCAGCAACGTAGCAAAGTGTGTATACCACCATCTAGAAAGGCATAAAAACTTTATTTGTGAACAGAAGATGGAAGTGAGTGAAATATTCATTTTTGTACTGGCGTCTAATATGGAGAGCCAGGGGTTCCAGTAGAAGAATCAATAACCTCATTGAGTGTTTTGTTTTTTTTTTAATTCTGGAAGACCAACTGAAAATCTATTTTTTACAATATTAGACCTAAACTTCCTTCACTGGGTTCATATGAGGGACTAAAACAACCAAAATGTAACAATTATCAAATTAAGTTTAAACAAACAATAAAAAGAGCATATTTTTCTTATATTTGCCTTACTTTGTCCCATGAATAAGACTATTTCAGAATAATTGGTAAAACTTTGATGTAGGTATGTGGAAAATAAATTCCAAAAAACTAATTCTGTCTCAGGGAATTAAAGGTAATGAGGCCAGGGGTTTCCTTTTCTGGATCTGTTTCTTAATGGCCCTGATTACATAATTGTTTGTTTTTGAGTGAGACAGAACTGCAGGGGCATTTTACTGGTAGAAGATTCTCAGAGCCCAAGAACCCCTGGAGTGTATTAACCAATGCACTTAATAATCATGTTGCTAAAAGAAGGATCGTGTATATGAATCTTTTCTCACAATATCTGACACGTAATATAAGACCAATAAGTTTTGTTATGATTACTATTACTAATTGAAATAAGACATTGATCATAGTCAGGAAAACTGAATATTACTGAAAAATGGACAAAATAATGAAAGAATGGGAGTAGTAGAACAATTGAGGGGGTGTAAAACCTGGAGACTCAAAGAAAAAAGAATGATGAAGTAAAGTTGGAATGGATTAAGAAGATTTTGAGTTAATTTGGAAGAAAGTACCTATTATGTAGCTTGATGCCAAATACATCCTATGGGCCTAAGTGGGTGGGGCTCCTTCAATATGCAAAGCTGGACTGTACAGACGAGGAGGCAATGACAGTACCATGAGAAGAAAATAAACATTGTTTCTATATCTAACACTGGCCATGAAGGATGATGGTGAGAATCATCTGTTGAGTACTACAAATTCAACAAGGAAAATTTTTGAAAACTTCACAGAAATAATGTATAAACTCTGTGCTTAGAATTACTAAAATAAGGGGCGCCTGGGTGGCTCAGTTGGTTAAGCGTCTGCCTTTGGCTCAGGTCGTGATCCCAGGGTCCTGGGATCAAGCCCCGCATCAGGCTCCCTGCTCAGCGGGAAGCCTGCTTCTCCCTCTCCCACTCCCCCTGCTTGTGTTCTCTCTCTCCCTGTGTCTCTCTCTGTCAAATAAATAACTAAAAATCTTTAAAAAAATTACTAAAATAAATTATCAAATGATACTATTACAAATTATCCACAGTAGCAATGAACTGTATGTGTCTAAAGAAACATGTAGCTATTAATGAAGCTCTCTAGTAAGCTCATATTTTAAAAGGACATTAATAATTTGAAGGAAAGTCGTACAGAGAAAAGCAAACATGAAAGTATGACATGAGACTTTAAGAAGTGTCAAATATATGAACTTGTCAAATGATTTGTATTAAGGAAAAATATTCAGAAAAATGAAAGAGTTGAACAGAAAACAATAAAACAATGCTTTAAGAAAATCAAATTGAAGGGGCGCCTGGGTGGCTCAGTCGTTAAGTGTCTGCCTTCGGCTCAGGTCATGATCCCAGGGTTCTGGGATCAAGCCCCGCGTCGGGCTCCCTGCTCAGCGGGAGGCCTGCTTCTCCCTCTCCCACTCCCCCTGCTTGTGTTTCCTCTCTTGCTCTCTCTCTCTCTCTATCAAAATAAATAAATAAAATCTTAAAAAAAAGAAAATCAAATTGAAGAAAAAAGGGGAGACAATAATTCAGATGTGTCCATTATAAGTTAAGCAGAGACTCCTATCTTGATGAATTATCATTTAGGTATTCAGAAAACTTAAATAGGAGACCATAAGGAGGATAAATAATGTTTCACTTTCATATGAGGTTTGAAAATTATAAACTGGAGATGGATGAATAGATTCAATAAACAAAACATTACAAGTATATAGGCTGATTATACTGAGTACCACTATAGAATTTTCATTGAGTTAGCTTAGAAAGAACTAAAATTAAAAAACAAAATCAGGGGCACCTGGGTGGATCAGTCATTAAGCTTCTGCCTTTGCTCAGGTCATGATCCCAGGGTCCTGGGATCAAGCCCCGCATCGGGCTCCCTGCTCAGCGGGAAGCCTGCTTCTCCCTCTCCCACTCCCCCTGCTTGTGTTCCATCTCTCGCTGTGTCTCTCTCTATCAAATAAATAAAATCTTTAAAAAAAGTAAAAAACAAAAATAGAAAAATAGTTGACTGAGAGTTGGAGCACCACTAGGGGCTGTGAGTTGCACTCAACTGGAGTAGAATTTCCATCATCTTGAACTAGGGGGTGGGAGGATGTAGGGAGGAACTAGGTTGTGGTTCAAATACCCAGACTCACTATTCTTACCAAATTTTAGGTAGATTTTGTTCAATAAATGTTCCTTATTTCATTTTATGCCCCTAGAAACATTTCCAGAGATTTTAGAGGTTTTTTTTAAATATAATTTTTACCATTTTGCTGGGATCTACAGAGTTCTTTATGCTGAAATGTGAGCAGTAAATCCTTTGAGAGTTCTTTAAAAAAAATGTAATCTTCAAAAAATTTTAATTCTTAGCCAAAAATCAACTCTCCCTAGCCCCTGGTATCATCTTCTAGACTTTCTGTATGTATGAATTTGACTATTCTAGATCACCTCGTCTAAGCACAACATGCAATATTTATCCTTTCATGTCTGGCTTATTTCACTTAGCATAATGTTTTCAAGGTTAATTCATGATGTAATATATATTAGAATTTCATTCCTTTTTTATGGCTGAATAATATTTCATTGTATGTATATACCACATTTTGTTAATCCATTCATCTGTTGATGACATTTGTGTATCTTGTAACAGTGCCTGCTGCTTTTTCCATCTGTTTCTGGTTCTGCAAGACAGACTATTACATCCTTCAGGTACGGCCCAGACAGGTTAGAGGAGACATACATAATAATTTGCAAATAAAATCTGTTCTACTCCCTCCAGTTGGAAAAGGAGAACCGGGAACCATGTTGCTGCCACTTAGGAATAAGACTATCACTGCAACAGGGAGGGGGCAAGGGTGAGTAAAACCCCACAAAATTTCCCACTGTTTTAAAGATAATTTTTCTTGATTGGAACTTTGCTTCATTTGCTACAAAGCTTCGTTTTCTAGAGCTCCTAGAGTGGTAGTTCAGATAGCTTATGGTTGCTTTTTTGATGGTTCTATGGAAAAAGAGTGTTTGGAGATTCCTCATTTGCATTTTTGCTGATGTTACTCCCCACATATTTTAAGTCAGGCATTGTATCACCAATATATTAAATAAAAGGAAAATAAACTAAGTATTAACACAAAGTTTCCCATCATATCTTGCTGACTTAATGTTCTTGCCCTAGGCTAGAAGGCTATCCTGGGCTCAGTCATTCCTTCTTGTTGATTATATGTGGGTTTTAGTAGGGCACCATGTTAATGACTTTCCTTAGACAAAGGATCTCCTCTGAGAGTTCTTGCCCAAAAAAGGAACTGAAAGAATAGATTGGGGTATCAGGGTGATATCAAAAAAAAAAAAAAAAAAAAGAATGGATGTAGGGCAATCGCAGTAAGAAAAACCTGTAACAGAAGCTCAGATCTTTTATGTCTCCACTCCTTCCTAATCTTATTTACATCTTAGTTTTCATTTGTTTCACTTAATTCTAGGACTGGGAAATGGGGCAGGAGAAGGGTGGATCATCCAACTACTATTAGCTTAATTACTTGATTTTTCTTTGATGTATTTACTTAATAGAAAATTTTCTCTCCTGGGGTAAGACATTTTGACCACCATAGTTATATTTTATTTATAATATTATTTTTAGTCAAAACATTATAAGGTGCAAACCCTGATTGTGAACATTATGGATTTTTTTTTAAGGTAAAATGAAAGCATCTTATGAGATAGCCCTATGATATTAAGGCTACTTCACTCATTAGTCCCAACACCAAGACTAGGTAATTATATAATTACATTATATATGTTACAAATTTAATGATATTTTAAAGGCAAAGTACAACTTAGGTAAATCAAGCATTAACATATCATGCAGGTAGGATTTCTAGAACAAAATGATACTATCATGAAGGAATTTTTTTTCATGAAGGAATATTATGGTTAACCTTACCTCCAGATATTAAATCAATGGTGCATTTTCAAATAATGTCATCTTATAACTAAGATAAAATTGTATATTTAGTATGTCTCCAGACCATAATTTTAATCAATTACTTATAAAAAATATTTTCCTCAGTATTCTGTGCATTTTTTCTCTTAAGAATATCCATTCTTAGTTTAAAAATGAAGAGAGAATTTACAAGTTGTATATTTGGCTATAAAGTTATATTTTTAAACCACATATACATATTATGAAGTGAACTGTGTTTTAGAAATATCTTAACATTTAGTTATTTTAAAACTGTCTATATTGAAATATAATCAGACTACTTGATGCCTTACTAAGGTCATGTTATAATAATCTTTTTTTGTATATGTTTATACAAAGTTGTAGTTTAGCATCAAAATTCAATTTCTTGTTTCTCCACTTTAACCATAATATAGGTTATAGACATTTTTTAGAAACTGTCAGCTTCAAAATATTCAGACAGAAAATGTTGCCAAAATCTACTAACCACTGTGTAATATTTAAGTGAATTTGATGGGCTTTATAAGGAACTTAATTTCTATGCTTGTATCTACATGACACAAACCATCTGGTTGAAAAAAACAAAAAAAATTATTCTGTTATCTGGAAAATTCATTTAAGTACTGGATATATCTAAAAGTATTGAAAATTTCGACTTCTATCTTTAATTTGAAATGTCACAATTTGTAAAAGAGGTTCAATAATTTCATGGAAAATAAATTTCAACAATTAACACTTTCTGCATGTTGTCATTTCTAATACAGCTTTATTATTCAACAAACATTCTTTGATTATACTTCTTTAATTCTTAGTATTAGACTTTGTTATATAAACAGAAATGTAACATCCATTCAAAGCAGACTCTAATATTTATAGTATATGTTTTCTGTAATATATTATATTTTTTCTAATATTTTTATATTTTTCATGAGTTTGGAGGAGGAAATCCATGACAATTAAAATAATTATATTTTGAGCATTCAGTAGAAATCATATTAAAAATAATTGTTCCTACATTAGCTGATTATTTTCCTATGAATTACTGAACTTTGCACATCCTATCTTTAAAAAGATGACATTTTATTTATAAATAGGTACTCCAGGAATAAAACAAACAAAAATATGGGATGTGTCCATTTAGAACAGGAATATTAACATACGGGCAAAGTCTCTATAGTAAACTGTAATTTTCACCTTAAGGGTTAAGATGGTGGAGATGACTATAACCTCATGTATAGAGAAAGGAAATAAGTTAGCTAAATTGGAAAGGTAAAACAGATGTTAGGGGAAATAACTAGAAGTAACAATGTATTAACCTTCAAAAGTTGGAAGTAAATAAAGATCGATCAGGAGGTTGAACCTAAGAAATGATAAAAATAGATGAAATAGTAAAAAAAAATGGATGAGAAAAAATTTCTCTTTCACTTCCACATTTTAAAAAACAAATTACACTGTTTAAACTGAAAATCTCACGTAGTTGTAAAAAGAGAATTACCTTTGAAATTACACAGACCTGGGTTTGCAAGCTGGCTCAGAAATTAATATGCTATGATATTTTTGTATTGAGATTTTTTTAGAGCACTTTAAAATTAAAAGTAAAATTGAACGGAAATGACAGAAATTTCCCATATATCCTGGATCCCACACTTGTATAGATAGCATCTCCCATTATCAACAAACATCTTCCACACCAGTGGTACATTTCTAACAGCTGATGACACAGTGTAATCACCCAAAGTAAATTGTTTAAATTATGGTTCACTTTTAGTGTTGTATATTCTCTACATTTGGACAAATGGAGAATGACAGGAACCTACTGTAATAGTATAATACAGAGTATTTTTACCTCCCTAAAAGTCCTCTCTGCTCCATCTATTTGACTTTCCCTCCCCCTACCCGAGGGAACCACTAATCTGCTTATTGTCTCCATAGTTTTGCATTTTCTAGAATTTCATATAGTTGAAATCATACTGTCTATAGCCTTTTCACACTGGCTTCACTTAGTAATATACATTTAGGATTCCTCCATTTGTTTTCATGGTTTGATAGTTTGTTTCTTTTTAGCACTAAATAGTATTCCATTGTTTGGATGTACCACATTTTATTTACCCAGTCACCTACCAAAGGATATCTTGGTTGCCTCCAAATTTTGACAATTATGAATAAATAGGCATCTGTAGGTTTTCTTTGGACATAAGTTTTCAGATCCTTTGGGTAAACACCAAAGAGTGCAACTGCTGGATCATATGGTAAGAGTAGGTTTAGTGTTGTAAGAAACCACTAAACTCTTCCAAAGTGGCTGTAGCATTTTGCATTCCCACCAGCAATAAATGAGAGTTCCTTTTGCTCCACATATCAGTAGCATTGGTCTTGTCAGTGTTCTGGATTTTGGCCATTCTAATAAGCATGTAGTTTCTCATTGTTTTAACTTGCATTTCCTTGATGACATATAATACAGAGCATTTTTTAAAAGATTTTATTTATTCATTTGATAGAGCGAGAGAGGGTGAGCATGAGCAGGGGGAGCATCAGGCAGAGGGAGAGGGAGAGTCAGGCTCCCTGCTGAGCAAGGAGGTTGACGCGGGATTCCATCCCAGGGTCCCAGGATCACGACCTGAGCCGACGCTTAACTGACTGAGCCACCCAGGCTCCCTGATACAGAACATTTTTCATATGCTTATTTGGCATTTGTATATCTTCTCTGGTGAGACCTGTTAAAGTATTTACCCGTTTTTTGATTGGGTTGTTACTTTTCTTATAGTTGAGTTTTAAGAGTTCTTTATATATTTTGGATAACATTCCTTTATCACATGTCTTTTACAAATATTTTTCTCCAACTCTGTAGCTTATCTTCTCAGTCTCCTGTCATTGTTTTTGGCAGAGCAGAAGTTTTTAATTTTAATAAAGTCTAGCTTATGAATTATTTCTTCATGTATTATGACTTCAGTGTTGTATCTAAAAATTCACCATAAACATGAGCATCTATGTTTTCTCCAATGATATCTCCTATGAGTTTTATGGTTTCACACTACATTTAGGTCTGTGATCCACTGTAAGTAAATTTTTGTGAAAGGTGTAAGTTTTGTGTCTAGATCATTTTTATTTTTATTTATTTTTAGAGGGGGAAGGGGTAGAGGAAGAAGGAGAGAGAGAATCTTAAACAGGCTCCATGCCCAGTGTGGAGCCCCACATGGGGCTCAATATTACAACCCTGAGATCATGACCTGAGCTGAAATCAAGTCTGGATTCTTAACTGACTGATTTATCCAGGCATCCCCCCCCTTCTTTTTTTGCATGTGGATATTAGTTGTTCCAGCACTATTTGTTGAAAAGACTCTTTGCCCTATTGCATTGCTTTTGCTCCTATGTCACAGATCAGTTGACTATATTTATGTGGATATATTTCTGGGTTCTCTATTCTGTTCCTTTGATCAAATTCTCTAATTTTTACTAATACCACACTGTCTTCATTTACTGTCACTTTATTGTAATTCTTAAAGTAGAGTAGTGTTAGTCCTCCAACTTTGCTCTTCTCTTTCAACATTGTTTTGGCTATTCTGGATCTTTTGCCATTCCACATAAACTTTATAATCAGTTTATCAATATATGCAAGATAACTTTCTGGGATTTTGGTTGGGTTTTCACTGACTCTAAAGATCAAGTTGGGAAGGACTGACACCTTGGCTATATTGAGTCTTCATATCCCTATTCATAAACATTGAACATTTCTCCATATTTTTAATTTAGGGAAATTCTCATTCATCATTGTTTTAAATATTTCTCTGTCCCTTTCTCTTTCTTCTCCTTTTGGCATTCCCATTACACAGGTTATATCTTTTGTAGTTGTGCTACAGATATTCTATTTTGCTTTTTTGGTCTTTGTTCTCTTAGCCTTTCAGCTAAGGATTCTATTGATATATCCTCAAGTTCAGACATTCTTTCCTCAGCTGTAATCCAGTCTACTAAGAAGCCCATCAAAGGCATTCCTCATTTCTATTACAGTAGGGTTTCTTATCTATAGTGTTTCTTTTCTTTCCCCTTAAGATTTCTATCTTTCTGCTTACACTGTGCACCTATTCTTGCATGTTGTCTATTTTGTCCACAGAGCCCTTAGCATAGTTGTTTAAAATTTCTAGTCTGATTCTGATTCTTGCTCTATCTCTTTAAATTGTATTTTTTTTCTCTTTTGGTATGTCTTGTAATTTTTCTTGATAGCCAGCCATAATGTTCTGAGCACTGGTTCTCAGAGCACTTTTTCTACAGAAAGAAGGAAGAGCACGTAGTTAGAAAAATAGTTGTTACATTTGGTGGAAGAATTAAAAGGTATTTCTTACCCGATTTCTTAAAATTTCTTAACAGATATAAGTCAAAGATATTGTTGGTTAGCAAGGGGGATATTGGAGATTAGAGGACAGTTATGAGATAACTCTTGGAGAGTTTGATACTTTGATACTCCAAAATACTTTGGAGAGCGAGAAAGCATGTTTGCCTGGGAAAGCAACCATATAGCTTTATAGGTGTAGAATATATCTGTTTGAGCTTTGGTTCAAAAATTTTAAATGAAACATGGCAACACATTTGTGTGATCTTTCCCTGTGCTATCTAGTTGTACCTGTACAGGCTCAACATTAAATACGTTTATTTTGGAGGTTAACCAGTGTCAGGATTTTGGCAGATAAAGGGAAAGATGATGACATTAAGGATATGAGCAAGAGTTAAATAGCTTTCTATGATGCAGAATCTAAAATTAGTAAAGAAAGAAAACAGGACATGCATGATATGATAAATTGGTTAAAAATGATAAAGTTAGTAATTTGAAGTTCCTAATAGGAATAAGTGATTGAACTAAGGATTCTGGAATTAGGGGACAAAAGACTTCCTATGAAGTAAGTAGTTAAGATTGGTTGCTAAAAAGATGCTGAAATCTTAGATCAAGAAATTAAGAGTCTAGTGTTTCTGGTTGATTTTCTATGTCTGTAAGGATAAAATAGAGTAACCAAGTGAATCTTAAGTCTTCAATAAATAAATGATAGGGATAACTTGGAATATGATAACTGGCAGTAATAAAAAGGTATAGACAACGGCATTATTTGATGGCATAAACTTCAAGATTTGTGGTTTTGAGAGATAAAAGAAGAAAGAAAAAAGAAAATTACAAGGAGGAGCAATTAGCTCTCTTTCAAACAAAGAAAAGCCCGGGATCTGGGGGCACAAAATCATACATAGAGCTTTGAGACAGACATTATCCTAAATGGACAGCCAGGATTTAGTTGGGAAAAGGAGAGAAGAAAACTTTGAGAGATAAATTTATGGGTATAGGAATTATATGACAGTTTTCAGAGGCCATAATAAAATGATATGAAGAGTAGTGAGAAGTAAAAAACTGAACCTGATACATGTGTATATAGAGGAGTTTGAGGATAGTGGTTCAGATAAGGATGAATGAGCAAGATTTACAAGTTCAATGGATATATATTATAATAAGAAACTGAAAACTAATGATAGAGATACAGGCATATCTTGCTGAATTTTAAGCATCACAAACAAGTTTTCCAGGGATGTACAAAAAAGAAAAAATCACAAACATGAGGAAAAAATTCAGACAGCCTCAGAATTCAGCATGACAATAATCAATCATCGCAAATGATGGAACATAACTCATGATTTTTATACCCAGCCATTTAAGTCATTTCATGTCATTTAAGTGGAAAGGTAACACAGATTTTCAACTAGGAGCCTTCCTTTGGAAATAAACAAAGCAAACTGATTGGTAAAAGATGAATAAAAATATAAGCATATGGGCAGAGAAGATGTGGTAAAATGACTGGTATGAAATACAGTTTCAGAAATGAATACTAGTACTAGGTAGTAATAATATTTTGCCCAAATCAGAAAAGAAAAAAGAGGTAGATGTCAATTTGTGATTTGTGAATGCTATTAACCTGTATTTCATAGCAGAGAATAAAATATAACTGTCTGAAATACTTTAAAAATGCAGCTTAATGTCTCTAAATTCTTGATGTTTTAAAATTGATTTTTAGGGCGCCTGGGTGGCTCCGTTGGTTAAGCGACTGGCTTCGGCTCAGGTCATGATCCCGGAGTCCTGGGATCGAGCCCTGCATCAGGCTCCCAGCTCAGTGGGGAGCCTGTTTCTCCCTCTGACCCTCTCCCCTCTCATGCTGTTTCTCTCTCTCTCGCTCTCTAATAAATAAATAAATACAATCTTTTAAAAAATTAAATAAATAAAATTGATTTTTAACCTTTAAAATTATAGGAATTAATATCTCCTAGGTGATGAAATATGTATATAAAGTATATAATTATTTTCATCTCACCACAGTTTTCGTCTCCTATATTAAATGACAAATTAAAGTATAATTTAGTTTGACAGCTACACCATTTTTATTATAAGACAGCATGTATAATCTAATCTAATTAATATGCTCTCATCTATGTACATAAAATAATGTAGTAATAGTCATCCACTAAGGCATTCAATAATATTTCATCTTCTCCTATTAATATATGTAATTCTCCTCTAAGTATTATAGAGGATATAAAAAATAAGAAACATACATTCTTCATATTTTATATATTCATGTGAAAATATTGAATGTCAATGTGATATTATTTATTATTAGGTGTCAAATAATTTACTACTACTACTATTATTAACAATAATAATTACTACTAATTTACTAATTTATCCATTCAGGAAACAGATATATACACTTTATCAACAAATTACACATCATGGATGAAGAACTTGAAAGACTTACAAAAAAATGTAGGGGAAAAAAATTCAGAATTTCCTAATTGTACTTTTATTTTGATTATGGTAATAGGGACCTCATCAGTTATGCACTGGTGGGTTATGAGCAAGGAATTCTTGGCCTAAAAATTAGATGTTTTTGACACTCATAATTAAAAATTCACATAGGAGAATACAGAAATGCAATGAAAAGTTTTATTCCTTCTCTTTCCTGTCTTCCCCTGTATTTACTTCAAATTAAAGCTAATCCTGAGAAATCAAAAGTATACTAGCACCTTTGGGATCCATGTGTTTCCATTTTCTATGTCAGTCAGTTAAAAAAAAGAGAGAGAGATTTCTCCTTTTTTAATATTTTTAATGTGATTTTGTTTTATTTTTTAAAGCTTTGACTTTATTTTTCATTTAAATTAAATTAATTAACATATAATATATTATTATTTTCAGTGGTAGATTTCAGTGATTCATCAGTCTTATATAATACCCAGTGCTCATTACATCATGAGTCCATCACCCAGTTACCCCATCTTCCCACCCCACTCCTCTCCAGCAACCCTTAGTTTCTTTCCTATGATTAAGTCTCTTATGGTTTGTTTCCCTCTCTGGTTCTGTCTTATTTTATTTTTCCCTCCCTTCCCCTTATGATCCTGTTTTGTTTCTTAAGTTACACATATGAGTGAGATCATATGATAATTGTATTTCTCTGATTCACTTATTTTGCTTAGCATAATACCCTCTAGTTCCATCCACGTCATTGCAAATGGCAAGATTTCATTTTTTGATGGCTGCTTAATATTCCATTGTGTGTGTGTGTGTGTGTGTGTGTGTGTACATACATATACATACACATATACATACCACATCTTCTTTATCCATTCATCTGTCAATGCATATCTGGGCCCTTTCAATAGTTTGGTTATTATGGACATTGCTTCTATAAACATTGGGATGCATGTGCCCCTTCAGATCACTACATTTGTATCTTTGGGGTAAATATCATTTTCAACTTTTTGAGGAACCTCCATACTGTTTTCCAGAGAGGCTGCCCTAGCTTGCGTTCCCACCAACAGTGTAAGAGGGTTCCCCTTCTCTACATCCTCACCAACATCTGTCATTTCCTGACATGTTAATTTTAGCCATTTTGACTGATGTGAGGTGGTATCTCATTGTGGTTTTGATTTGGATTTCCCTGATGCCAAGTGATGTTGAGCATTTTTTCATGTGTCTGTTGGCCATTTGGATGTCTTCTTTGGAGAAGTGTCTGTTCATGTCTTCTGCCCATTTCTTGATTGGATTATTTGTTCTTCGGGTGTTAATTTTGATTAGATCTTTATAGATTTTGGATACTAGCCTTTTATCTGATAAGACATTTGCAAATATCTTCTCCTATTCTGTCGGTTGTCTATTGGTTTTGTTGACTGTTTCCTTTGCTATGAGCTTTTTATCTTGATGAAACTCCCTTGTCTTTGGAGATATGTCTAGCAAGAAGTTGGTATGGTCGAAATCACAGAGGCTGCTGCCTATGTTCTCCTCTAGGATTATGATGGATTCCTGTCTCACATTTGGACTTTCATCCCTTTGGAGTCTATTTTTGTGGGTGGTATAAGGAAATGGTCCAGTTTCATTCTTCTGCATGTGGTTTTCCAATTTTCACAACACCATTTGTTGAAGAGACTCTTATAAGAGATGGGGAAGGACACTATATCATAATTAAAGTATTTATCCAACAAGAAGATCTAAAAATTATAAGTATGCCTCTAACATGGGAGCAGCCAATTATGTAAACCAATTAAATACAAAATTAAAGAAATAAATTGATAATAATACAAAAATAGTAGAGGACTTTAACATCCCACTCAGTGCAAAGGACAGATCATCTAAGCAGAAGATCAACAAGTAAATAAGAATTTTGAATGACACACTGGACCAGATGGACTTCACAGATAAATTCAGAACATTCCATCCTAAAGCAAGAGAATACACATTCTTCTTAAGTGCATATGGAACATTCTGCAGAATAGATCACATACTGGTACCAAAAGATTGGGATCATTCCCTGCATATTTTCAGACCACAATGCTTTGAAACTGGAACTCAATCATAAGAGAAAATTTGGAAACAACTCAAATACATGGAGGTTAAAGAGCATGCTACTAAAGAATGAATGAGTCAACCAAGAAAATTAAAGAAGAATTTAAAAAAATCACGGAAACAAGTGAAAATGAAAATACAACTGTTCAAAACCTTTGGGATACAGCAAAGGCAGTCCTAAGAGGGAAGTATATAGCAATACAAGCCTTTCTCAAGAAACAAGAAATGTCTCAAATATGCAACTGAACCTTACACTTAAAGGATCTGGAAAAAGAACAGCAAATAAAGCCTAAGCCCAGAAAATAATTAATAAAGATTAGAGCAGAAATCAATGAAATAGAAACCAAAGGAATAGTAGAGCAGATCAATGAAACTAGGAGCTGGTTCTTTGAAAGAATTAATAAGATTGATAAACCCCTGACCAGACTTACCAAAAAGAAAAGAGAAAGGATCCAAATAAATAAAATCATGAATGAAAGAAGAGAGGTCACAACCAACACCAAAGAAATACAAACAATTATAAGAATGTATTATGATCAACTATATGCCAACAAATTAGGCAACCCAGAAGAAGTGGAAGCATTCCTAGAGATGTATAAACTAGCATAACTGAACCAGGAAGAAATAGAAAACCTGAACAGACCCATAACCAGCAAGGAAATTGAAGTAGTAATAAAAAATCTCCCAAATACCTATTCTTCTGAAGCTGTTTCAAAAAACAGAAATGGAAGGAAAACTTCCAAACTCATTCTATTAGGCCAGTATTACCTTGATCCCCAAACCAGACAAAGATCCCACCAGAAAGGGGAATTACAGACCAAAATTCCTGATGAACATGGATGCAAAAATTCTCACCAAGATACTAGCCAATAGGATCCAAAAATACATTAAAAGGATTATTCACCATGACCAAGTAGGATTTATTCCTGAGCTGCAAATCAATCAATGTGATACACTACATTAATAAAGGAAAAGACAAGAACCATATGATCCTCTCAATAGATGTAGAAAAAGCATTTGACAAAGTATAGCATTCTTTCTTGATTAAAACTCTTTACAGTGTAGGGATAGAGGGAACATACCTCAACATCATAAAAGCCATGTATGAGAAACCCACAGCAAATATCACTCTTGATGGGGCTCGGTTTTTCCCATGAGGTCAGGAACATGGCAGGTATGTCCACTATCATAACTGTTGTTCAACATAGTACTAGAAGTTATAGCCTCAGCAATCGGACAACAAAAAGAAATAGAAGACATCTGAATCAGCACTCTTCACAGATTACATGATAATCTATGTGGAAAACCCAAAAGATTCCACCCCAAAATTGCTAGAACTCATACAGGAATTCAGCAAAGTAGCAGGATATAAAATCAGTGCACAGAAATCAATTACATTTCTATACACTAATAATGAGACAGAAGAAAGAGAAATTAAGGAGTCGGTACCATTTACAATTGCACCAAAAAACATAAAATATCTAGGAATAAACCTAACTAAAGAGGTAAAGGATCTGTACTAAGAAAACTATAGAACACTCATGAAAGAAATTGAGGAAGACACAAAGAAATGGAAAAACATTCCATGCTTATGGATTGGAAAAACAAATATTGTTAAAATGTCTATGCTACCTATAGAAATCTATACATTCAATGCAATTCCTATTAAAATACCATCAACTTTTTTCAAAGAAATGGAACAAATAATCTTAAATTTTGTATGGAACCAGAAAAGACCCTGTATAACAAGAGGAATGTTGAAAAAGCAAAACAAAGCTGGTGGCATCACAATTCCAGACTTCAAGCTCTATTACAAAGTTGTAATCATCAAGACAGTATGGTACTGGCACAAAAGCAGACACATTGATCAATGAAACAGAATAGAGAACCCAGAAATGGACCCTCAAATCTATGATCTACTAATCTTCAACAAAGCAGGAAAGAATATCCAAAGGAGATTTCTCCTATCTTAAAAGATCAGGACATATTTTTCTTCCTGAAACCATCAGTGACTATTCCTTGGTTTTTGGTACTCTGAACTAATTATAAGGGCCAAGGAGATGAGAAATATAGATTCTCTTTGTTAATTTGTGATTTTTTCTGGCCTTGAATTACGTGGACTTTTACTAAATGATAAGCCACTCACCAATGCCAAATTGGAGTTTCTTCAACAATAAAAAAAAAAGAAATGACACAAGAGTCTCAAAAGTAGAAGGGGCTATTGCCATAATATATGCTTGCCTGATTCACTAAAGCCCTGGACTATTGTTTTCAGTGGCATAGCACACAATAGAAGTGGTTTTATGTATATAGTCATGTTCAATAAGACTCAATAAGGTTGTCAGTAAAAAAATGCCTTCTGTTACGTTTAAAGAAGCTATTGGTTAGTGGGATGAAAAAATGCGTCAAAAAATGAGAGTTAGATGTTCAAAAAAATTCAAAAGACCCATTAACTCAATAGATTTTCTTAATTTTAAGCTAGTTTAAAAGAAAAGTATATCAATAACATTTTGTGCTTATAATTTTTATATACAGTTGACCCTTAAAAACTGAGGGAGCCAGGGCTGCTGGCCCCCTGTGCAGTAAAAAATACATGTATAACTTTTGACTCTCCAAAAACTTAACTGCTGATAGCCTTCTGTTGACTGGAAGACTTACTGGTAACACAAAGAGTTGAGTAACACATATTTTGTGTTTCATATGTATCATTATTGTATTATTATATTATATCATATATTATATTTCATTCTTACAGTACAGTAAGCTATAGAAAAGAAAGTGTTATTAAGTAAATCAAAAGAGGAGAAAATACATTTACAGTACGATACTGTGTTTTTTAAAAAAAATCATGTATAAGTGGACATGTACAGTTCAAACCTGTGTTGTTCAAGGGTCCACTGTAGTTATGACATTTGTAAAAATGTCATATCTATTTTTCTATTAATATGCATATGAAACCCAAAAAGCCACAAAAGACTCATTGAATAAATATTACTGTGCACTATGTATGTTATAAAGTTGAACAACTTAATGAAGCTATGCTAAAATCTTAAATGAAACTTTTGGAAACTTCTGTTTGGAATGAACACCCAGAAAGTTTTATCTTATCATACTAAATCTAAACAAAAATAAATCATTCTGTGAAAGTGCTAATGTGACATTAAACATGACCTTTTAAGCAACTGATTGAAATGCAAGTTATAAAAAGAAAAAAGCAGTAAGCTAAATAATGTCACATCAAATAGTTTATCAATTTATGTCAGTTTCATTAGAAATGCTAAAATAAGTTTTGGTTTAATGGGTTGTTAATTTAGAATATATGTTCATATGGTCCTACATGTTTGAATCATAAGATTTCTTACTCAGTGGGTAAGAAATTTTTTTAATGCCCATATGATTTTGACAATAAATAGTTAACATATTGCTATGTGTTGCCTCAGGTCCCATGCATAATATCTAAGTGAGACTAGAATTAAGGTGATAGGCTAAAGCTTCAAAAATCATTGAAATGAATATATATGGAAGCACCAGTCATATTTATCAATGCACGACTACCTTAGATGAGATCAGAGATAACCTTTATTATGATTATTCCGAGCTGCTAAATACCCAATACCCCCAGAAAAGTTTACGGCAGAATGTGTAAACCTAATCAGCAACTACTTGCTTACTGAGAAGGGAAGGAGGCACAATAATCAGAAACAAAATGTGTTGGTTATGAAATGTAGAAGAGAATATGCTAAAGAAGTATATTGTTGACCCAGTGAAGGTCTTCTGATGCTTCTAGGGAAGTGGAATTAGTCCTTGGATTGCTATACAGTTGACCCTAAGTGGGAATTTTTCCCTTCCATTCCATTCTATTAAATTGATATCTTCTATATCCCTGAAAAAATTATTATAGATAAATAAAATACTAAAAACCTTTTAGAAATCTTAAAATCTTACTGTTTGCTTCATCTATCATTTCCTGTGCTTTGACTCCTTCATGTAATCATTGGTTAACTAGACTTTTCCCTGTCAGTTTCCTGCTATAATAATGGGGACACATAGACTAAAAACTACATCTAAGATTTAGTGCATATTGACTTAGACATGAGAAAAATATATCTATATATATACAATTTAAGGTCAGTTACCATTCTTTTATTTAGATTGGGCCTATTAGTTATTATTTTTTCATCCCTATTATTTCTCTTCTGGGCTAAAAAGGTCTTCTGAAACTAGTGGTAAATATGGAAGTAATTTGAAGAATTTCAACAAGAACTGAGAATTTAAAATACTCTTTGGAGTTTCATAGTCATAAAATATATTTCCTTTTTTTAAAAAAGATATGGCATTCCAATCACTCACAGAAATTTACTAACACTGTCTATTTAAATTTTGAAGATAGCTTCTCAGAGCATTGGACAAATATTTTATTGTTTGAAAGTTACTGGCTGCATAGTAGATTGGATGTTATAAATATACCTACAACATTATCCCAGTATTAGAGAAAGATTTCAAAAGTGTATACATTTTTCTATTTTAAATAGTGCCCCATTTTTGAATATTCTTAGTATTAGGAGGGTCACAGCCATGATCTTTAAGGTAGAAAATACTATTTGTATTTCAAAAGACAAAGCTAAACTGCCATTCTTAAGAAACTCCATTCCTAGTGCTACAGAAATTCTCAGTAATTGCTTTCAGCATTGTCACATCACAAACTCTTCTTCCAATCTAAGTCTATTTTACTTTTTAAAGTATCCAATTTTTATTTTTTCTATTCTTAGAATACATGGGAACCATCTGTAAACAAACAAACAAAAAAACAAAACAAAAGATACTTTCCTCAAATAGGTTCTTGTACTCAACAGAAGCATGCTAAAGTACTATTCAACTGTCTTCTCACCAGTGGAACACTTTTATATCTTTTAGATATTTTTTCCACTAAGAATTGTTTTTATTTTTCCTCCCTCGTCTTTTAAGCATCTCAAAAACAAATTATACAGTATCATATCATTTCACTCATATGTGGAATCTAAAAAATGAAATAAATGAATAAACAAACAAAAAGCAGAATCAGACTTGTAAATACAGAGAACAAACTGATGATTGCCAGAGGGAAGGGGGCTGAAGGGATGGATAAATTGAGTGAAGGGGGAGTGAGAGATGCAGGCTTCCAGTTGCGGAATGAATAAGTCATGGGAACAAAAGGGACAGCATAGGGAATACAGTTAATGAAGTGTTGTATGGTGACAGATAGTAGCCACACTGGTGGTGGGCAAAGCATATAATGTGAATCAATGGGCCGTACACCTGAAACTAATCTAACATTGTGTGTCAATTATACTAAAAAAAAGCAGCAAATGAAGTCAATGAAGTCAGGTCAGGTGCTGGAAGTTCATCATAACTGAATGAAGTTGTAACTCATAACTAAGTATAAGTCAGAGGGGAAGACATAGGTCTATGGAATACTAGGGAAGATATAATCTGCCCCTAATCATTTCAAATTCAGGACTTTTTGTCTGTTTTTAAGTTTGTAATACTCCTCTGACAAGACAATGTATATTTTCTGGTGAAATGCTGCTGATATGGTGACATTTTTCTCTTTTAGTGTGTTTTTTGTAGGGATGTAATTTAGAGAAAACAAATGGTCACAGTCTAGATGGCAAAAATTAGTGAATATATAAGTATAACTTTATAAAAGAAGATATGCTACCATTAAAATATGTATTAAAAATTGAAGGAAAAATTAATTAAAAACCAAATGAAAAGCAACATACAGCAATTTATAAATACCATGATTTAAAAGTGTAAAGAGGGAGTGACATCAATAAAATAGCAAAAAGAGTTTTCCACCATCTTCCCCCCAAAAGAACACAAGTTTTGAAAATCATCTATGGATGACAGTCCCTTTGCAGAAGCCCAAATGTCCAGTAGAGAAGCTCCAACACACCCTGGGAGCAAAGAAAAATCTAAGACAGACATGCTGGGTAAAATAATGATTTCACTTTACCTGTGTCACCCTTCCCCCAAGGCAACAGTGCTCAGTGCCAAGAGAGACCTACTACTTGACTGGCAATTTCTCCCACAGTGGAGAATAAGAGCATCCAATTGAACACCTGGTTTTTACCCCATACAGAGTACTAAGATGTGTTGCATAACTGATGTAGGGTTGGGGAGCTAGGAGAACAACAGCCATGGCTCTGAAGGCATCAAAGGAACTGATAACCTACTAATTGTTTGATGGATTTCATCAGAAGCTCTACAAGGAGATGCTGGTATACCTTGCCTGTTGGATTCCCATAACTTTAGTATGGGCGTTCCCAATGCTGTGTGAACTTCTCTCACAATATGGCTGTTTTCCTGTGCATGTTCCTGAGGACAGTGAATGTGAGCTTCTGCTTTGGCTAATGAGTGTGCATGGAAATTTGGTCTGACTCTGAGGGACTGGGAGAAAGCACAAAAGCTTAAGCATTCAGCACTGCCCTATGGAAAGCAAACAGGAGACTGTCAGTAACTGGCCTGACTTTGCAGGATTAAGAGAATATCACCACCACCATCACCTCCCTCATCCCCCACCAACATTGTCAAACAATAAAAATACTTTATCTGGCAAAACTGTCTCTCAGAAATGAAAGGGAAAGAATTAATTCCAATCTTTCTCAAACTTTACCAAAGAATAGACAAGGAAGAAATATTCCCAAACTCAATTTATGAGGCCAGCATTACCTTGATACCCAAACCAGACAAAAATGCCACAAAAAAGAAAATTAACAAAGATTTAAAAAATCCTCAAAAAAATATTAGCAAACCAAATTCAACAATACATTAGAAGGATCATATACCATGATCAAGCGGGATTTACTCTAGGGATGCAAGAATGATTCAACATTTACAAATCAATAGATATGATACAGCACATTAACAAAATAAAGGATAAAAAAATCACATGATCATCTCAATAGATGCATAAAAAGCATTTGACAAAATTCAACATCCATTTATGGTAAAACTCTCAACAAAGTGGGTACAGAAGGAACACATCTCAACATCATAAAAGTCATATATGACAAGCCAAGCTAACATCATACTTAATGGTGAAAAGTTGAAAGCTCTCCCTCTAAAATCAAGAGCAAAGCAAGATTGCCTACAAAACAAAAAATAAACAAGATTGCCTACTCTTGGCATTTCTGTCAACATACTACTGGAAGTCCAGACGAAATTAGGCAAGTAAAAGATATAAAATGTATCCAAATCAGAACAGGAGAAGTAAAATTGTCTCTGCTGATGACATGATCTTATATATAGAAAACCTTAAAGACTCCACCAAAAATGTGTTAGAACCAATAAATGAATTCAGTAAAGCCTGAGGATACAAATCAATATACAAAAGTCAACTGCATTTCTATAACTACTAACAAAGTATCAGAAAAAGGAGAAAAAACACAATTCCGTTTTCAGTAGCATCAGCAATAACATACTTTAGAATAAATTTAATTAAGGAGATGAGTCACCTTTACAATGAAAACTATAAGACATTAATGAAAGAAATTGAAGCAGACAGAAATAAATGAAAAGAGATCCCATGTTCATGGATTAGAAGAAAAATATTGTTGAAATATACACACTACCTAAAGCAATGTACAGATTCAATGCAAATGTATTTGTTAAAATATACATACTACTCAAAGCAATCCACAGATTCAATGCATTCCCTATCAAAATTCCATTCGCATATTTCACATCCAAAAAAATGTGAAATATGATCCTAAAAGTCATATGACACCACAAGAGACCTAGAAAAGACTAAACAATCTTGATAAAAAAGAAGAAGTTGGAGGCATTACATTTCCTGATTTTAAATACATTTCAAAGCTATAATGACCAACACAGTATGGTGCTGGCATAAAAATAGGCACATAGAGAAGTGAAACAAAATGGAGAGCCCAGATATAAATTCATGTATACATCATCAACTAATATTTGACAAAGGAACAAAGAACACACAATAGAGGAAAGGCAGTCTCTTCAATAAACAAAATTGGGAAAACTGGATATTCACATACAAAAGAATGAAAGGGGATCCCTATCTTACATCATTCACAAAATTTAATTCAAAATGGACTAAAGACTTAAATTTAAGACCTTAAACCATAAAATTCCTAAGAGGAAACATAAGGATAAAATTCCTTGATGCTGATCTTTGCAATTATTTTTTTTTAATTTGGATATGATACCCAAAGTAAATGTAAGAAGAGCAAAAATAAACAATTACATCAAACTAAAAAGCTTCAGCAAAGGAAGTGATCAGTAAGATGAGAAGGCAACCTATGGAAGAGGAGAAAATATTTCTGAGCCATATATCAGACAAGGCATTAATATCTAAAAGATAAGAAAGTCACACAACTCAATAGCCAAAAGAAGAAGAAGAAGAAGAAGAAGAAGAAGAAGAAGAAGAAGAAAAGAAAGAAAGAAAGAAGGAAAGAAAGAAAGAAAGAAAGAAAGAAAGAAAGAAAGAAAGAAAGAATACAATTAAAAATGGGCAGAGGACCTGAATGAACATTTTTCCAAAGAAGATATTCAGAGGGTCAACAGGTATATGAAAATGTTCTCAACATCACTAATGATCAGGGAAACACAAATAAAAATCACAATGACATACTACCTCACATTTGTTAGTATAGTTTTTGCCAAAAATACAATTGATAACAAGCAGCACTGAGGATGTGGAGAAAAGAGAATCCTTGTTCAAAGTTGGTGGGAATGTAAGTTAGCATAGCCATTATTAAAACAGGATGAAGGTTCCTTAAGCAATAAAAAATAGAACTACCATATGATTAAACAATCCTACCTCTGACTACAATATCTGAAGGAAAGGATATCACTATAGCTAAGAGAGATCTGCACTCCCATGTTCATTGCAGCATTATGCACAATAGCCAAGATATGGAAACAATTTGTTCGTTAATGGATGAATGCATTAAGATGTGGTATATAGACTGGTGGTGGGAAGTTTTCACTGGAGAGCGGCTGAAAACTGTCTCTTCTGATTTGTTTAGTGTATATTTTTCTGGGATCATTGTTACCCTGTTAGCATTTTGTTCTCTCATTCACCTATTCTCCTCTGGACAAAGTGACAAGACAGAAAAAATCACCTAAAAAAAAAAAAAAAGAAGAAGAACAAGAGGCAGTACCAACTGCCAGGGACCTAATCAATATGGACCCATTAGTAAGATGTTGGGACTAGAGTTCAGAATGATGATTATAAAGATACTAGCTGGGCTTGAAAAAAGCATGGAAGATACTAGAGAAACCCTTTCTGGAGAAATAAAAGAACTAAAATCTAACCAAGTTGATATCAAAAAGGCTATTAATGGAATGCAATTCAAAATGGAAGCTTTAATTGCTAGGATAAATGAGGCAGAAGAGAGAATTAGTGATATAGAAGACCAAATGATGGAAAATAAAGAAGCTGAGAAAAAGAGAGATCACGAGGGCAAAATTTGAGAGATAAGTGATACCATAAGACAAAACAATATTAGAATACTTGGGATTCCAGAAGAAAAGGAAAGAGAGAGAAGGGCAGAAGGTATATTGGAGAAATGTTAGCAGAGAACTTGCCTAATTTGGGGTAGGAAACAGGCATCACAATCCAGGAGGCACAGAGAACCCGCCTCAAAATCAATAAAAATAGGTCAACACCCCGACATCTAATAATAAAACTTACGAGTCTCAGAGACAAAGAGAAAATCCTGAAAGCAGCTCAGGACACGAGGTCTGTAACCTACAATGGTAGAAACATTAGATTGGCAACAGACCTATCAACAGAGACCTGGCAGGCCAGAAAGGAATGGCATGATATATTCAGAGCACTAAATGAGAAAACTATGTAGCCAAGAATACTATATCCAGGTAGGCTGACATTGAAAATAGAAGGAGAGAGGGGAGGGGCTGGGGGGATGGATTATCCTGGTGATGGGTATTAAAGAGGGCACATACTGCATGGAGCACTGGGTGTTATATGCAAACAATGAATCATGGAACACTACATCAAAAACTAAGGATGCCATGTATGGTGATTAACATAAGATAATAATTAAAAAAAAAAAAAGAAAATAGAAGGAGAGATAAAAAGCTTCCAGGACAAACAAAAACTAAAGGAATTTGCAAACACAAAACCAGCCCTACAAGAAATATTGAAAGGGGTCCTCTAAGCAAAGAGAGAGCCTAAAAGTAACATAGACCAGAAAGGAACAGAGACAATATACAGTAGCAGTCACCTTATAGGCTATACAATGGCACTAAATTCATATCTTTCAATAGTTACCCTGAATGTAAATGGGCTAAATGCCCCAGTCAAAAGACACAGGGTATCAGACTGGATAAAAAAATAAGACCTATTGATATGCTGTCTGTAAGAGATTCACTTTAGACCCAAAGACACCTCCAGATTGAAAGTGAGGGGGTTGAAAACCATTTACCACGCTAATGGACACCAAAAGAAAGCTGGGGTGGCAATTCTTATATCAGACAAATTACATTTTAAACCAAAGACTATAATAAGAGATGAGGAAGGACACTGTATCATATTTAAAGGGTCTATCCAACAAGAAGATCTAACAATTGTAAATATCTATGCCCCTAACATGGTAGCAGCCAATTATACAAACCAATTAATAACAAAATCAAAGAAACACATTAACAACTACAATAATAGTAGGGGACCTTAACAGCCCCCTCACTGAAATGGACAATTCATCTAAGCAAAAGATCAGCAAGGAAATAAAGACTTTAAATGACACACTGGACCAAATGGGCTTCACAGATATATTCAGAACATACCATCCCAAAGCAACAGAATACACATTCTTCTCAAGTGCCCATGGAACATTCTCCAGAATAGATCACATCCTAGGTCTCAAATCAGGTCTCAACTGGCACCAAAAGATTGGAATCATTCCCTGCATATTTTCGGACCACAATGCTTTGAAACTAAAACTCTATCACAAGAGGAAAGTTGGAAAGAACTCAAATACATGCAGGCTAAAGAATATCATACTAAAGAATAAATGGGTCAACCAGAAATTAAAGAGAATTAAAAAAAATTCATGGAAACCAATGAAAATGAAAACACAACTGTTCAAAATCTTTAGGATGCAGCAAAGATGGTCCTAAGAGGAAAGTATATAGCAATACAAGCCTTTCTCAAGAAACAAGAAAGGTCTCAAATACACAACCTAATCCTACACCTAAAGGACCTGGAGAAAGAACAGCAAATAAAGCCTAAACCCAGCAGGAGAAGAGAAATCATAAAGATCAGAGCAGAAATCAATGAACTAGAAACCAAAAGGACAGTAGAACAGATCAACGAAACTAGGAGCTGATTCTTTGAAAGAATTAATAAGATTGATAAACCCCTGGTCAGACTTATCAAAAAGAAAAGAGAAATGACCAAATAAATAAAATCATGAATGAAAGAGGAGAGATCACAACAACACCAAAGAAATACAAACAATTATAAGAACATATTATGAGCAACTATATGCCAGTAAATTAGATAATCTGGAAGAAATGGATGCATTCCTAGAGATGTATCAACTACCAAAACTGAACCAGGAAGAAATAGAAAACATGAACAGACCTATAACCACTAAGGAAATTGAAGCAGTCATCAAAAATATCCCAATAAACAAGAGCCCAAGGCCAGATGGCTTCCCAGGGGAATTTTACCAAACATTTAAAGAAGAATTAATACCTAGTCTTCTGAAACTGTTCCAAAAAATAGAAATGGAAGGAAAACTTCCAATCAGACAAAGACCGCATCAAAAAGGAGAATTATAGACCAATATCCGTGATGCAAAAATTCTCACCAAAATACTAGCCAATAGGATCCAACAGTACATTAAAAGGATTATTCACCATGACCAAGTGGGATTTATCCCTGGGCTGCAAGGTTGGTTCAACAACTGCAAATCAATCAATGTAATACAATACATTAATAAAAGAAAGAACAAGAATCATATGATCCTCTCAATAGATGCAGAGAAAGCATTTGACAAAGTACAGCATCCTTTCTTGATCAAAACTCTTCAGAGTATAGGGATAGAGGGTACATACCTCAATATCATAAAAGCCATCTATGAAAAACCCACAGCGAATATCGTTCTCAATAGGGAAAAACTGAGCGCTTTCCCCCTAAGGTCAGGAACATGGCAGGAATGTCCACTATCACCACTGCTATTCAACATAGTACTAGAAGTCCTAGCCACAGCAATCAGACAACAAATAGAAATAAAAGCATCCGAATCAGCAAAGAAGTCAAACTCTCACTGTTTGCAGATGATATACTTTATGTGGAAAACCCAAAAGACTCCACCCCAAAACTGCTAGAACTCATGCAGGAATTCAGTAAAGTGGCAAGATATAAAATCAATGCACAGAAATCAGTGGCATTCCTCTACACCAACAACAAGACAGAAGAAAGAGAAATTAAGGAATCGATCCCATTTACAATTGCACCCAAAACCATAAGATACCTAGGAATAAATCTAACAAAAGAGGCAAAGAATCTGTACTCAGAAAACTATAAAATACTCATGAAGGAAATTGAGGATGACACAAAGAAATGGAAAAATGTTTCATGCTCATGGATTGGAAGAACAAATATTGTGAAGATGTCAATGCTACCTAGAGCAATCTACACATTTAATGCGATCCCTATCAAAATACCATCAAGTTTTTTCAAAGAAATGGAACAAATAATCTTAAAATTTGTATGGAACCAGAAAAGACCCCGAATAGCCAGTGGAATGTTAAAAAGCAAAGCAAAGCTGGTGGCATCACAATTCCGGACCTCCAGCTCTATTACAAAGCTGTCATCATCAAGACAGTATAGTACTGGCATAAAAACAGACACATACATCAGTGGAACAGAATAGAGAGCCCAGAAATGGACCCTCAACTCTATGGTCAACTCATCTTCAGCAAAGCAAGAAAGAATGTCCAATGGAAAAAAGACAGTCTCTTCAACAAATGGTATTGGGAAAATTGGACAGTCACATGTAGAAGAATGAAAGTGGACCATTTCCTTACACCACACACAAAAATAGACTCCAAATGGTTGAAAGACCTAAATGTGAGACAGGAGTCCATCAAAATCCTAGAGAAGAACACAAGCAGCAACCTCTTCGACCTCAGCCACAGCAACTTTTTCCTAGAAACATTGCCAAAGGCAAGGGAAGCAAGGGCAAAAATGAACTATTGGGACTTCATCAAGATAAAAAGTTTTTGCACAGCAAAGGAAACAGTTCACAAAGCCAAAAGACAACCGACAGAATGGGAGAAGATATTTGCAAATGACATATCAGATAAAGGGCTAGTACCCAAAATCTCTAAAGAACTCCTCAAACTCAACACCCAAAGAACAAATGATCCAATCAAGAAATGGGCAGAAGACATGAACAGACATTTTTCTAAAGAAGACATCAAAATGGCCAACAGACACATGAAAAATCACTCAACATTGCTCGACATCGGGGAAATCCAAATCGAAACCTCAATGAGATACCTCCTCACACCAGTCAGAATGGTTAAAATTAACAAGTCAGGAAATGACAGATGTCGGTGAGGATGCGGAGCAAGGGGAACCCGCATACACTGTTGGTGGGAATGCAAGCTGGGGCAGCCACTCTGGAAAACAGTATAGAGGTTCCTCAAAAGTTGAAAATAGAGCTACCCTATGACCCAGCAATTGCACTACTGGGTATTTACCCCCAAAGTACTAATGTATGGATCTGAAGGGTTAAGTGCACCCCAATGTTTATAGCAGCAATGTCCACAATAGCCAAATTATGGAAAAAGCCAAGATGTCCATCAACAGATGAAGGGATAAAGAAAATGTGGTATATATATACAATGGAATATTATACAGCCACCAAAAAATGAAATCTTGCCATTTGTGACATCGTGGATGGAACTAGAGGGTATTATGCTAAGCGAAATAAGTCAATCAGAGAAAGACATGTATCATATGATCTCACTGATATGAGGCATTCTTAATCTCAGGAAACAAACTGAGGGTTGCTGGAGTGGTGGAGAGTGGGCGGGATGGGGTGGCTGGGTGATAGACATTGGGGAGGGTATGTCCTATGGTGAGCGTTGTGAATTATGTAAGATTGCTGAATCACAGACCTGTACCTCTGAAACATAATACATTATATGTTAAAAAAAAAGAAGAAGAAGATAGTTAGAAGGGAAAAATGAAAGGGGGGGAATCGGAAGGGGAGACGAACCATGAGAGACTCTGGACTCTGAGAAACAAATTGAGGGTTCTAGAGGGGAGGGGTGTGGGGGGGTGGGTTAGCCTGGTGATGGGTATTAAAGAGGGCATGTATTGAATGGAGCACTGTGTGTTATACACAAACAATGAATCATGGAACACTACATCAAAAACAAATATGTAATGTGTGGTGATTAACATAACATAATAAAATTAAAAAAAGAAAATATGTAAAAAAAAAAGATATAGTATATATATTCAATGCAATATCATTCAGCCATAAGAAAGAAGGATATCCTGCCATTTGCAACAATACGGATGAATCTAGAGGACATTATGCTAAGTTAAATTAGCCAAACACAGAAAGACTTTATGATCTCACGTATATGTGAATTCTAAAAAAAAGAAAAAAAATGTTGAACTTATAGAAACAGAGTAGAAAAGTGGTTACCAGGGGCTGGGGGAGATTGAGAGATGTTACTCAAAGGGTATAATCCTTCAGTTATAAGATGAATAAGCTCTAGGGATCTAATGTACAGCATGATGACAATAGTTATTATTTTTTTGTGTACTTTAAATTTGTTAAGAAAGTAAATCTTAAGCACACAAACACAACTATCTAAAATGATGGATGCATAAGTTAACCTGATTGTGGTCATTTCACAATGTATACATATATCATAACATCATCATGTAGTACATTTAAATATATATACAATTTTATTTAATTATACCTCAATAAAGCTGAAAAAATAAGAATAATAATGTAAGCAGATTAAAATATGCATACTGTTTTTAATTTTCAAACTTTAGAGCAGCCTAAAGAGCCTATAGCAGGCCTATGTAGAACTGCAGCACAGGTCCTTTGGATTTTGGGGTAAACCCTTCCGTATTGCAAATAACTATTGTCCTTTTGAGAAACAGCTCTTGGCCTACAACTAGACATTAGTAGAGAGTGAATACTTAACCATGGATCACCGAGTTATCAAGCAACATGATCTATCTATCATGAACTTGGTGTTATCTGACTTGCCAACCCAAAAATCTGGGCATGTATACCAGTACCCCAGTATCAAATGAAGTGGTAAATACATGATTGGACTTGAATAGGCCCTGAAGACACAAATAAGTTACATGAAGAAGTGGCCCAAATGCCCAGGGTCTCCACTCTTGGTACATTAGCTTCTCTCTCCAAACTTACACCTATGGTCTCATGGGGAGTTCGCTCTGATGATTTGACAATGGGAGATGGGCCTGGTTTACAGATGGTTCTATATAATGTACAGGCATTACCTAAAAGTGGACAGCTGCACACTATAGTCCCTTCAAGGACCTTGGTGAAGGGAAATAGTCCCAGTGGGCAGAACTTCAAGAAGTTCACTTGGTTGTGCACGTTGCTTGAAAAAAAAATGGCCGGATATATAATTACATACCAATTCAAGGGCTATGGCCAATGGTTTGTCTGGATGGTCAGGTACAGGATGGCAGTATAATCAAAAATTTGGAGACAAGAAAATTTGGGGAAGTAGTATGTGGATAGTCTTCTCTAAGTGGGCAAAAACATGAATATATTTGTGTCCCATGTGAATGCGCACCAAAGGGTGACCCAGCAGAGGAGGATTTTAATAATCAAGTGGATAGGATGACCTGTTCTGTGGATACCAGTCTGTTTCCCCAACTGCCTCTGTCATTGCCCAAATGGCTCATAAACAAAGTTGCCATGGCAGCAGGAATGGAGGTTATACATGGACTTCCACTCACCAAGGTCAACTTGCTACAGCCATTAACAAGTGCCCAGTCTGTTAGCAGCAAAGACCAACCCTGAGCCTCCAAATGGCCCTCTTCCCTTCAGTGAGCAGCCAGTAACCCGGTGGTGGGTTGGTTATATGAGACTGCTTCCATCATGGAAAGGTCAGCATTTTGTCTTTACTGCAGTAGGCACTCTAGATAAGAGTTTTCTTGCACTGAACACAATGCTTCTGCAAATCTATCATCTGTGGATTTACAGAATGCCTTATCCCGTCATGGTATTCCATATAGCATTGTGTGTCCTCAAGTAACTCTCACTTCACAGTAAATGAATCTTTTCAAATCTATTGCCCATTTCTTATTGGGTTGTTTAGTTTTCTTCTTAAATTTCTATAGTTATTTAAATTTCTGAATATAACTGTTTTATCAAATAGTTTACAAAACTTTCCTCCTAGTCTATGACTTGTGTTTTCATTCTCTTATCAGCATTTTTGGAATAGTAGAAAATTTTAATTTTGGTGAGGTTCAGTTTATCAATATGTTCTTTTATGGAACTGTGTTGTATCTAAGAAATATTTGCCTACACAAAAGGAACAAGAGTTTTTTTTTCCATTATTACCTTCTAGAAATCTTATAGTATAGGTCTTACATTTAGTTCATGATCCATTTTTAATTAATTTTAGTATAGAGTGTGAAAGATTTGCAGTTCCTTTTTTGCATATGTATAGGCAATTATTTCAGCACCATTTGTTGAAACTGTCTGTGTATTTTGGTCAAAAATCAACTATTCATATCTGTGTGGGAGTATATTGGCTTGCTATTCTATTCCATTGATTTATTTGACTATTTTTATACCACTACCACATTGTCTTGATTAGAACAGGTTTATAATAAGTCTGGAAGTCAGAGAGTATAAATATTCTAAATTTACTCTTATTTTTGAAAGGTGTTTTTGGTATTCTAGTACCTTTGAATGGCTGTATGAATTTTAGAATCAGTTTGTTACTTTGTATAAAATAATTTGTCAGTGTAACGGTCTTTCATATATTTTATCAAATGTATTCCTAAATGTAAGTCCTTCATATTTCTTGATGATATTGCAAAGGGTATTTTTATTTTATGTTATTTTATTTTATGTTATTTTATTTTATTTTTTAAAGATTTCATTTATTTATTTGAGAGAGAAAGAGCATGAGCAGGTGGAGGGGCAGAGGGAGAGGGAGAAGCAGACTCCCTGCTGAGCAGGAAGTCTGGACTTGTGTTCAATCACAGGACCCTGGGATCATGACCTGGGCCAAAGGCAGCTGCTTAACCAACTGAGCCACCCAGGTGCCCCTACAAAAGGTTCTTTTAAATTTCAGCTTCTGATTGTTTCTTGCTAGCTACAGAAATGAATTTTTTAATACTGGTATTGCATCCTGGAACCTTACTAAATTTATTTGTTAAATTAATTCTAGCAGTTTTTTGTAGATATTACTGGATTTTTTATATAGGGGATTATGTGGTTGGCAAATAATAATAATTCGACTTTTTCCTTTCTAATCTAAATTGATTTTCTTTCTTTCTAATTTCACTGAATAGAACCTCTAGTACAATGCTGAATTGAACTGAGTACTGATGAGTACTGACACTCTTGTATTATTCCTGATCTTGTCAGGAGTGGGGGAATATTTCAGAATGCCATGATTCAGTATGATGTAAGCTGTACATTTTTCCTAAATGTACTTACCAGGTTGAAGAATTTTCTATTTCTAGTTGGTTGAAAATTTTTACAGAAAATGATGTTGGCTTTTGTGAAATAATGATTTTGCATTACCTGAGATATTCACATTAATTTCTTTTTTTTTTTTAAGTCTCTCTGGTTCCACCTGGGTTCTCCTTTCTTGCATTGCAGTATGGACACTCCCTCAAGGCAATAAATTTGAGCAATGGTAAGGATACGTTTGTCCTTTCTTATTTCTCAGGAATCATTGTCCTTCAATACCTGATATCCGATGTCTTAAGAACCACTGATTCCTAATTTTATCTGTTTTTTTCCCTTTGTTTTGTGGTTGTTTTTGGTGGAACAGTAAGTCCAAGTCTTGTTACTCTATTTTGATTGTGTGCAAAAGCTCCTCATTGTCTAGGTATGTTTAGATCACACTGTGAAGTTATACCAGATCTGGCATTGATTCTGTGATAAGATCTCCATATCTTGAAAGGATAAACTGTTGCCACACATGAAGTAGTTTAAAATAATATGATTTAGGGTTTAAGACAATTTTAAAATTAAACTCAATAACCCAAGAATATTTAAAAGCACTGGAATAACTTTTGTGAGGATAGAGACTCAATTATTTCAGATTAAAAAAATACATCTGACTCTTATACATAGGGTTCTCCAGCAAGCTGACTCTGGAACACAGCTCAGCATATAAGATGTTCATTAAGAGTGCCTTGGAGTCAATACCTTGGGGAGCAGGATTGAGCAGAGAGAGATGAGCTACAAAAGAAGCTCCATTAAATCCTTGCCCAGCCCTACTGAGATCTCAGAAACTAAAGTGTTGTTTTGCTTAATGATGAAATGGCAGCTGAGGCAATCCCTGCATTGGAAATAAGCTGAAGGAAATCTGCAGATGGCCCTCCTGGAAGCAGGGGCAAAAGGTCTTTCCCCAAAGGGAGATCTGTGCCCGGAATCACCATGTTCCATCACAATGATATAAACAATAGAGGAAAACATGAATAAGTGACATGTATAAATTCTCTAATGTCTTAGATAACATTAATTTGGGTATATATACTCTAGTATATTTGTTAATTAGACAAAATCAAGTAATTTGGGGTGCCTGGGTAGCTTGGTCAGTTAAGCATCTGCCTTCAGCTCAGGTCATGATCCCAGGGTTCTGAGATCAAGTCCCACATCAGGCTCCTGGCTCAGTGGGGAGTCTGCTTCTCCCTCTCCCTCAGCTTCTCCCCCAATTTGTGCTCTCTCTCTCTCTCAAATAAATACACAAAATCTTTAAAAATATGAAAATATAAATAAAATCAAGTAATTCCAATTTACCTATTTTATTAGATTAACTACAAAGTTATAGAATAGCAAGGCACGTAATAATAATCTCTTTAACAGAAAAAATGTTACTTGTCATTACTAGTTAGGCACTTTTTGAAATAAAAACAATTAATAATTCTCTGTAATCTTTTAGAAAGTAGACCTTGGCATACTTTAAAAAAGAAATTGTTCTGTGGTTAGAACAGTATGTTTCTGACTCATACTACTAAAGGAAATGTTTCCAAGGACCTTTAGAATTGCACTCTAAAATGTACTTGGCTATTGACTGACTAATCAAGACCCTTATTGAAAACAAGTCAAATTTTGATCTATATACTCACTAGTGACCTTCATAAATCAAAACCAGATTGTCCCAGAAATTCTGAAGCATAGCCATGCTTTAAACCACACACACACACACACACACACACACACACACACACACACACACACACACCATATTCTCCACTTCAGTTGGCAATAATGCCTTATATTCCCATGTCAGTGCACCTGCAATCATGCATTGAGATAATATTCAGCAAATTCCTTGAACGTGAAAAAGTCACAGAGCCAAGCAATATAAAAAACACTCCTCTAACTGTTCACTACATAAGTAGCTTAGTGTCCAAAAGAGGAGACAACATCTATAAAGATTCAGGGGGTGAATAACACTGATCTATATATATAGGGCTTCTCTGGAGCCATTTATTTTTCTACTTTGGGAAATGAACCTTATTTAGTAATTTGCTGAATTCTAAAATATTCTAGATGAGTAAGTCTGATATATTATTGGAAAAACCAAAAGGAGGTAAACATTTATTGACAAATTCTTATTTTGTGCATGACTGTGAATACCTAAATCTTAATATTTTGCACTTAAAATTCTATTGTTTGCTTAGATATGTAAATTTTCCCACACAATTTTTCAGTCACCATCAAAATATTATTTGCTTAATAAAAATATATTTTACATAATTTCAAACAATATTTTAGAGGGTAAAAGTGTCAGCTTTTACAGGTAGACTAATTCCCAAGATTGTTAACTACATAAGTTTTAGTGGTAGAAGTATTTGTCCTCTAAATCATGAGTCACAGTTCTCCTCCCTAAAATAAAAAACAGATAGAAATCACCAATGTATTATTGTTTTGTCTTGTTACTGCTTCATTTAAAAATAATTTTAATCCACAAAAATTAAAAAAGGAATAAAGTGATTATATTCTTTAATTAGATTTACCAAATTGTTAACATCTTACCATATTCTCTCATTATTCTCTCTCTCTCATTACTTATACCTTTGTTTTACACTTACATATCCCTCCATAATATTTCTTCGCTATTTGGAAGTAAGTTGCAATCATCATTTCAAATTCAAATATATCTGCGTGTAACCACTAAGAACCAATGCATTCATCCATGCAACGAACATATCATCATATCCAATAAATATAATATTGATAAAGTAAATAATATCTAATAGGTACAGTCCATATAAAATGTTCCCAACTGTTCCATTAATGTCTCTTTAGGTTTTTTCATCCATAATCCAACCAAGTGTCACTCAGGGCATGTAATTTTCACGTCTCCTAAATATGTAGTGTCCTTAGTTCCCCCCCATAATAGGATAAATGGTGGCTCCAAAAAGATATTATGTCCCAGAACCTGTGAATGTGACCTTATGTGGGGCAAAGACGAGTCTTTTCAAATGTAACTAAATTAAGGATTTAGAGGAGAGATCATCTTGAATTATCCAGGTAGGACCTAAATCCAATGACAAGTATCCTTATAAGAGATGGAAGAAAAGACATGAAGTAGAAGTTTATGTGAAGACTGAAGCAAAGCTTGGAGTGATGGCACAAGCAAAGCTTGGAGTGATGGTGCCATAAGCAGATAGCTGGAACCACCAGATGTTGTATGTGGCAAGGAAGGATTCTCCTGTGGAGCCTACAAAGGAAGCAGGGCTCTGATGACAACTTGATATTGAACTTCTGGCCTACAGAACTGTGAGAAGACAAATTACGTTGTTTTAAACCATGAATTTATGGTAATTTGTTAGAGCAGCCCTGGAAAACTAGCATACTCTGCACCTTCTTTAAATTCAATACCACATTTCATGGTATTAGCTTTTATTTTTTTCAAACCCATAACTGTTGTCTAGTAGAATGTGTCAAGTGTGCATTTCCTTTATTATTAGAGGCCATTGTTATTAATCTCTAGTGTTTGAGATAAGACTTTTTGGTAAGAATATTGTATGGGTTTTGATGTGTGTTAATGCATCACAACAAAACAAATATATTGTAAGTTTATTATACTATTTATATGCCAAGTTTTTTAATGTACTTTTATTATGGAATAGTTTAGATTTATAGAAAAAGTTTCAAAGACAGGTCAGAGTTATCATATAATCTTCAATTCAATTGCACTAATGTTAATATCTTATATAATCAGGGTATATTTATTAAAAGCATAAATTGATATTTGTATACTACTATTAAATACACTATAAATTTATTCTGATTTTACTGGCTTTTTAGTTAAGGTCATTTTTTTTTTTTCTGTTCAAAGATACAATCCAGGATACATTGCATTTAGTCATTATGTCTCCTTAGTCTACTCCTGTCTGTGAAAAATTTTTAATATTCTCTTGTTTTTCATGATCTTGACACTTTTGAAGAGATTTGGTCTGGTATGTTTTTGAAAGTCATTCAATTTGCAGTTGTCTGATGTTTTCTCATGATTATACGGGGGTTATTAAGTTTTAGGAAGTATATCATAGAGATAAAGAATATCTAGGGAGAAATGAATATTATATTAACATTATTTATTACTGGTGATATTTAGATTGCTTGGTTAAGATGCTGTCTGACAATTGTCTCCCATTTAAAGTTACCATTTTTTCCACTTTATATTCTATTCTTTGGAAGAGAATCACTAAGTCCAGCTCATACTCAAGGGGAAAGGAATTAAGCTCTACCTCCTAGAAGAGGGGTTATCTATCTATTTGAAATTCTTAAGTAGGAATGACTTACCCCTTTTTCCTCACTTTTAAATTTTGTCAATCATTTGTGTCATTATGGATGCATGGACAGTTATATTAATACTTGGGTTATAATCCATTACTATTACTACGACGACTACTTTTTTTTAGATTTTATTTATTTATTTGAGAGTGAGACCACATGCTCATAAGTGGGGGTGGGGGTGGGCAAAGGGGTAGGGATAAGGACAAGCAGACTCCAGGCTGACTGCAGAGCCCAGCTAGAGGGGCTTGATCTCACAACCTCGAGATCATGACCTCAGCCCAAACCAAGAGTCCGCTTAACCCACTGAGCCACCCAGGAGCCACCTATTACTACTACTACCCCTGCTACTGCTACTATTTCCTCAGACTATTTCAGATTTGACAATTGGGGGTTCTTTCAGGTTGGCTGCTATGTCCCTTTGTCATGCCCTGTTGTTTTGTTTTTGAGCATCTTTTTAGTTTCTGGCATAGTAAAATGCTCCAGACTAATTTTGTATTTTCTCTACTGGAGTTCTAGAATCAGCCATTTCTCCAAGGAGACTTGGCTCCTTGTATTAAAGAACGGCATGTAGAAACCAGTATATAGATACTTGATGTGCTTTTTGTTACATATATCTAACTATATACACATCCAAATGAGTTCATACTGATATCTACAGTTCTAATTGCATAGAAGAGTTCATTTTAACCTACTCACATTTTTATATGTAAAATTTTACCTAATTTGCAAACTAGTACTCTGAGATTGAGAAATTTGACTTTGAAATGTTTAATTTGTTCAGCCTTATCATACAAGTAAAGTGGTTTCAGAATTTCTAATATGTGTCCCTATGTGTGTGTGTATGTGTGGTGAGGTGGGAGGAACTTACACTCTAAATTACAGTGTTTATGCATGTTTTCTTTTGTTAATAGCCTTATAGAATCCAGTAAAAGAAAAACATAATTTTCTAAATTTATATGAATCAGTGATATTATAGTCACTCTTGGGAGGCAGACAGACACCGCATCTCAGCCTCAAATGTTTCCAATGCTATGACTGATGATACCATATATGCATCAAGTGGGTATGAAGAGATTTATTACTTACATAATGAGGCTTTCTGGGAAGAACAGAGCTGATATCTAAGTAGGTCCAAAAATTGCTTCCGAGAGAAAGGAGAAACAACTATTTGTGCGTGTGTGTGTGTGTGTGTGTGTGTGTGTGTGTGTGTGTGTGTATTTAGGGGGTGGGACCAGGTTAAGAGTTCCCATATGATTATAGGCTGAAGCTTACATGGTTTGAACTTACCACTGGTGTCAAGGCAGGGAAATTGTGTGCTTTTTTTATAATCTTGTGTGGATATAGGACAAGAGGGAAAGACAGAATAGTAGGGCTTGAAAGTAGTCAGCAGTTTAATGTCAAAAATGAGTTCAGACTTTACAATTCAGACTTATAATTACCTCCTTTTCCCCTGTCCCCCATATTGAGATTGTAGCATACATTTGTAGTAGAATTGGATTCTATCCCAGGTTGCCCCAACATCTTCGTAGACTTTTTACTTTGTTTATATATATTCTAGTTCATTCTTCACTGGTTTCTCCATCAATGTATTTTAATCTATCTATATCATTATATATAAAGTAGGTATAGCATGCAATCAGGTCTTGCTTTTTATTCAATTTGAAATTTATGCCTTCTTATTTAGATAATTTTTGTCATAAAATATATACAACATAAAATATAACATTTTACCTATTTTAAGTGTATGATTAGTTGCATTAATTGCTGTGATGTTGTGATGTATAATAAGAAATATATATTTAGTCTTTGTCTTCTAAACCCTTGGAATTTTTTAAGTGGTGAGAGCAATAAAGATGTCTTTAATTATGTTAATGAGGTGACTTTTGGACAACCTCTAGGTAACTTAAGGATTGAGACTGGTTGCCATTAATTAGAGGGTTAGAACTTTCATTACCTTGCTTCCCCCCAATGTCTAGAGAAGGGAGAGGGGCTGGAGATTGAGCTCAATTACCAGTGGTCAGTGATTTAATCAGTCATGCCTATGTAATGAAGCTTCCATGAAAACCCAAAAGGATAGGGTTCAGGGAGTTTCTCAGTTGGTGAACACACAGAGATTTGGGTAGAGTGGTACACTTGGGGAGTGCATCAAAGTTTCTCACCCTTTCCCATATCTTGCCCTATCAGCTTGTCTTCCATCTGGTTGTTCCTAAGTTAAATCCTTTCCTAATAAAATGGTAAATTAGTAAGTAAAATGTTTCTCTAAGTTCTGTGAGCTGCTGTAGCAAATTAATCAAACCTAAAGAGGGGGTCACTGGAACCTCTGTTCTATAACCAGTTAATTAGAAGCACAAAATTAACGTGGACTTTCAATCGGTGTCTGAAGTGGGGTGAGGAGAAGTCTTGTAGAACTGAGTCCTTAACTTGTGGGATCTGGCACTATCTCCAGATATATAGTGTCAGAATTGAGTTGGATTGAAAAACACTTATATGATATCAAAGAATTGCTTGGTGTGAGGAAAAACCCATACTGAAATTGGTATCAGTATCTTAATTACATTCACAATGTTGTACAACTATTACCAATATTTACCACGTCACCCAAATAGGAACTCTGTACCCATTTATTAAGCAATAACTTCCCATCCCCTGTCTCCCCAGTCCCTTATGACCTCTACCCTACTTTTGGTCTCCATAAATTTGCCAATTCTAGATATTTCATATAAATGTAATCATACAATATTTATCTTCTTGTGAATGGCTTATCTCACCTAGCAATATGTTTTTAAGGCTTATCCATGTTACAGCATCTATCATAGTTTCATTCTAATATTCCATAGTATGTATATACTGCATTTTATCTATCTTTTAATGTGTTGATAGATACCTGGGTTGCTTCAAACTTTTGGTTATTATGAGTAATGTTATTATGAACATTGGCATACCAGTTTCTATTTCAATCCCTGTTTTCAAAAACTGAGACTATTTACTTAGAGGTGGAATTGCTGGATCATATAGTGATTCTATATTTAACTTTTGGAAGAAGCACCAAACTTTTTGCCAGAGTGGCTGCTTTGCTTTTAAAGTATTGCTAATATAAATAGATTAATACCAACAATTTTTGTTTCTTTTTGAAATATTTTTCTGCTTTCTTTGAATTAATTGGACAATTTTTATGATTCCATTTTGTGTTCTTTTGACTTATTATCTAAGTCAAATTCATTCATTCATTCATTCATAGTTATTCAACTATTTCCTGAATACTTAATAAGTTCCAGGCACTGTCTAAATACTGGAGTAAAATGTTTAAACAAACATGCACACATTTGTTGCTCTCATAGAGTTTGCAAACCAATGGAGGAATTGGATATGAATTAAATAATCTTATACATGTATAATATAAATATATAATTTAAAAAGAGGCAAGTACCCTGGAGGAAAGGAAGAAAGTACTATGGCAGGATATATCAGAAGAAATCAATTGTTAATTTTATTAACATTTAAAATTACTTCCATGGGATTTATTATATACCTTTAAAATAGCTTGAATCCATCATTAAATAATATTCTATTTCTTAAATAGTGTAAAGATCTTAAAACAGTGTATTTCTAATTCCCCCCTCCATCCCTTGTAACATTATTATCAAACATTTCACTTTGATATACACCATAAACACACATTTTTTACTTTTATTGCTTTAAGCTGTCAGTAATTTTTAGAGCAATTAAACACAATAACAGAGTCTATTCTATCTTAATTTATTCTATTTTCAACACTTTTCATTTCTTTTTGTAGGTACAAGTTTTGACCTATAGCATATTACTTCTGCCTGGAAAAATTCCAATTTAAGCCATTAAATTTGTATGTAATTTGTTACATAGTAGAGAAAACTATAACATCTATTGAGATGATCATATGGTTTTTATTTTTCTCTTGTTTACATAATGTATCCATATGATCATCTCAATAGATCCAGAAAGAGCTTTTAACAAAGTACACCATCCATTCATGATAAAAACTCTCACCAAGTAGGTATAAAAGGAACATACCTCCACATAATAAAGGCCATATATAAAAAGCCTCACAGTTAAAAATCACAGTCACTGGTGAAAAACTGAAAGGTTTTCCTCTAATATCAGGGAAAGGTAAGGATGCCCACTCTCACGACTTTTATTTGACATAGTCCTAGCCACAGCAATCAGGAAAGAAAAAGAAATAAAAGGCATTGCTAAGTAAGAAGTAAAACTTCTACTACTTGCAGATGAAATGATGCTATATATATATATATATATATATATATATATATATATATATATATATAGAAAATCCTAAAGAGTTCACCAAACAACTATTGAAACTGATTAATGAATTTAGTGAAGTCACAGGATGCAAGATTAATATAGAGAAATCTGTTGGGACACCTGGGTGGCTAGCTGGTTGAGCATCCACCTCTCAGGTTCTGCTCAGGTCTTGATCTCAGGGTTGTGGGATCAAGCCCTGTGTGGGGCTCCATGCTCAATGGGGAGTCAGCTTGAGATTCCTTTTCACTCTGCCTTTCCTCCTGCTCACACATTATGAGGGTTCCTTTTTCTCCACATCCTCCCAACACTTTTTGTTTCTTGTGTTTTTGGTTTTAGCCATTCTGACAATGAGATATCACCCTCATGCACTATTGGTGGGAATGTAAACTGGTGTAGTCACTGTGGAAGACAGTATGGAAGTTCCTCAAAAAACTAAAAATAAAACTACACTTTCATCCAGCAATCACAGTACTGGGTAATTACCCCCAAAATACAAAAACATTAATTCGAAAGGATATATACATCCCCTATGTTTACTGCAGCATTATTTACCATAGTCAAATTATGGTAGCAGCACAATTGTCCATCAATAAGTGAATAGATAAGGAAGATGTGGTACACACACACACACACACACACACACACACACACACACACACACTGGACTATTACTCAGCCATAAAGAAGAATGAAATAGTGCCATTTGCAACAACATGGATGGATCTGGAGAGTAAAATGCTAAGCAAAATAAAACCGTCAGAGAAAGACAAATACTATATGATTTCATCCATATGTGGATTCTAAGAAACAAAACAAATGAACAAAGGAAAAAGAAGAATAAAACATAAACAGCCTCTTAACTATGGAGAACAAACAGATTGCCACCAGAGAGCAGGTGGGTTGGGGGATGGGTGAAATAGGTGAAGGGGTTTAAGAGTACATTTATCTTGATGACACTGAGTAATATATGGAATTGTTGAATCACTATATTGTACAACCGAAATTAATTTAACACTGTATGTTAACTACACTGGAATCAAAATATAAATAAATAAATAAATAAACAAAATAGATGAATGCATAAAGAAGAGGTGGTATGTGTATGTGTATATATATATATATAAAGGAATGAGATCTTGCCATTTGCAACATGTATGAACCTAGAAGATATGATGCTAGGTGAATAAGTCAGACAGAGAAAGACGAATACCATATGATTTCATTCATACATAGAATTTAGGAAGCAAAACAAACCAACAAAGGAAAAAAGAAACAAAAAAACAAAATTCTTAAATAGAGAGAACAATCTGTGGTTGCCAAAGGGGAGGTGGTTGAAGGGGATGGGTGAAATAGATAAAGTGATTAAAAGTACACTTACCATAATATGGGGCGCCTGGGTGGCTCAGTCTTTAAGTCGTGAATCATTATATTGTACACCTGATATAACACTAATATAATATACCTAATATAACACTGTATGCTAATTATACTTCAACTAAAAAAATTTACATTTATCTAAAAAGAAAATAAAAACTGGCTTTATCATTAGAAGTATCATCCTTTTCCAGCTCCCTGTTTTCCCAGATCCAAACATTGTCTACATTACTATTAGAATTATTATTCTAAAATATCATTCCATTTCCTTCTATATCTGGTCATTTTATCATATCCTGTCCCTTAAGAACGACAGCACCATGAAGTCTTTGCCATTAGCCAGAAACCATAAAGTCAGCCTGGACATGGTTCTCTCCCACACTACCTATGCAATTCTTTATTAAGTTCTTTGGTAATAATTTCTCTGAAGAAGAAAAAAAACACACATATTTGATATTAGTTATGAGGACTTAATATTTGTATGCCAAACTACCTATTTTCACCATGGCCTGTGCTCTAGCCACACTGAACTTTCCACAATTTCTCAAACCAGTTATGTACTATCTAACTATATAAAAACATTCTGCCATGAACAATGTTTCCACCCATCCTCAGCTCCTTCCTCTGCGTAAATCTTAATTACCTTAAGATCTAAGTTTAATGCTCATTTCTTAAAAAAAGTTCCCTGACTTCTTCCACCATTTATTTATTCTGATTTATGCTGTCATAGCACTTTCTTCCTTTCCATCAGAGTACTTATCTCTTTTTAAATTACATTTTATATGTATATATTTATAAGATTATTTAATTCGTATCTGATTCATCTACTGGATTGCCAACTCTATGAGAGCAACAAATGTGTACATGTTTGCCTAACATATTTTTCAGCATTTAAATAGTTCCTGGAACTTATTATGTATTCAGGAAATAATTTTTGAATGAATACTTATGAATGAATTAATTTTCAGAAGTCTCTGTATCACTTTACACAACTGAAAAATAAAGCTCAAATGAGCCGAGTTTGGAATTAAAGAATTTTCCACTTTCATTGCTGGTCATTTCTCCGTATTCAACCTCTGAAGAACTGTATCAAAACAAATATCCTTTCTAAAACACACCTATGTGTATGTATTTGTGAATATATTTTTCACTATGAACCTATTTTGCAAAGTTTTCCGTATTTCTTCCTCCAAAATCCTGCCACTTACCACCCCCCAACAGATTTACTCAGGCACATAAATAGAGGCAGTGGGTTTTTTGGTCCATGAATATAATCAAAGAGATGTGCATGTGCATGTGATCTAGCTACAGCCAATATAGAGATGTGCATGTGATCTAGCTACAGCCAATATAGTTATTCTGGTAGTAATCTTTCTTCTTAATTTGTGAGCTTTTGGAGATCAGTGAACATGGATATTTTCTTATAGGTATCCAGGATCTAAAGACTTGCTTGATCTATAGTTGATTCTCAATAAGTGTTTTCTGCATTAATGAATGCTTACATAACAAATATAAGCAAATACAATAGATTTTCCAGAGCCGCTAAGGGTTTTAAAATGAGATTATGGTTATGTGCACCCTTATAAATTCATGTTATACTGCAAATGTTGCTCCCTTCTGTTAACCTGTGTTAATAAAATATGACTTTTATATACAGTAGTAGTAAACACTTCATGGTGCTTATCAGGTAATAAAATGTGTTTTGCAGTTTTCCACTTTCATCTTGATGGATGCAAACAAAATACACAAACTATTTTGAGACTTTCCACCCACCATTGTTGTCCTGTATAACAGCTTTTTATTGATGAACGTGGTTACTCCAGAGCATCTTAGGTCAGGAAATGAAGATGAACTGCATACATATTTGACAATGCAGAATGGATTTAGATTAATAAATATGTCAGTATTAGCCTTTAACTAATTCTGGTAAAAATAGGTTTGTAAACATTTTTTTTAACCAATGTATCATGCACCTCTTTGGGAATAGTTAGGAAGGATATATATATATATATATATATGATGATGATGGTGATGATGACATTTACAGGAACCCCCAATCATTGATCATTTTAAATGTGCTTAACATACTACAGACCTGCACTCATTTAATCTTGTAAAACAGAGAGCAAAATTGGAGCTCAAAAATATTAACTTATTTGGACAAGAAGGTTAAATACTTGCTTTCAATGCCTAGTAAGTAAGAGAGAGATGATATGAACCCACCCTATATGACTTCAAAGATGCAATTTTAAACGTTTGCAGTGCTAAGAACCAAACCAGCTTAGTGACTTTCAGAATTTGGAGATGCATGAGTATACAAGAATACTATCACAGGAAGGAAAATTGCTGAATAAATAACCTTAATTACATTTGAAAAAAAAAACACATTAATTTGTTGGAATTAACCACAGTTTCCTTGACATATTGTTTTATTTTAATTTGGATAATTTTATAGAAATCTTGGAACAACTAGATAAAGGCAAATAGTGGAGGAGTTTGATTATTTACACATATGTTCATCTCAGAGAATTTATTTCTTACTTTCATATGACTAATCTCTTTAAACAAAGATCAATTTCTTAACTCCATTGTAATATATCACTGAAGTCTGAATTCTAATAATAATCACATACAATTAATTAATATGAAATGGAGGGTTTTTTTATTATTATTAAATGACCTTAGGTTGTTTTAGATCTCAGTCTCTGTTGGTAGTAGACTAAGCTTTCTAAACCATACAAAAGCAGAAACTGTTTTTCTCAAGAGAAAGCAAAAGTGACAGTGATACTGATGTAAAAAATCGTTATAGAATGTAGCCAAGAAATCAGGCTCAGTATAGTTTGTTTCTGCCCTGTACATACTGTCACAAAGTCACTTTGACTGCAATAACTCACCCCAATTCTATACTGATGGTGGCTGCATGATTCAAAGAACTTTTTGGCCTGCTAGACCAACTTTACCAGCATTGTTTTCATAGTACTGCAGAATCTAGAAATGGACTGACTCCCACGGGACCTCACCCCATTGATTCCTTAGCCAATTCTCAAGTTTCCATTTAGAAGACTATTTGTCTTGTATTTAAGAAATCCAAAACATGTTTCATAATTTCTCTGGGGATATTTCCTATATTTAATGCCATTTTTACATACCCATTCTATGTTCCCTAGCCCTTGTTTATATTTAAATTAACAAATAACCAAAAGAGACAGGGATAGATGCTAATTATTACTCTGCACATAATGACCCTTAATACTTTTGAAGAGAATTTTCTCCTTCCATCAAGCTTTGGTTCTTTCTGTGTAATGAAATTATATCAACTACTTACGTTTACCATTAATTTTTTCGTTATACTCCACTCAGATAAATCAACCAGGGGCTGCTTCCTGTGAGGACCGAGTCCCTCTGATCAAAAACCACACATACAGGAAAAAACAAAACAAAAATATGGATACAAGAAGGACAAAATCAGATGTGTACGAAGTAATGAAACATTTCCTCAAGTAAATCATTTGAAAAATGGCAAGGTCTTTAGGTATATATGAGAAAAATAAATAAGCAAAAAGGAGACAATGGCAAAACAGGATATGTTTTTAAAAAAATAAAAGCAGGGGCACCTGCGTGGCTCAGTTGGTTGGGCGACTGCCTTCGGCTAGGTCATGATCCTGGAGTCCCGGGATCGAGTCCTGAATCCGGCTCCCTGCTCAGCAGGAAGTCTGCTGCTCCCTCTGACCCTCCTCCCTCTCATGCTCTCTGTCTCTCATTCTCTCTCTCTCAAATAAATAAAATCTTTAAAATAAAATAAAATAAAATAAAAGCAGGTGAGGGTGGAATGAGCCATGTGGCCAAAATACTCAGTGAAGAAGAGCTAAGAGAAAATGACAATAAGCAGGGTGAGGAGAGGATTATGAAATGAACTACTAAGTTGCAGATTTATAGTACCCACATTAACAACAAACGCTTGGGTTAAAATATACAGCAGCAATTATGGCCTTCTGGTTATATGATCTGCAAGTTTCATTATGCTATTTTTAAGTGGATTTCCAGGATTAATATCTAAAAAGAGAAGACTTACTTATAATATCACTTTTATTTTTATTTAAATGACAGCTCAATAAAAGAATAGAAAAAGTAAAGTATTCACTTCATTATATGAAAAATGCCATTTTCTTTTTGCATGAACTTCTTCAGAGAACTTTAGCCTTGACATATATACCAGATTCTTGGTTTCTGATATGGTTTTGACTGACTGAAGAAAGTTCTATATTGTTTGCCTAGTCAGATTAGTATATAACCTAGATCTACTAGGTAGTAGAGAAAATGAGCACCTCCTCTCTCAAAAGCAAATCCACATCATGAAATAATAATAGCTAAGATTTTTTGAGTACCTCATATTTATCAGTGTTATTTTACCTTAAAATCAGTATATGTACCGAAACATTTGTTGGTTCAGAAACATTCTCTATACTTCTAATTTAGTCCTTCTTGTATGCATGTTTTATTTTTCCTGTATGTGTGTTTTTTTGATCAAACAGAGGAACTCAATCTTCAACAGGATGCAGCCCCTGGTTCATTTGTTGGAGTAAACTATAACCAAAAAATTAATGGTAGACATCAGTAGTTGATATAATTTTATTACACAGAAAGAACCAAAGCTTGACAGATGAAGAAAATTCTCATGAAAAATATTAAGGGCCTATATACAGAGTGATTAACAGTTTATATCCCTGTCTCTCTTGGTTATGTGTTAATTTATATAAACAAATACTAGAGAACATGAAATAGAATATGTGAGGATGGCATTAAATATAGGAAATGACCCCAGAGATTATTTGAATCACAAAGGATTTTACTAGTTATCTATTAACACTTTTAAATACCAGTGTTCTATGAGCACCTTCTTTTTTTAAGGCTTCAATCCATGTTGAATTAGGTCTGATAAAAGATTCACATTCATTTCAGAAGTAATTCAGTCTTCCTTTTTCATGTACATATCTTAGAAAATCGTATTGGAATCCTGAAGAGATAGCAAGGCACTTCCAACATTTCCTTTTTTTTTTTTTTTTATAGCATCTAAGTTACTCAGAGTTTTATCTGCAACTCTTGGGACCCAACTGTCCCAGTTCTGCTGAAGGTATATGATGGCCTGTCATGGTTCAAAGACACTATTTCTGATAAGCCACTGGTTTCTGCTTTTTCTCAGAAACTACATACCACTGGGACTATACTGAACAGCATTTCATTGATTTAGTAGAACGTAACAAAACTGGAAGACTAAAATTGCAGTGCATCAGCCACAGTTAAAAAAATAATATCTTAATACTATAATCTGCATATAATGATATTAAAATAATTCTAGGCAAGGGAGGGTGGCATGATATCTCCCCCTACCCAGTTCTATTGATTCTGGGTTGTTTTGCAAAATGTCATTTGTCTAAGTACAAAATTTAACCTAGTTAAATGTAAAAAAAAAAAAAATAAAGATTATTTGCAAGATAACAATTGAAAGAAAATTTCTCTTTTTCTTCCACTTCTTTTTCCCTGAAGATGTCACATAGGTAATATAGACGAGGAGACTGAAATACAGCCAAGGACCTGGTGAGGCTGGAAAAAGTGGAGTGCCAAGGAGTTGATGGTGAGACTGGGACTGAGCAGGCAGAGAAGCCAAGGAGATAACAACATGGCCAGCAGTTGAGGGAGTAAAACAGTCAGGAGATTGGTGTATCTAGGAGGAATGAGCAACTAAGTAAATATACTGAGATATTAGGAGCCAGGATCTCACTATCAAAGAAAGGATTTACAAATGTAAAAAGGGACAAAATGTCGGATTGGCCTTGATTGTATTGTTGTGAATAGATCTCTACAGATTTACATATAGAAATAAATGTATGTATGTATATATAATATGTATGCTTATATTCAGTTAGCTTTGTCATCTAGAGGGCCTGGATTCTATGATACCTCTGTAGCAATGAGGATACTAAATGCACAGATCTTCTAAATAACATCTTCTACTAAAAAGAACCAAGGCTCTTCAAAAAATGGCTGAATGGTTAATTTCAAGAAGGGAAAGTACAAGATGAAACTGGAACACGTTTGTGATAAAAATTAAAGTTCTCAAGGAAGTATAGAGATGTCAAAAGAAAACAAAAAAGTATGCTTGAAAAGGCTCCTACTTACTAAATCTAGGGAAATTTGTGCATAAAATGTATCAATAGTAATGTAATGGCTTACATCATATTGGATGAAATTATAATTCATGATTTCATACAGATATAAATAAATAGAAATCTCATCCTTATGCTACAGTCAAAATACATATAGGAAGAATAAGAGAAATAGAAAATAACCTATTATAGTGGATGTTGATTCAGGCAGGGAGCATCAATATTGTAAAGCTGGGAGGTGGAAATTTGATGATAGGCATATTAAAGCAGATTCACAGTAATTTACCCCCAAATATTTAGAAGTTACACAAGGAAAAACCATGATTTTTCAGTAGAGAAAATTTAGGGATAATTTTGCAATTTAGCCAGCTGATTAGAGAGGTATAGCTTCAGTGGAAGATAAGATGTCCTGTTCCCATGATGTGGAGATGCACTGAAAGCCACAGCATCATTGCACAGTATTCCTCCCAAAAAGTCATGAACTGACTCTACCTATGAGGAAACAGTCCACAGAACCAGATTAAGGGAAATCCTGCAGATGGAAGACCTTAAATCCCTTAAAAGAGTCTTGGTCATGAAAGACTACAAGACTAGGGAAATGTCTCAGACTGAAGAACAATGAAGAGACATGAAAATGCAACATGTGACCCTAGATTAGATTTGGAGAGAAAGGAAAAAGAAATATTATTGCACTGTTAGCAAAATTTGAATGGAATCTGTAAATTGCTTGATAAGATTATATCAATTTTGATTTCCAGATTTGCATGGCTGTGTTCTGGTTATGTAGATTAATGTCTTTGTTTTGTAAAATATGAGCTGTAATATTAAAGACTGAAGAGGCGTCATGTTTGGAACTATTTTCAAGGGCTCAAAAGGGAAGAATGGTAATAGGTGTCCATAGGTAATTCTCCATGGGTCTTTGCATTTGTATGTACCTTGAGAAAGATTTTATCCCATCCTGTCTTTGCAAGAATGTTTCTAGAACAAATAGCTGTGGAAGATAGAGCTAATGCCTCCTTCTGCTGGGCAGAGATGTTTGTTTTATGAGTAGGATTGCAAAGTTAATGTGTCTCTGCTGTAAAGGTGGGACAGATAAGGTTGCAGTCTTCTTATAAGATGAAGACGTTTCAAATTTACAATTACTCAGTTATAATAAAGACCCACTGTGTGTGTAATCATCCATCTGGGCCTACCTTCTCATCATCCCCATTGTATTTGGCAAGAGGAACCAATGGAGACAACTAATGCTGCCTGCTGTGTCTAGCGTAATAAACGTTTAATGAGTAATAATAAAGTCTGACCCAAGTCTCTCGGCATCTGTCAGTCTATGAAGCAATAGCAAGGTAACTTGTTAGCTTGCAAGCTGGATAAATCTCAGAACCTTCATAATTCTTCTTCTTTTCTTTAAGATTTTATTTATTTATTTGACAGAGAGAGTGAGAGAGTACAACAGGGGGAACAGTAGAGGGAGAGGGAGAAGCGGACTCCTGAAGGGAGCCTGATGCGGGGCTCGATCTCAGGACCCTGGGATCATGACCTGAGCTGAAGGCAGACACTTAACCATCTGAGCCACCCAGGCGCCCCAGAACCTTCATAATTCTTGACATTTATATGCAGGGAGTAAAAAAATGGTGATTGAATATATGTGGTAAAATATCATCAACTAGGTAATCTGGGGGAAAAGCATATGAAAGCTCCATTGCCACATTTTTGTAAGCACAATTATTCTGTGATTTTTATGCCATTTAAAAATTATTCCAAAACATATTTATATAAATGAAAGTCATTTACATTGATTCAATAAAATAAAATTTATGTATTTTTAACTAAAATTTTTAATTTTCAAGAAAGATTTTTGGAAAATCATCTAAATTTGGAATTGTTATTTAGTCTGCATATATGCAGGCCTTATCTATGCACCAAAATAGAGCCAGATCAATCAGAAAGCAATTGGACAGTTATTCTCATTTGGCCTATAATATATACATTATACTAATTTTCAGCCTGCCATTTATATTTTCAAAACTAATTATCTTTTTATCATTCAAAGTATAATGAATATCTAGACTTGCAAATATCAATGGCCATCTGGGAATTTATTTGCATTTTAATTTTTTCATAAACATGCAACACTATTTAAAAAAAAAGGCTGCACACAAGCAAAACACAGATGCAGGTAGAGAATGAGCTGTCTTCTTCAATGCCAATGTTTCAATTTTTTTCCCTTTTGTAATCACTCTGAATTGTACAGACATATCTTTAGATATTTTCATGATGTCTTAACTATTTTTTTAAAGATTTAATTATTTATTTGAGAAAGAGAGAATGAGAGCCAGAGAGCACGAGAGGGAAGAGAGTCAGAGGGAGAAGCACACTCCCTGCTAAGCAGGGAGCCCGATGTGGGACTCGATCCCGGGACTCCAGGATCATGACCTGAGCCGAAGACAGTTGCTTAACCAACTGAGCCACCCAGGCACCCTTGTCATAACTATTTTTAATCAAGAAAAATATTGCCCTTAGGAAATATAGCCTAAACATTAAACATGAAATATTCATATTTTGATTTAGCATCTATCAGGAGTGAAATATCCAACGTGACAGCAAAGTAATTATAGATGTGGGGTCTGAAGGCAGAATGGAGTTTGACCTGTGCATGTTGCTTAATTTCTTTCATCCTCAATTTTCTCACCTGTACAATGGGGATAATTATAAGGTCACGGACAGAAGAAATGCAGGGTATTCGGTATGCAACAAGAATTAGGTATATCATCTTTTGTTCCACCTGCCTATGTTCCCCTTTTTATTGCATGTGAGAAATATATATCCAATAATGCTAATGTTCTGCCTTCTTATAAGGTATAATTTCCTTAGAAAAAATTCCCTATTTGGCACAGAGAGAAATCTTTTCGTTCCCTGGGTCTCTTGCCGAAAATCTCCAATTTAACAGAATTCTCAGATATGGCTTAGTGAAGGTGTATGTAAAAGACTGATGGTACACCATATTAAAGAGAAGGATGAGCCTGGGCATGTAATAGGGCCAAGTAAGGCTGTTCGGACTGTAAGCCTGTCTTTTTATCATTAACAAAAATATCATGAAGAATTTGTCACAGACCTAGAAAAAAGAATACTAAAATTTATATGGAATGACAAAAGACCCCAAATAGCCAAAGCAATCTTGAGAAAGAACAAAGCTGATGGTATCACAATCCCAGATTTCAAGATACACTACAAAGTTGTAGTCATCAAAGGAGTATGGTACTGGCACAAAAAAAGACACATAGATCAATGGAACAGAATAGAGAGACACATAGATCAATGGAACAGAATAGAAAAAGAGACTAGTATGGTACTGGCACAAAAACAGACACATAGATCAATGGAACAGAATAAAACCCACACTTTATATGGTCAATTAATCTACGACAAAGGAGGCAAGAATATGCAATGGGGAAAAGACAGTCTTTTCCACAAATGGTCCTGGGAAAACTGGACAGCTACATGACACTGGACCACTTTCCTATACCATACACAAAAATAGAAAAGAGAACAAGACCCATAAATACAGAGAACAAACTGATGAGTGACAGAGGGATGGACAAAATGAGTGAAGGGGAATGGAAGATAGAGGCTTCCAGTTATAGAATGTGTACGTCACATGGATAAAAGGTACAACATAGGGAATAGAGTCAATTGTATTGTAACAATGATAGATGGGGATGTATATATGTGTGTGTGTGTGTGTATGTATATATAGATAGATAGATATCATGCAGTTTTCTTTTTTGTTTACTTTGATATTGATATATGGTTTGTATCTATACGGTTTGCTCTTTATCTTTTTTCCTTATTTTATTCATGGCATTCTTATTTTTAAAAAATTACTTCAAATTACTTCAATTACTTCAAAAATTACTTTTTATTACTTCAATGGGAATTATATCTTATTCCCAAAGTATCAACATTACTTTTCTCATTTTTTTTTCCTCAGAGTAAAAAAAAATGGGTCTTGCTTTATTCTTCCAGTCTATTCTTCCAATCTATGGCTGCCCTCATAGATTTTGATTTTCTGCCTCTAGGGAGGCACAAGGGAGGTAAATAATGTTATCCATATCAAATTAAATCAACCACATATGTTAATTACAGTTCTATCTTAGGAAAAAATTCACATTAAATTTTTCAATTGTCGAAAGCAGCTGCATGTCAATATATTTATATTTATCGACTTTCCTGACTTCCCTTTGGGTAGAAAGCAAAGTAAACAGAAAAGAACTTCAGGGAGTTTATTATAGAAGTAAGTGAAATCCATTTCTTTTACTCTCAAAACAAAATAAATGAATTATGTTCAGCTCAACTTTAGATATCCCCTGTATCTGCCCTTAATTCTCAATATTCTTACTACTGCTACTGTTTAGATCTGAATTACTTCCCACTGTTTGTACCACTCAAGAGCCCCTTGTGCTCTCTCCACCAAGATTCACCTACAGTGCCTCAGAGATACCTCTCTATCATCCATCTTTAATCATGCTATCCTACCCACTTGTATATCCTGTGTTGGCCAATTAGTTGGATATTTTTTTTTTTAACTCGCAATCAATGTGTCCCTATTCCCTAAAAATATACCAATATCTGACTGTATGAGTTTCCTAAATTTCCCCAGCTGCACTATAAAGATAATGAAAGCACATTTAGTGCTTAGAGTTCCTGATACAGACTAAGTGTTCAACGAGTGTTAGGGATCATTGTTGCACACATTTAAATTAGAAATATGTTGCATGTTGGAGTTAAAGTTTGAGCAAAACAATGAGAATAAGCTTTGGATTAAATTTTAAATTTTATAAGACTCTCTATGTCTTTGTGTCCAGGTATTTGTGGGTTGCTCAGGTTTTCTCTAAACTACTAGGATCAGAATTCCCCACAAACTTGGAACATGCCCAGATTTGTCTTCAGGGGGCCTCCTTGGGCACTTCAGAGAAGGTGTACTCAGAGGAATATTGAAGATACAGTAGGCAAAGACTTGATTCAGATGGGATGTTCCTTTCCCTTAAACATTACTGAAGTTTTCATGCTTGAATGCCTTTTTGTAAGTGATAGGAAATCTCCAATTTTGGCAACAACTTCTGTATAAAGACAGTGAGGATTTATAACCTGCTACATTCTGTATAAGAAAACGTGTTGATTGAGTTTAGCTTCTTAAAAAGAAGAACACAAGTGCTAAAAGTTAAATATACTTTAAAAATCCCAAGGAAATTTAATTGATCAATAGCTATTAATGGTCTTAATTAAGATATGTTCCTTTCCTTATATAGAACAGTAAGCTTCCAGAACGAAAATAAAGAGAGGTTTTATTTACTAAAGAGTTCACCATTTTTCTTGCTTCAAACATTAACCAATATTTAACTATTAGCTATGAAATACCTATGACAAAATTCAATTATTCAATAGTACAGGAAGTCTTTTCTGTAAAGCGAGTCCTACAGAATCTTAAGTATAAAAGTTCCTTTTAAAATAGATTTTCTTTTAACATACAAATAATATAATTTGACACCAGGAAAATAAATACCTTCCAAATAGCTCAAAATTACTTCTCATGCTCTGTAAATCCATTCCCTGACTCTTGAAAAAAAAAGATAATCCAAGCATCTTCAAAGCCTTAAATGATGCTTTATGCATCAAAACAGTTAAAATTACCATATGAATTTCAAAAATATTCTATTTTTTACACACTAAAAATGAGATTATTTGGACCATTAAAATCAGCAAACAGTGTATCAATTAGTCTAACTTTAAAAGCATTATTCTCAGAGTAAAAAATTTTTTTTAATACACACTCCCACAGGTGGCTTCTACTAAAATCTCTCTTTTTTGCAAGGCTCACCTTTAAATGCTTTCACTTACATTCATTTTTAACTAGCCAAATAAAATTTTTTAAGAATGATTTTATTTTTTTTTAAGATTTTATTTATTTGACAGAGAGAAACACAGTGAGAGGGAACACAGCAGGGGGAGTGGGAGAGGGAGAAGCAGGCTTTCTGGGGAGCAAGGAGCCTTATGCAGGGCTCCATCCGAGGAAGCTGGGATCATGACCTGAGCAGAAGGCAGATGCTTAACGACTGAGCCACCCAGGCGTCCCTAAGAATGATTTTAAATTGGAAAGGAGAAAGAATCAAAGAAGGGCATGCATACACATAGGGAATGAGAAAGTGAAGAAGGAATAAAGGGAAATAGGAAGAAAGGAATGAACGAAGGAGGGAGGGAGGGAAACAAGGAGGTGAAGAAAGGGAGGGAAAGGGAAGGAAAGGCTTACCCAAGTGTGTATCAAATCACGAGGGAAGTGCTTCCCAGATTCAGTGTGTTCAATCTTTCCAAAAATATTGACACACTTCCCAATACAACTTTACAGTATTAGAATTCTGAGTATAAGAAATCTGTGTTAAAAAAAAAATAAGAAAGAAGTCTATATTTCCAAACCAAAACTTCAAATTTGAGAGTTAACAGGAACTGGTACTCACCAATTCAGAAACACTGCCATCTGCTGACCAAATAAAATGGATATGAGTTTTGCATTTGTCTTTAAATGTATAACCAGTAACATTGTAAACTTTGTAATGCATATTCTAAAATTTGTATTTAGTAACAAGTCACTGATACAAAGATACTAATTTACAAATACAACCAAATCAGAAATTTAAGGTATGAAAAAGTACAAAAGGAAATATTTTTGGTTTATACCAAAAATGAAATTAGGATTTTAATTAGTCATCCAAAATATGAATAAATATTTTTTTTCTGACACATCCACAATTATGTAGCAATTAACAAATGTTTGACCATTAACTCAAGCCACAGAATTTTTCTAATTTGCAGCTCTGATGTAAGAGATTTCTTCTAAACATTCATTATTCACTAGAAGTCAGTCTCAACACTCAAGAAAACACATCATGTTGATGAAAGCACAAGGCAAAATGTCCAGATTCTTAAGGGTGGTTCCATTTCCTTCTTATGCCATCCTTCTTCCAACATTAATCAAGGGAAGTAGGTAGGAAAGTACAGATTTTAATGTACTTGGGAGGTAAAGACACAGTGTTTTCTGATAGATCGTGTTGGGTAAATATACGGGTTATTTCCATAGTTTATAAAAGTGATCACAAAATTAAGAGCAATATTTCTTTCTAGGAGTGTCAGTGATTTAAGGAGTCTACAAACTGACCTGCCTTTATGTGCAAGGTCTGATTTGATACGATGTGGGATTAACATATTTACTCTCTGCATAATTTTCTCCCCTTCTACATTCCCAGCTTTATGTCTTGTCATACTAGTCTTGCTCTACTACTCCAGTTATGGGAATTTGCTTGCAGCTCAAAGGAAACTTCATATTTCATCTCTGTGCTTTTGTCAAGTTGCTGTCTGTGTTGATGATGTAATCATCTTCCTGAGGATGTTCTGACCTTCTACCACCAGGAAAGCTGGTTCCCAGCCTGCATGTGTATATTTACTACTGCACTTACTATGAGAAAGTGTTTTCTGTTTGTCAGTCTGTCATCCTTGCTTCATAGTGAACTACATCAAATGAGGGATATTGACTTATTCTCTCCAGATAATCCATGCCTGGCATGACACCTTATGAAGAAAATTTTTAAAAATCTCCCACTATTTTAGGAACTCATATATATAATATTTTCTTGTTCTTCATCATTGCTGCAATGACAGAGATGTTTCCATAGAAATTATTGATAGCATGTTGGGTTTGGTAGCTTGGACTATTCTGTTATATATAGCTTAGTATACTTTCTTATAATTAGAGCTTGCCCCTGTCTCAACGAGGCTATCAGCACCTTTGGGATTTGGACTATTTCAGACTATATATTGTCCCCCAAACTAAACATTGCTGGGGATGCCAAGTAAATTCTCATTAAATATTCCAATGTTATATATTCTCAATTGCATTAATAAAAACAAAGTCACAATGTGATATAACAAGTACTATACAATCCAAGGATTTTAAAAGTACAAATGAAACAAAGAGGAGGAAATAAATCTGGGAAAATTCTTGCTTCAAAGTGAATCTCAAAGTATAATTACGAATATACTTAATTTACCCAGGGATTCTCTATAGATTGGGAAGAAGCAGGGAAATGTGTAATCAGTCTGGTATCTAGCAATTTGATCCAGAACATACTTTTTTTTTTCCACTTTTAAAACTCCATGTGGGACTCAGATGGGAAAAACAATAAAGAGAAATGAGAAACATATTGATGATCCTGAATTATAAAACTTAAAGAGAGGGGTACCTGGGTGGCCCAGTTGGTTAAATGTCTGCCTTTGGTTCAGGTCAAGATCCCACGGTCCTGGAATCAAGCCCCACGTGGGGCTCCCTGCTCAGCTGGGAGCCTGCTTCTCCCTCTCCCTTTGCCTCTCTCCCCCAGCTTGTGCTCCCTCTCTCTCTCTCAAATAAATAAATCAAATCTTAAAAAAATAAAACAAACAAATAAATAAATAAAACTTGAACATGAAAGTGACCTTTTATAAGGAGAATATGAGAGAGTAGTTACTTCCTAAATGCCTGTTCATTGGGTTTATAAATTGAGCTACATCTCTAAAAGTTTTTTGAGAAAGGAACATCACAGATTGATCAATTTCTTTTCTTTTTTTCAAGATTTTATTTATTTATTTGACAGAGAGAGACACAGAGAGAGAGAGGGAACACAAGCAGGGGGAGAAGGAGAGGGAGAAGCAGGCTTCCTGCCGAGCAGGGAGCCCGATGAGGGGCTCAATCCCAGGACCCTGGGATCATGACCTGAGCCGAAGGCAGACGCTTAATGACTGAGCCACCCAGGCGCCCTGATCAATTTATTTTCTTAATACTCATTTTCAGTGTTGCTGGAGGTCAGTACTGAGCACTTCATATAAGCAAGTTAAGAGACAATTAATGCAATGTTCAATGAGATGTATGGTACATTTTTTCCGCCTCAATGTGTCTTCCTTGCCAGGTCGGAAGTTCTTACTTCTACATCATGGGACCAGATATCAATGGCATTGTCATTAAATACTATTAAAATTTATAATTTTCTAAGAAGTGCTATAGCCTTTCATATCCCTCACTTTTAGCAAGTTTTTATTGCTTAGATTAACTTGAGAAACTTGCTTATGAAAGAAAGCAAGCTAGTCCTTGGGGACTAGATATAGAGTGGCAAGTTTCTTTTTCTCTTATTGTGGTAAAAACACTTGACATTTATCCTCTTAAAAAATTGAAGTACCCAATACAATATTTTCAACTATAGGCACAAAGTTGTATAGCACACCCTATAAATTTTTTTAAAAGATATCTTTATTTATTTTAGAGATAGAGAGCATGTGCATGGGGGATGGGGCAGAGGGAGAGGGAGAGAGAATCTCAAGCAGACTCTGATAAGCATGGACCCTGATGCAAGGCTTGATCTCATGACCCTGACTGAGTTCATTACCAGAGCAGAAACTAAGAGTCAGACACTGACTGCACTACCCAGGTGCCAATCCCTAGAACTTATAACCAAATCCTTATATCCATGGAATAGGCTCTACCCTTTTTCCCTTCCCCCAAACCTGGGTAATCATCATTTTACTCTCTATTTCTGTAAATTTGATTTTTAAGTGCCTCATACAAGTGGAATCATGCAGTATTTGTCTTTCTGTGAACAGCATATTTCACTTAGCATAATGTCCACCAGGTTCAGTCATGTTATCCCATATGGCAGGATTTCTTTCTTTTTTAAGACTGAATAATAATATTCCATTTTACATATATACCACATTTTCTTTATCCATCCATTGATGGATATTTATGTTGTTTTCATATCTTGGCCATTATGAATAATGCTACCATGAACATGGGAGTCCAGATATCTCTTGAGATCTTGACTTCAATGCTTTTAAATATATATACCCAGAAGTAGGATCAATAGACAATATAGTAGTTTTTGTTTTAATTTTTTGAGGAGAAAAAAAATTGACAAAATTCAACACCCTTTTATGTTTAAGAACTTTCAACAAGCCAGGTATAAAATAAATTTACCTCAACATAATAAAGGCCATAAATGCCAAGTCCACAGCTAATATCATACTCAATGGTAAGCTTTTCCTCTAAGATTAGAAACAAGAAATGGTGCCCACTCTCACCATTTCTATTCAACATAGTACTGAAGTTCTAGACAGAGGAATTAGCAAGTGAAAGAAATAAAGGACATCCATATCAGAAAGGAAGAAGTAAAATTATCTCTGCAGATGACATGATCTTATATGTAGAAGACTCTAAAGACTACACACACACACACACACACACACACACACACACACACACACAAAACCTATTGTAATAGATGAAATTAATAAAGTGGCAGGATACAAAATCAACATTTAAAGATAAGCTGAGTTCCATACACTAACAATAAACTATCTGAAAAGGAAATTCATGAAACAGTTCTATCTATAATAACATGAAAAAAAGTAACATACTTTAAATAAACTTAACCACAGAGGTGAAAGGCATATAAACTGAAAACTATAAAACACTGATTAAAGAAATTAAAGAAGACACAAATACTTTCTATGCTAATTAATTGGAAGAATTGCTGTTGTTAAAATGTCCATACTACCCAGTATCAAGACCCATGTGGCATTTTTTATTTAAAAAAATCCTAAAACTCATATGGAACAACAAAAGACCCCAAATAGTCAAAGCAATCTTGAGAAAGAAAAACAAAGCTGAAGGCATCACAGTTCCTGAAGTAAAATATATTACGAAACTACAGTATTTCAGCTGGCATGATACTGGCATGAAACAGATATGTAGACCAATGGAACACGGTAGAGAGCCCAGAAATAAATCCATGTATATAGAGTCAATTGATCTTGGAGAAGGGTGCCACAAATACACAATGAGGTAAGGATAGTCTCCTCAATAAATGATGCTGGGAAATTGAATATCCACATACATAAGAATGAAATAGACTCATCTTCCACCACAAAAGTCAACTCAAAATGTATTAAAGACTTACATTTAAGGCCTGAAACTGTAAAACCAGTAGAAGAAAATATAGGGGGAAAACTGTATGACATTGGTTTTGGCAATTATTTCTTGGGTATGACAGCCAAAACATAAGCAACAAAAGCAAAAACAGAAAGTGAAACTATATCAAACTAAAAACCTTCCACACGGCAAAGGAAACAGTCAACAGAGTGAAAAGGCAACATAAAAATGGGAGAATATATTTGTAAAAATCTATCTGACAAGGGGTTAATATTGAAATTGATATTGAACAATATTGAAATATTGATAATATTGAAAAATATTTAAATATTTTGAAAAAGTTTAAGGAACTCCTACAAGTCAGTAGCAAAAAAACTGAATAACTTGATTTAAAAATGGGCTAAGGACTCTATAAACATTTATAAACATTTCTTCTAGGAAGATATACAAAAGGTCAACAGTTATATCATCAGGAAGATGCAAATCGAAACCATAATGAGATATCACTTCATACCTTCCAGGATGAATATTAGAAAAAAAAGATTAATAAAAAGATAACAAGTGTCGACATAGATGCAGAAAAATCCATGTAGATAGTTGGAGCCCTTGTATACTGTTGATAGGAATATAAAATGGTGCAGCCATTATGGAATATAGTAGCAAGTTTCAATACCACTGGGAATGATAGGATATCAAATCAATGAATTCCAAAAGTAGAGCAGACATTTGAGTAAAGGGGCAAAGAATGGAGATGCCTGGAGAGAATAATTTTATTGGCTAAGGGCATGGTAGGTATAGACATAGGAAAAAAATGTTATTCAAGAACTGGCATCACTCTTTCCAAGCTCTGTAGCCATCCAAACCATCTAATCTCTATGCATCCTGTTTTTCTCTAAGACAATCAGGGTTAGTAACTGTATATTTTAATCCTTAATAAATCACAATTTGAACAAGTTTATTAGTTCCATTTTACCAAAAAGAAAGCTGAGGCTCAAGAAGCAAATTATTATGCACATCATCATAAATTCCATTAAGTAGATCCAGCTGATCATACGCTGATGTTCTTTTTCTCCTAAATTCCACATAAACCTATTGTACTATGTATGGTGTGGTGCTTGGGAACATGATCTCTAGAGTTAGGTTGTCTCGGTGCACAGCCCAGGTCTGCCACTTGTCATCTGACAATCTTGAGCAAATTATTTAATCTCTTTGCAGAGATAATTAATTTTGGAGCAGATTATAGTTGACCCTTAAACAACACAGGAGTTAAGAGCACCAACCACCCATGTAGCCAAAAATCCACATATATCTTGACTCCCCCAAAACTTAACTACTAATAGCCTCCTGCTGACCAGAAGCTTACCAGTAACAGGCACAGTTGATTAATACATATTTTGTATGTCATATGTATCATATACTGTATTTTACAATAATGTAACCTAGAGAAAGGAAAATGTAAAATCATAACAAAAATACATATACAGCGTTGTATGGATTTATCAAAAAATCTGCATATAAGTGGATATGTGTACTTCAAAAATCTTTGTTGTTCAAGGGTTAACTGTGTTGGATTGCTCTCTTTTGCAAAAGGGGGCTAATAATTCTACCTACCTTACAGGAGTCAATATGTACAAAAGCAGTGCCTGGCCCTAGGTAATCTTTTAACTACCACTACAAGTATTTTAAGAGACAAAAATGCTGAAAAGGAAAAGACATACCAAAAGGAAAGGCTCATGGCTGATCGTGTTTCAGTCAATGTGCTGAATGTCAGAAGTAAATTTCTTCTCATCCTTTGTAATCTGATTTCCCTTCAGGATTGCTTATTTAGTTTCATTCCCTATATTCTTACAGATCTTCAGAATGTAGGAGTAAGGGGGGAGAAAAACAAAGAATGAGCAAAAGAAACCAAAATGACTTATCAGGACATATTGGTACAGAAAACAATCAGATGGATCCAGTTGCCCTTAGGTAGTTAGTCCCTGGCAACTAAGAAAAAAAAAATATTGGATATGGTTTTGTTAGTTTATTGTGAGACTCAATATCCTCAAAATGGTTTGCAAGACAGACAGAGGGCAAGGAGCAAATAAGAGCAGTAGATAGCAAACTTCCCCTGAGAGGCAGAGAGGTAGCAAAAGGGTGAGGGAGAACAGAAGGAAGAGTGCACGTGGATGACTAAAGCAGTGGTACCAAAGCAGGGCTGTGGTATTTTCAAAATTCTGTTTATTTCCTTCACAAATGTTTCCTTGTGTATTAAAAAAACTGAAATCACACACACAAAAAAAGTCTCTGAAAACAAAAGTGTCACCCCTGATTAGAAATGGCATAAGAAGCAGGAGAAAAGCTTTACGCTCAGCTTGAAGTCTTGAGGAATAAGAAAATCTTTCAGGAGCAAAAACAAAACATAGCAGAGGAAAGGCAGATTAGTGTGACTTCAGAAATGAGTTCCAAGACTACTGAAGCACAGTGTATTAGCTTTATGACGAGAGCCATTAGCTCTCCACGGACAGGCAATATTTCTAAAGAGCTACACTGTGCAGAGAAGATGTGAGGGATCTAGGAACAAAGCTCTGCTTTCTCACAAGTTATTAACCTCATTTAAACCACTGAGTCCCTACCATTATGCTCATTGCCCTGGCATGGTTCAGTGCATTGATATTTCATTCAGCAGGGTGCAAATTGTGACGACAGAGACAGGGAACCCCAGAGGCTTGGCTGCAATTGCCTTTGTTATGACCAGCTGCACCTCAGATGAAAGTAAACGTTTAAGTAACTATTCTGGGAAAGAATTCCCTAAAAACATTTTCACAGTCTTTTATCCTGAGGCCAATTCACCAACTATCTGTTTATAAACCTCTGCAGGTTTTAAGTTCATTTTTTTAAAAGCAGTTGTACATTTTCATTCTACAGCACAGGAAAGAGAAGTTGTATGCTTGTAAAGTGAGTGTGGATCTTTCCATTAGCCTCTTTATTGGGAAATAGCCTTTCATGAATTTGGAGAAATCATCCATTGGGATGGTAAATGCATTGGAAGGGGTGGAGAACGTAGCATTTTAGCTGCTTAAAAACAAAAATGAAGAACAAATGCTCTTCATTTGAAAACTATCCTTTTAGGATAAATACCATTTGTTCAGATTTGACTAGCATTAATGAATCCTAAGGACTGTGCTTCTGATTTTATGAGTATAATATAAAAGAGGCTCTACCAAAGTAGGCAATATGTGTCTACTAGCTGAAATAAAATTAATCATAATAGTTTACTGAGTATCAATAATGATCTTTGATGAGATATCATTTTAACTCTTATTAAATAAAATATAAGATCACCTTTAAGTATAAACACAGTAGCAGCTATTTCCTACAGAATGTAACTTAATCGAAAGTGGGGCGGTTCCCACTCATTGAAAATTCTTGACCAATCATATATAATACAATTTGTAAGATGTCACTAGTATAGAAAATTAGCCTTGACCTTTGGAAATGACTCCTTATTTAAAGTTCAAGTATTCCTATAAGAAGCAAACATTTGCATTTCAGTCTGAAATTAATCTAAATATTTGCATTCATGAAAGATACCGGAAACCAGACTTCTGAGTAGAGGGAAAATATTACTTCTATACAGGACATTACAACTTGAAAACTAATAAGTCAAATTTACATATATCTAATGAAAAGACATAATATGTGATGAAACGACAACATGAATGATTTAGCATATATTATGTGTGATAGTGAGACATTGTTAAAAGTGCCAGTATTTCATTTTGAAAGAAATCACATTTAATAGGAAAAACAATGAAACTATGTTTAATATAGTTGAAATAAAAATATAAACTCATTACTCATATTATGCAGAACTTGAAATTGATTTATGATATATATTTAATATATCTTAAAATTTTAATATAAATTACTAACCATTAATAACTCATCTATTTCTTTTGGCTTTAAGCCACTTTGTCCTTTGGTCCTTAAAACAACTGGACCCATTTGGCTTAAATGTTTATTCTGCCAAATTCAGCTCTCCTGTGTGGACATTTTCCGGTAGTCTTTTCTGGGGTGTTTCTCTGCTATGGCCAACAGAACTACTCAAAGATTCCCCTTCCAAGGCAACAACAACAACAACAACCAAAATTCTCATCTTCATCGAAGGAAGGGAGTTAAAATGGGGCAAGAAAATTGGTAAAACTTAGTGGTAACATGCAAATGAGAAGTCTGGGATGAGAGTCCCAATGATGGGGGGTGGGGCGGGCATAAGTGAAAGGAATGAATTAGTGAAAGAGCAGAGACTGAAGAAAAACTCTCTGCAGTATCTGAACCACTATTGCACCATCACCAACAGAGATATTTCAGCCCTTTAAGCTAGCATGTTGTAATGGAATATTGGAATACTAAAAGGGCCTTAACATGATCACTAATCATAAAATTAACTCTATGAGTTGGAAAAAAGTATAGCATCAATAAGAAAACTGAACTTGAAGAAACTGCAATTTCAGTTCCCTTAGGTGTTCAAGGGTCAAGAAGCTCAGACTTCTCATTCCTAATAGAGGGTCAAGAAGAATTTGATGTCTATCTAGTTAGAGATGCAATGAGGGAACCTTGATTTATGTGTTTTTCTTTGAGATGTAATTCCCCCCATTTCTTAATTCACCTCTATCTCCTTTGAAACTTCTAAACCATCCAGTCACATTCATGCAACTTGTTTTTTGTGTGGCCAGCAAAACTCATCCCCCAGCAGGAGAGACAGTGACTGAATTCTTCCCCTGCAAACAAGTTATATTTAATTGGAATGGCTTCTGTGAAAAAAGGTTATGCATAAAAAAGGGGCTTTTAGAACTAGAGAGGCTCTTAAGATTTCATAAACAATTAAGGATCAAGACTGCCAGTCTTTTGTGTAAAAATTAAGTGAGCACAATCAGCTGATAGCCAAAGAACATGCCCTGTGCCAATTAAATTCATAATTGCCTATTATCACCGAGATCTAACAGAGCAAGCCTTAAAATTTCTCTATTTGAATTGTGGTTAGACAATAGTTATATAGTTGTGTGAAGTGAAAGTTAAGTGACAGGGAGGAATTTGGCAAAAGGATATAAATAAGCTGTGATGTAACTCCTACAACAATTTGGATTATGTTATTTTAATTTAAAAAAGAGATCCCTGTGGAGTAAAAGGGAAAAGAAATCAAATAGCATCAAAGAAAATACATTTTTAATATTAGATTCTCTGCAGTTCTTTAGCTGAGCAAATAATAATATCAACATGTTTTACATGTTATATATTAGATATCTTTCTTGATTTTACAAAGTCACAACCCCTGTTTTTTTAAGGACATTTCTAACTACTTTCAGATGTATTCAACATAATTTATGTAACATTCTCCTTACAGGCTTAACTTAGGATTTTGATGAGGTTTCTAAAGTGTTTTTTCTTAAGTTAAAAAAATGAATTTAATGGTGAATGTTTAGGAGATCATTTGGGAAGAGGCATGTTTTAATGTTGACCATCATGGATGATTATATCACAAAATAATAAAAATGCTACTGTTAATAATAGTGATAATAATACATTCTATGTATTGAATATTTTCTTGGTATTAGCAACTTCACACATATTTTCTTATTAATTCGTCACAAAATTTCTCTGATAAAGATTATTTCCTATTTTATAAAGAAACTAAGGCTCAGAAATTTTGAGCAAATTGCCCAAAGTTACATGATAAATTAGGAATTTAAACATATGTATATCTACCTCAAATTTAACTTCTTCAACCAAAGACCTATAGGTAATCTTTAAAAAAATACTGAAGAGAAGAGTCAAAAAAAAAATAGCAACAACTAGATAGTTGTCAGAACACAATAAGTAAAGTACAGGTAAAGAAAGAAAGAAAGATAAATATGAATGGATTTGGGTAAAAGTTCCAGTACAAAAGCACAATTTTAAATTCATTTTTTAATGCAAAAGTTTATTAAACTTCCTGCGTACCATTTTTGGCACTGAGGATATACAAGTGAACAAAAACATGTAAGAGTTCCTACAACTGGAAAAATAGAACTGCCCTTTACTGAGAAGAACGCTTCCAATTGCACATAGAATAAAAGCTACATTTTCACCATAGCCTCCAAAACTCCATGGATATGGCCCTTCCTGCCCATCTCTGCAGCCTCAGATTCTCACACTACCCTCATTGCCTCCTCAGCTTCAGCTACATTGACCTTTTCCCACATCCTCAAAAACACAGTGCTCTTGCCTATCTGAAGGACCATCCCACATTCTGTTTTCTCTCTCTGGAATATAATTTCTTTTCCTTCTTTCTTTCTTTTTTTTTTTTTAACATCCTTAAGGACACAATGTAGATATTGCTTATTCAGAGAGAACTTCCCTAAACCCAAGGATAAAGTGTTCTCCATTCCCTTATTTTCCGCCTATTTTAATAATTTTCTATCATTTTGTCTTTTTCTCTATATTATGTAAAACATTTTCATATTTTTGCTTAATTATGAAAAGTCACGAAGATAAAAAATGTCTATTATTCACTGTGAATCTGCCATATTTCTTAGTGCTTGGTACCTGTCGGACAGTAAACAAATATTTGTTGAATATTTGAATTAATGACCTATATCGTTTTACAGTCTACTGAGAATTGAACCACCCTCTTCCTGTCCTATATATTTGCATTTTATAGAAAATTTTTGTAAAGCAGTTACTTAACACAAATCAATGATTCCTTGATAAAATAAGTTATGGGGAGACATTAAGACTAGTTTAGATTATAGACTAGTTTATGAACGTTATATACAATATCTTTATACAATGACACCAAGTTAATCTTTTTAAAAGGACTCTTCCATAGTTGCAATTTGATGTGAGTTATTGAGATTTTTACATGGTGAGCATAAAGTATACTGCTGAATGATGATTGCCTTCTCAGCCAAGCAAAGTTTACTGAACAGAGGCACCTGGGTGGCTCAGATGGTTAAGTGTCTGCCTTTGGCTCAAGTCATGTGATCAGCCCCATGTAGGGCTCCTGGCTCAGCAGGGAGTCTGTTTCTGCTTCTCTCCCTGCTCATGCTCTCTCTCTGTATCTCTCTGTCTCAAATGAATTAAAAAAAAAAGGTTTATTGAACAAAAGGAATTTGTAGTAATATCCAGAACAAAAAAATATGCTAAAAAAAAAAAAAAGCTATTCCTAGCTTCTGCTAAAGATCCAGAAATCTGGGAAGAACATCACTCCCACTCGAATAACAAGAAAAAGCTCAAAAAAATCCTCAAAATCATAATTTTTAAACTCATCAAAAATCTGTGATCACAAGGCACTCAAAAACCATGAAATCCAAGAGCTTACAAGCCCCACCAAAGAGAAACTCAGACACAAGCACTGGCTTACCTGGAGTAGAGCATGGGAAGAAGATAAGGGCAGCACAGAAGCTAAACTTTTTAAAACAAATTTCTAAAATTGGAGTGAGGACTGGTAGAACAGTATGAAATTACTGGGAATTCCAGAGCCAAGTGGAACTTGTACCAAAGGGTTTTCTATATAGAGCTGAGTACATGCTCACAAGAAAGATTTATGGTAGAACAAGAAACTAATTAAGGCTTCCCTCAATGCTGTAGGCAGAGGAAGCTGGGTAGGGGGGTTGGGGGCAGTTGCTACAGTGGGAAATGCAGAAACTACTTGGATCCATCATCGCAACTCTTTTGTAAAAAAGGGGTAAGACATTGGAGGTAAGACAGAAAAACCTGTCACCTCAGGGTACAGGTAAGGACCTACAGATGCTAGAAGAAGGGAATAAAAAAATACAATATCCTCTATACCACTAAACAAATGTAGGAACCATCCTAGGCCCAGAACATGAGAGGTCTTTTATCACTAAAGAAGAAGCAGAACCACAGAAAGTCACATCCCTAAATCCTAAGGACCCCAAATCTGCCAAATTCTACATCTAAACCAGCACAACAGAAATCACCCCAGTCTAAAGCAAAATTAGTGGAAATATGTTGTATATTTATAGCTTATGCGAAAATAACAGGTTTGACAACAATAGCATTAAGGATCAGGGGCAGGGATTAGAAATGTCCCACTGTAAGGTTCTTATACTATACATGAAGCAATATAATAGTATTTAAACATATATCATGATTAACTAAGGATATATATTTTAACCATAGGATAACAACTAAAAACAAACAAACAAATTAAAAAAGTATAAATAAGAAGCCAGTAGTGGAGAAAAAATGAAATAATGAAAATATTCGATTCAAATGAAGGCAGCAAAGGGCAAAAGAAAAATAGAAGAAACCAACAACAGATAGCAACAATAGAAAACAACTAATGAGATAGTAAATTTTAATTGAAACATATCAGTAATTTCATTACATGCAAATGGTCTAAAATGAATTAAAAGAAAGCATTACTAGGTTGGATGAAACACCCAGACCCAACTATAAAATTTCTAAACCAACTTCATGTTTACCACAAAGATACGTGTTGTATGTGTGTGTGTATAAGGAAAACATGGAAAAATATACAGCATACAAATATTAATCAAAGTAAATTTAAAGTAACCATATCAGAGAAGCATATAAAGGATAAAAAATATTACCAGGAAAAGAGAGACACTACATAATTCTCTGACCAAGATGATGTTAAACTAGAAATGAATTGTGTAAAGATGCCTCACAAACATTTGAAAATAAAACATAATTCCCAACAACCCATGGGTCAAAGAGAAAAATCAAAAAAGGAACGATAAAATATTTTGAATTAAATGAAAATGAAAACATACATTTTAAAATAATGGAATGCTACTTCAGGAAAAGATGGCAAAGTAGGAGGACCCTAAGCTCACCTTGTTGCATGGATACAACTACATAATACCCATATCAATGTAAATAACCCAAAAAATGACCAGAAAACTGGCAGAACAGAGTCTCCACAGTTAATGTAGAGATGGGGCCACATCAAAGGGTAGGTAGGGTAGAGACATAGTTGCGAGCTAAAGAGACCCACGGGACTGTCCTTGTGAGGGACCAATGCCACAGGAATGGAGAAGGAAAAGAAACAGACACTCACAACAGGCACTCCAGGCACAGGGAAAGCAAATCCCCATCATATTTGGCTTTGAAAATTAAAGGGACATAATTTCACAAGTTCTTACAATCAGTGGGGCTTAACACTTGGAACTTTAAAAATCAGTGGGCTCAGCTCTGGGAGAGTTGGGAGGGCAATAGGAAACTGAGTCACTACCCTTAAAGAGACAGCAGGAAAAGAGCCCTGTGGAGATATAGCATGGAGACATCAGTTTGAAAAGCACCTGGAGAATACAGGGAGGGAGATTTGTTTACTAATCTCAGAGCATGTGCTAGAGAGGCAGGGATCTTGGGAATCTTCTCCAAGACCAAGAGAGCTAGTGGATGTCACTTCCCTCCTCATCCCCCTCACCTAGACACACGGACACCTGCAGAAACCAGTGCAGGCCAATATCCACTAGCTAAATTGCTAATAGCACACCCTGCACCCAAGTTCTTCTGTGGACATACCCCCTCCAGCAGACTGGGCTGGGCTCCAGGTGCCCTCCCATAGCAGACCTGCATAAACCTTGCTAACACAGAAGCCCAACCCCTCTGGACCTGCCACACTCTCCTGGGCCAGAGCCCACCCAAACTGGTAGCACAAAATGGGAAGCATGCAAACAGCCCCAAAAGGGTGCAACACCACTCCAAAGTGATTCCTGTCCTGGGGAGAGGGAATGATAGCTTCATACACCATTCAACCGTGAGCCTAGCAGTGGGCTGTGGGGAGACATCTAGTCTAACTGCAAGCCCCATCCACCAACAAAAGCTTCAGTGACAACACAGAATAAGTGCCCAGTATCCCAGTGCTACCACATCTCTGGCAAAGGCTTTGTCTGATTCCACTCAAGCCCAAGGTGGCCCCAAACCGAACCCTGCCCACAACAGCCAAAGAGAGCTATCATAGGCAACTGAACTAAAAGCAAAAGTGGCTCAGCCACAACAGTTGGGCACGTGTAACACACATAGGAGACACCCCTGAAGCACTAGGTTCTAGGGGACAGGGGACACTGCACTGCAGGGCACCACATGATCTCTTCTTCATAAGGCTACTACTTTCAAGAACAGAAGACACAGATGACTTTCCTAACAAATAGAAATAGACATAGGGAGTTGGACAAAATGAAGAGAGGAATATGTCCCAAGTGAAAGAAAAGGACAAAATTACAGCAAGAGAACTAAACAAAAGAGAGATAAGTAATATGCCTGAAAGGGAACTTAAAATAATGGTCATAAAGAAACATAGGTAGTGTTACTACCTATTCTCCTCAAAGTATTCCAAAAAAAAAAAAAAAATAGAAGAGGAAACAAAACTTCCAAATTCATTCTCTAAGCCAGCATTGCCCTGATACTAAAACCAGAAAAAGATACCACAAAAAAAGAGAACTATAAGCCAATATTTCTGATGAATATAGATGCAAAATTCCTCAACCAGATATTAGCAAATCAAATCAAATAATACATTTAAGGGTGGTTCAATATTAACAATATCAATCAATGTGATAGATCACATCAACAAGAGAAAGGATAAAAACCACATGATCATTTCAATAGATGCAGAAAAAGCATTTGGCAAAGTACAACAACCATTCATGGTAAAAGCTCTCAACAAAGTAAGTTTAGAGGGAGCACACCTAAACATAATAAAGGCCATATATGAAAAAGTCACAGCTAACATCACACCCAATGGGGAAAAACTGAGAGAGCTTTTCCCCTAAGATGAGGAACAAGACAAGGATGCCCATTTTCACCATTTTCATTTGACAGTACTAGAAGGCCCCACCACAGCAATCAGACAACAAAAGAAATAAAAGATATCCAAATTGGTAAGGAAGAATTAAAACTTCACTATTTGCAGATGACATGATACTATATATAGAAAACCCTAAAGTCTCTACCAAAAATCTACTAGAACTGATAAATGAATTCAGTAATTTTGCAGGATAAAAACAAATATACAGAAATCAGTTGCATTTCTATATGCTATAATGAAGTAGCAGAAAGAGAAATTAAGAAAACAATAAGATTTGCAATTTCACCAAAAATAATAAAATACCTAGGAATAAACTTAACTAAGGTGTGAAAGACCTATAGTCTGAAAACTGCAAAACACTGATAAAAGAAATTGAAGACATTGCAAACAAATGAAAGATATTCCGGGCTTATGGATTTGAAGAACAAATATTGTTAAAATGTCCATACTACCCAAAGCAATCTACAGATGTAATGCAATCCTTATCAGAATACCAAAAGTGGGGCACCTGGGTGGCTCAGTCGGTTGAGTGGCTGCCTTCGGCTCGGGTCATGATCCTGGGGTCCTGGGATTGAGCCCCACATCCAGCTCCCTGCTCAGTGGAGAGCCTGCTTCTCCCTCTCCCTCTGCCTGCCACTCTGCCTACTTGTGCTACCTATCTGTCAAATAAATAAATAAAATCTTAAAAAAAAAGAAGAATACCAACAGCATTTTTCACACAAGTAGAACAAACCACAAAAACTCCAAATAGACAAAGCTATCCTGAAGAATAATAATAAAACTGGAGGTATCACAATCTCAGATTTCAAGATATACTACAAAGATGTCATAATCAAAATAGCATTTTACTGACACAAAAATAGACACAAAGATCAATGGAACAGAACAGAAAGCCAAGAAGTAAACCCAGATTATATGGTCAATTAATCTTCAACAAAAGAGGCAAGAATATACAATGGGAAAAAGACACTCTCTTCAACAAATGGTGTTCAGAAACCTGGACAGCTACATGGAAAAGAATGAAACTGGCCACTTCTTTATACCACACACAAAAATAAACTCAAAATGAATTAAGGACTTAAATGTGATACCTGAAACCATAAATCCTAAAAGAGAGTACAGACATTAATCTCTCTGACATCAGCCATAGCAACATTTTTCTAGATATGTTTCCTGGGGCAAGGGAAAGAAAAGCAAAAATAAACTATTAGGACTACATCAAAATGAAAACTTCTACACAGCAAAGGGAACAATCAACAAAACTAAAAGCCAGCCTACTGAATGAGAGAAGATATTTGCAAATGGCATATCCAATAAAAGGCTAGGATTCAATATATATAAAGAACTTATACAACTCAACACCAAAAAATAATAATCCAATTTAAAAATGGGCAGAAAACACAAAAGACATACAGATAGCCAACAGACACATGAAAAGAAGCTCAACAACACTTATCGTCAGGGAAATACAAATCGAAACTACAGTGAGATATTACTTCACACCTTTCAGAATGGCTAAAGTCAGTAACATGAGAAACAAGTGTTGGAGAGGATATGGAGAAAAAGGAAACTTCTTGAACTGTTGGTAGGAATGCAAACTGGTACTGCCACTATGGAAGACAGAATGGAGGTTCCTCAAAAAATTAAAAATAGAATTACCATATGATCCTGTAATTCCACTACTGGGGAATGGATAAAGAAGAGTGACTGGATAAAGAAGAGATGATTTGATAGATGATAGATAGATAGATGATAGATAGATAGATGATAGATAGATTAGATAGATAGATAGATAGATAGATGATAGATAGATGTAATGGAATATTACTCAGCTATAAAAAAAAATGAAGTCTTGACATTTGCAACAACATGGATAGATCTAGAGAGTATAATGCTATGTGAAATAATCAGAGAAGACAAATGCCATATGATTTCACTCATATGAGGAATTTAAGAAACAAAAACAGGAAAAAAGGAGACAAACCAAAAACACTTTTAGCTATAGAACCGACTGTTCGTTACCAGAGGGGAGGTGGGTAGAAGAGATGGATGAAACAGGGGAAAGGGATTAAGAGTAAACTTAACACGAGGGAGCACTGAGTAATGTATAGAATTGTTGAATTGCTACAGCATACACCTGAAACTAATATAACACTATATGTTAACTACACTGCAATTAAAATTTTTAAAAATATAACAACAAAATGTGAGGAATGCAGCCAGAACACTGCTGAGAAATTTATAGTATTAACGCATATATTAACAAAAGACTCTCAAATTAATGAACTAAACTTCCACCTAAACAAAGTAGAATAAAGAGCCAATTAAAACCAATAGGGCACCTGGGTGGCTCAGTCCTTAAGCGTCTGCCTTCAGGTCAGGTCATGATCCCAGGATCCTGGGATCGAGCCCCACGTCGGGCTCCCTGCTGGGCGAGAAGCCTGCTTCTCCCTCTCCCACTCCCCCTGCTTGTGTTCCCTCTCTCGCTGTGTCTCTCTCTGTCAAATAAATAAATAAAATCTTTAATAAATAATAAATAAATAAATAAATAAATAAATAAAACCAAAGCAGATAGAAAAAAAACATTAAAAACAAAAATCAATGACATTATAAGTAGAAAATAAAAAATGGATAAAATGGATAACTTCTAGTTCAACTGATCAAGAAAAGAGAAAATATATATTATGGACATGAGAAATGGAAGGGGACAAGAGACTCTACAGACTTTAAAGTTATAATTATATATTAAAAATTTTATAGCCATAACTTTGCTAAAAATAAATGAAATGGGAAAATTTCTTTAAAAAACTCAAACCAAGACTATCCAATAAAAAATAGATAAGCAAAAAATCTTACATCCATTAATGATATCGATTTATATTAATAACATCCCCCTCCCCCTAAAAAAGAAAGCGAAACAAAAATCTAAGCCAAGTAGCTTCACTGGTGAATTAAATCACACATTTAACAAAGAAGTGATATCAATTAAACATACGTTCTTACAAGAAATATTCGAGAAGGAACTAATTTCCAACTCACTTTATAAGGCTGGTATTATCTTGATTCTAAAACCAGAGAGCAGCATTAACAAAAGATGTATAGACAATTATCTATAACTGACAAAATTCTCAAGAAAATATAAGCAAATATAATCTAGCAACATACTAAAATATAATACAGCACCGGGAAGTGGTGTTCATCTCAAGAATATAGGCTGGATGAACAATACCAAAAAGTCCCTCAAAATATCAACAGATAAAGAAAAAATCATAATTTTACCAGATGTAAGAAATCATGAATTTTATCAATATTCATCCATCTGTGACCAAAAGCTTAAGCAAACTAGGAATGGGCATGAGTTTCCTTGGATTGATAAAGAGCTTCTGAAAAAAATATCTCCAGCTAACATATTTTAATGTTATAGACTAAATATCTTTTCCTTAATTTCAGGATTAAGAGTATCCACTCTAACCACCACTCTTATTCAACATCATACTGGAAGTTCTGGGCAGTGCAATAAGGCAGGAAAATAAACAAATAAAAGGCACACCCATTTGGAAAGGATGAAATAAAACTGTCTTTAATCATAGGAAATGTGATAGTCTATGCAGAAAACCTAAAAACTATTAAAATAAAAATAAGATATTTTTATTTAATGATTATTGGTGGACTAGCTTCTATGTTTGGGACTGTGTTCACTTGGTCCCTATAGTGGTTCACCTACAGCAGTTAATCTTTGTGCTCATGGAAATTAGATCCTAAAGAAAAGAAAAAGAATAAACAAATTATCAAGAAGTTATGAAGTACTTTTTTCTAGGAAAATAAGCTGGAAAATATGTATAGGGAAGGTAGAGAGTTGGAAGGCAAAGTCAATTTTAAATGCAGTGGTTAAGCGGAGTTCTCATAGAGTGGTGGCATTTGAACATGGGGAAGAGATAGGGGAGGAAGGCAACCATGTGAATATTTGAAGGAGTTTCCTATATAGTGGGACCAGAACTTGTAAAGGTACTGAGGTGTAAATAAGTCTTACATACAGACTATTGGAAATGCCCAAATCCTATTTATTTTTCTTCTCAGTAAGGTGACTGCCCTCATCTCTCCACTCCATCATCAAGGAGGATTAAGAGGGACTCCAAATAACAAATAACAAATATTGTTCTGAAGAGAGAGGAGAGAAGACACAATGAAAACCAGAGGACAAGGGAGAAATCTGTACTCTTGAGAGCGAGACCAACTTTAGCCTTTGTCTTGACTTGTTTCAAAAATGCCTGCAGCCATGCCTGTGCCTCTTAGGCATGGATTGGAAGACTGTGTGCTGAAGGAAATTAAGAGTTTCACAGTAAAATCTTCAAAACACTGACATTTAGAGTCCATAATAAAATGCTCGATTACTATCCTCTCCTATTACCATGTACTCATATGTCAATTTTCTCTACTCAAGCAGAACTGTCAATCTGTCATTAATGTCTCACTGTTAATGATGAATGGACCACCAGTAAATGCCAGCCATAAAAGGAAGTCTCCAACACAAATCATAGAAAAGAGAGGATGGGTTCTAACCCAGATGAAACAAACATCAGACATAAGGGAAATATGTACAATTTATATCCAGGGAAAAGTGAGGCAAAATATTTCATTTATAAACTGTTAATAGGAATGCCTAAAAAATGAACTATCACTAAAGAATAATGAGATCTTGGAAATTAAAACTTTAATAGCATAAAAAATATTCAACAATAGGATCAGAAGATAATGTATAAAGAATCCAAAAGAATAAAATAAAAAATAAAACAAAATGGAAAAATGCAAGCTAAGAAATTTAAAGAATCAAATCAGAAATTCCCATTTGACTGAGTTTAACAAAGAATAATAAACACATAAATTATTATAAAATAATATTTTAAAATTGCCAACTGAAGAAATCTCCACATAGAAAAATATATCCTACTGTGTATGCAGCTGCCCAGCATAATGCACGAAATGATACATAATACATATGCTATCTAAGGCACCTAATTATGAAGTCTAGAATACAAGGAATAAAGAAAATACCAGAGAGAAAAGTCATATTGCAAATCAGGAAATAATTGCCAATTACCTCAGATTACTCATTCACAACAGGACTAAAATTTCTGAGGGAAAATAATTTTCAGTTTAAAATTATATACCCAAAAAAGTATCAGCCAAGTTTTACAGTAAGAAAAGAAGACATTCTCAGTAATACAAACATTCCCAATATATATTTACTTTCCATCCTCCCTTTGATACGAAGCTACTATAAAATGTGAAGTCCAGGGAACAGGAAATCAATGCCAAAAAGCAACAAAGGATGATCTAAAATTTAAGAAGGAAAATAATAGAATGATAGCTCATCCATCAGGTATAAGAACAGACAGGATTTATTGTGTCAGGAAGAAGGGAGCTTCTGGGAGGAAGAAAAAAAAAACAAAAACCTCCGATTATTTAATATGTTCAGATACTTTAAAAATGACATTGGTAGGGGCGCCTGGGTGGCTCAGTTGGTTAAGTGACTGCTTTCAGCTCAGGTCATGATCCTGGAGTCCCGGGATCGAGTCCCACATCGGGCTCCCTGCTAAGCAGGGAGTCTGCTTCTCCCTCTGACTCTCTTCCCTCTCATGCTGTCTCTCATTCTCTCTTTCTCAAATAAATAAATAAAATCTTAAAAAAAAATGACATTGGTAGGTATCTATCATATCTGATGGAGCATGTTCAAGCAATTAAGATACAAAGAAAACCAAACAAGTCAAAACACAAGGCAATCACTAATGCTAGAAAAATCGGTAAGTTTCATATCAAAGGAACCTAAGTATGCTTTAATATTGTTGCAGAAATAAATAATTTAAATATATAGTCAATATAATAAAAACAAAATCGTTGATTTAAACAAAAAACACTCATATAACTATAGATGGTAATATGCAGGGAGTTGAAGTAGAGGGAGAGGTAGTGTAATAAAAATTCACCTTCCTTAACAGCAAGTTGTTAACTAACATAAAATGTTCCATGAAATTACTAATATAGCATACTGTTGATAAATACGAAAATAAATACGAGGAATAATAATTAAATCTTTGAAAATGGCTAGCCCTGGGTATGGGAGTAGGGGTTAGGGAAGAGTGAAGCAAAGTGCTGCTATTTTCACTCTAGATTTTATAGTACCATATATATATTTTTTAATTTTAATTTTTTTTACCAATTGTTTGCAATTCTTTAATAAAACTTAAAATACTACATGTAATATAATGATGAACTGCGTTATTCTGAAAGCAACTCATTGCAATAAATAACATTTTGAGTGAAAACTTTAAAACTGGAAATTTAAAGCTTGTGGCTGTCAAAAGACACAAAAGAGGAAAGTGGGAAAGGACAGGCATAAAATGTTTTTAAATATATAATGATTGCATGTGAGTGAGGTTGAGCATTATCTTTATGCCCTGCCACAAACATTTCAATTTCTATTTCTGTAAGTATTCATTCATTTCCACATATTTTTGCTATACATATTTTGAGTAAGGAAATAGAACTTTCTTCCTCTAAAGCTTCTTTACAATTTTCTCACATTAGTGTCACAATCTTATGTTAAATTATCCAGCATTGGTACCCTCAAAACAGTTTCAAAATTTTCCCCAAACTACAGTTGGCTAGTTTTCCGTAAGAATGACTTTATTAACCTTCAAGGAATCCTAGTGTTTTAGAATAAACTGTGTATATTTCCTCTAAGTGGTAAGAATCTAGTTTGGTAAGCAAATAAACTACAGGCAATGAGAAAAGCACACAATAGATAATCATTACTTGTTTGCTAAATGAACAATTAAATGAATTTTCCATAGCAAATTAAGAAAAACTCCAAGTCTGGATTACATTGTATTCTAATACCCATTTCCAGCATCTTCCTTTGGAAGCCTGGCAATCAGCTCAGCAAGTTATTGTAATCATGGGAGGTGGGAGGTTTGAGGGAACAGAGAATTGCAAACCTAGTACACAGCACCCACAAGGGAGCTATCTGGTTTTCATTGTCGAATAAAAATTTATGTCAATAAAAAATTTTGTCAATTTTTCATAAAGATAGTTTTGGAAGAAGAATATAAGTCAAATTTGATATCTCTCATTATGTAACATTAGGCTATTTTATAATTCAATCATTTTTTAATTAGAACACCTTATTTATTGCAAAAACATTTACCTTACCTTACTATTACTCTACAAAGAATACTAACAAATAGAAATTCCCCATGGGTCTGTTTTAAGTCTTCTTCTCATCTTTCTCCATAAATTTAATCTGAACCATCTCACCAGAACTAAAGTCAATGTTCACCTCTATGTGCATGATTGCCGAATCTGTGTTTCTAGCCTTGACTTATTTTTTCCAGTCTTGAACTTTCAGTTCCTGCTTCTGGGTAGCTCCAGATATCCTATGACTTCCTATAAAATATGATGCATCTTCCCTCTCAAACTTCCTTAGTTTCATATTTTTCTTTTTTTTTAAGATTTAATTTATTTATTTGACAGAGACAGACACAGCGAGAGAGGGAACACAAGCGGGGGTAGTGGGAGAGGGAGAAGCAGGCTTCCCGCTGAGCAGGGAGCCCGATGTGGGGCTCGATCTCTGGGATCAAGACGTGAGCCGACGGCAGACGCTCAATGACTGAGCCACCCAGGCGCCCAGTTTCATATTTTTCTTATGTCTGGTCATGATACCTGCATCTACCCAGTCACCGAGACTCACAACCTCTGTATCTGCCTTGCTTGTCACTACAGTGTTTTACCAATTATATTTTATCTTTTCCACAATATTTTCACACAATACCTCATATTTATTTCCTCCCTGTCTCCTAGTTTACAAATTTATTACCTATCATCTTGATTCTAACTTTTTTTTAAAAGGTTTTATTTATTTATTCATGAGAGACAGAGAGAGAGAGAGAGAGAGGCAGAGGGAGAAGCAGGCTCCCAAGAAGCAGGGAGCCCGATGTTTCATCTTCATTCTAAAAATTGCCTCTGGCAAGTGTCCAATGACTTCATTATTATCTGATCAAAAATTACCAATACTTCTTCAGCATTTAAAAAATAAATGCAGTTTCCTTGGTTGTAATTCAAAATTCTCCATGGCTTTGCCTCAAATTGTATCCAATCTCATTCTGCAGTGTCCACCTGCTAGTATCCCACTTCCTTGTTCAATCCTTTAAACACCTTTGCCTGCCTGCCTCACTTGCACCACATGGTCATATTGATACTTATGTTTAGCATTCCCTTTCACCCTTAGTTCCACCTAAACAACAAATCCAATCCATTTTTCCAGGCTCATTCAAATGTCAACTATAACAAAGTTTTCTCTGCTACACTACTAAAAGATAATTTTATGCACGTTTCAGTCCTCACAATAATTTTGTGTGCTTAATTGCCAGGCTTTTTATCCAGTGTAAAACAGTAATCTCTGAATGCCAGGATTTATACTAGATTCCCCATATATTATTTATTACATTGGAAACACCCGCTACATTTCTGATACTGTTTTAGGTATTAAGAATATGGAGACAGGGGTGACTGGGTGGTTCATTCAGTTAAGCGTCCATCTTTTGGTTTCGGCTCAGGTCCTATTCTCAGGGTTGTGAGAACAAACCCAGCACGGGACTCCATCCCTCCTGCCACTTGTTCTCTCTCTCTTTCTCTAAAATAAATAAATAAATAAATAAATAAATAAATAAATAAATAAATAAATAAATAAATAAATAAAATCTTAAAAAAGAATACAGAGATGAATAAGACAAGACCCTAACATCATAAAGCTTTCATTCCTTTATTGGAGAAACAGATATTAAACAAGAATGTGAATAAAAATTAGAAATTTAGGAGAGTGAGCACTGTTCTGAATAAAATATTGCAGTTAATATAGACATGTGTAGACTTTTTTTTTAGTTTTAGTAGTTCATATTTCTTTTTTTATTGTTATGTTAATCACCATACATTAGTTATAAAAAATTGACTGAAAGCACTTAATATAATATGATGGCAGAAACACAGGGAGGCTAACAAATAAGGATGCATAAATTGTACTTATATCAAATGGTGTAGAATAATACGTTCATTTATTAAAAATGTGTAGTGTGCAGCTAGAATGTGCCTGAACTACTATAATCATTGGTAAATAAAACATGGTACAAACTCTAGTAGCTCACATTGTGGGGAGACAGGTATGTAAGATCATATAATGCTATATGAAAATTTCTGTAATAGCATAAAATGAGTATGAATGAAGTTCTATTAGGAACATGAAGCGAACAGTAATTAGGGCAGTTTTGAAAAATCTGATGAGCAAAGTGTTTGTCATGCTAGACCTTAAAGAGTTTAATGCTTAGCGCTCTTCCTTCCTTTCTAATTAATAGACATGCCTCCACTTCTACAATGTAATGTTCATGGCAGCTTTAATTCTCTTTGCAAGTTGTTTTTTTTTTTTCTTTCTCCTCTGCTTTCCTGGCCATACTGGTTGGTCTGCATATATACTTGTGAACCACACTACACTCTCAGGTCACGAATGATTATTCCTAGGATGGATACCTAACCAAATCTGAACCTCTTTAATAGGAATCCTAAATTTGGGATTAAAGATACTAATACTTTGATTTCCTTTCATTTCCTTCAGTGACAAGGTTGGCATGTCTTCATCAGAAGTCATCTGAGCTTTATTTACAAGGAGGCTGTAATTCTGAAAGAATGAAAGGAACATGAAGAGAGAAACAGATATTCAATAGAGAAAGAACCAGGTTTTTCAAAAATTCTGTTCATCCCTAACATCTTGTTTAATTCCTGAACTTCCATTAGTTTGATTTTTTGAATTTACATTTTTTTCTTCTCTGGTTCTCATTAGGATTGTGTTGCTTAAAGCCAAAACATGTGTAGATTAATGAAAAATGAGAGACCATTCTAGGTAGAGAAGGGAAAATAAGCTTTGGCTTTATGATTTGCTTATTATGCCTTCAAAAAATTTGTTTCATCAAAACTCTTTCCTGTTTTTCTTTTTATTCCTTTCAGACACATTTTCACAAAATCACCAATTTTGTAGGCAAGATCTTAACATTAAATTGATTTCTGGAGAAAAGAAAGAAGAAATGCTGAAATTTCAGCAACTCAAGCAAAACCATACCCTCCACAACAATTTTAAGACATTGATTGGAAAGGAAAGAAAAAGAAAATGCTGGCAAGAAGACAATTATATAGAAATGCGTCTCATACAAAGGTGGGCGTGGTAGGTTGGGATGAGAAAACATGTTTTATTTACATTAGAGTTGATATGAAGTACAAATATTAATCTTTTTAACCAGTTATAACTTATGGAACTTGAAAAATTAAGCATCAGTCTTACATGTGATGAGATTAAAAGACAACCCAATATTTTTTGTTTTGTATTTTGTTTTTTACCAGGCACAAAGGAGAGTCATGAGTCACCCAGAATGAGCATAGTAAGATTCTGAGTTGAATTAAAGTTGAGTGCAATACCAATATGGTGATATACCCTCCCGGTTTTATCCTATTGGTTTCTGACTGATGGAAAACTGTTACCTATTTTGTCTTGAACAATGGATGTTAAATACAAAAATTATCTAAAAAAAATAAACAAACAAAAGGTATACTGAGGCTCCTGGGAGGTACTCCAAAGTCATGTACATTCATGCATTACAAAGAAAAGATGTGGTTAAAAAAAATGAATAAAACATGCAATGTTTAGAGCTGCAAGATACTCCATATGAGACTGCAAATCTGCACAAGAGAGGAAGCCTTGCTTTCGTCAATTGGCTAGAAATTTGCAAATTAATGCACTACTGGTAGGATGAGAGTTATAAGCAAATACATTAGGAGACATTAGAAGTATTTATAATTGGTTTGAATATTTTGAAAAAATTTAATTATGTTACATATGTAACTGGTAGTGATATGTATTTCCTTTGTATTTTGCCCTAAGATTTTTGAAGAGTGATCTTTAATGTGTAAATATTATAAAATCTAATAAACTAAAACAGTAATGATTTAATATTGCTGCCTTTAGATAATGTAATTATTCAGTGACACATTAAACAAATGGAAAAAGTAATTGTCTCTAGAACATGAACTCTTCCAAAATCCTTGTCACTAAGAGAGACATGTCTTCATAGTTTTCCACAATGAATACAAAAAAAATCTAAAAATATCAAATATGAAGAAATACAACTAAAGTCTGCAGTCAGTAATTAATAAAAGATAAGCGAGAAATACTTCCTGAAATAAAGGAGTTTAGACAGAGAGAGGAAATATTTCCAGGAATAGACAGATGAAACAAAAAGTGTTTGAAATCCAATGTAAGCATCCTTCATCTTAGCAATACCAACAAAATCAGAACACAGAGCCACCAAGTATACCTCTCAACAATGTATAAGTTAGGTATGTTTTCGGATGTACAGATTACCAGAATGCTTATATAACTTGCTTACTGTGCAACCAGTTGTAATGATTCCACAACCCAGTTTCCATCAATACATTATACTGGAGGATTATTAGGTTTGGGGGAAAGTCTTTTCCCTGCTGATGCTTGAAAAAAATTTTAAGATGAAGCAGACACACTTTGAGGAGATAATCAAAACAAATAATTATGAGATGAAGATAACATATAGACTCAAATTCACAGAATTATTGAATTTAAACCTTTTCTTTAAACAAAGAGGTTGGGGACAGTTTAATTTTCCATACATCAAAGTTATACATTGAGTCAATCTTAGACTACTTTATGAGCACAATATTAAAGATATCTAAATAGAGAATAGATGCTGATAGAGATAGATATATCTTCACTCTAGTTGCCTTTGTTGTAAAGTTCAGATATTCTAGCATATTTTCTTGAAAATGATATAAAATGAAAAATACCAGGTTTCTATGGAACTTGATTGTTGTTCACGTGGTCCAAATTCCTAAGCCACACTCCAAATGTACTCCTACATGCATTAATTTTTCCATTCAACCAATAATAATTCTAAAATAAAAACAGAATAAAAAGTTAAAATACAATGTCTCATTTAATGAACAACAATAAAAAAGAGATAAAGTTGTGTGAGTTTTCTAATATTAATTTTTTTAAAACAGTATTTAAATAATATGTTCTTCTTGGCAGTTTTTATTAACTTTGTGGGCCCATTTGCAAATTGGTGTTTGTCTATTCATTTTTTTACAGCAGCATGTAGAAAGTCCAGTGTAAGTTGCTTATGGCTTATGCACACCTATATAACAGAAGGGCATTATAACTGACAGCCGGAAAGCAAAACAGAGAAAATCAAATGTAGAGAAGGAGTCAAAGAAGCTGGTTGTCATATGAGCTTGAGGAGCAGTTCCAGTGGAATAAATGAGGGAGATGGCTGGAAAGAATTTAAGTCAAAGTCACGCAGTAGAGTGGCTGAATTTATTATCACAAAATGGTGTAATTCTGGATGTTGGAGATGTCTCAGGTAGCATTATGGGGATGAGTGGTAGATGTACATTAATGGTAAAGGTCACTTGATATGAAGATGGGATGCAAAAGGAGAAAAATGACAGTATGGAAATATGGTAAGTCTACATTTCTTTACTTTAAAATTCTAGCATACATTTCAGTAAAATTTCATCTCCAGATCCTTCAAATAATCATAACCTCTGCTATATACCAGGCATTGAGCTACGTGCTTACGTACATCACTTCATTGAATCTTCACAATTACCATATAAAAATACATTCCAGGGGCGCCTGGGTGGCTCAGTTGTTAAGCGTCTGTCTTCAGCTCAGGTCATGATTCCAGGTCCTGGGATGGAGCCCCGCATCGGGCTCCCTGCTCAGTGGGAAGCCTGCTTCTCCCTCTCCCACTCCCCCTGCTTGTGTTCCCTCTCTCGCTGTGTTTCTCTCTGTCAAATAAATAAAATCTTTAAAAAAATAAAAAATAAAAAAATAAAAATACATTCCATTATTACTCTCAGCTTATAGATGAGAAAACTGTGGATCTGAAAATGTGAGTAATCTTGTCCACATTGCACAGATGTAAGTGATGAAACAAGAGTTCAAAGCCAGACAATCAAGACTCCAAGGATGATATTCTGAAGCACAGTTGCATGATACTATTATCCAAAAATAAAACCAGAAAGAAGAGAACTTATTGAATATAAAGAGCAGAAATAACAATTGTATTTAAGTATATAAGGAACACTTTCCTGCAGTTTTTATTCAGTTTTGACTGTTACAGATCCATTAGCAAATCTAATTAGATCTAAGAACATTGTCTAAAGAAAATGCACACACATACATATTTTAAAAATGGTTTGTATAGTCTCTTTGAAAGGCTAAAAAATGACAAATATGAGACATTCATTAAAATGATAGGCACATAGAAAAATATACAATTTGAAACATTTGGGTAAAATACTTAAAACTTCATGAAACATGGTAGAATTGTCTATGAAACTGGTTACATTTTTTGTAATCACTTTGGGCTTTAAAGATTTTAAAATATAGTTGTGATCAGAATTAATGAACTATAGTTGACAAAGCCATCCATAGCATTATGATATTCTTTTATGTGAGACATGAAAATTCTAAACATCCTGTACTCTACTAAGGTTCTGTCTGGCAGGGGATTACCATGAGACACCTTTATGAGTTGTTTGAAAATTTCTTTGCAAAGGTCAGTTCCCCACAGGATTGATATTGGTAATTGGCTCAAAAGCAAACCACCTCTCCAAAATGTGCCACTTGCTGTCTGATTAGAACTTAGAGACCAAAACAAAAGAGGGTTTTAAATGATCTTTGTTTCTAACACAGACTTATTCGGAGTCAGTTTCAAGGGCACATGAATCCATATTCCTCAGCATATTGTTCTGAAAATTCTGTGATGAGGTAGGGTTCTTACCTTGTGAGAATTATAGATTTCTTTTTAAGTTAAAATTGGCATTTTTAGAGCTTATTATTTTCTTCCCTCTGGCAGCTGCCATATTGCTATGAACATTACTGTATCTGCCATCATTTGTGACATACTCTGTAGGAGGCCTGTCAGGAAATGTTGGTCTCAGACTCTACCCTAATGCAGGTTTAACAATCAGAAGAATCCTACACTTTAATAAAACATTAAACACATTTTTGGCAGCATGAGGACAAAAGCAAGACAGTGGTAAACTCTGAGCTGTCTGTGGCATTCTGAGAGAATCAAAATGAGAGCATTCCACTGATTTTGTAGCTCCAGACATGGTCGAATCATTGTGCAACTGATTTGTGAAAATATATATTTACTAATGACCAAAATGGTAAATGTGTTTAAAATAAGTCATAGATGAAAGTTGTAAGACTAGTTCAGTTCTATTTTCATTCTTTCCAGAAGAATCAGAGAAAGGGAAATGTCAATATGTTTTCCCTTCCTCTTTTGTATCCCATAAATTATATGATATTTCATGCCAATTAGTACATTCCTATCTTATCTTCAGTTTCTAGGGAAACCATAAGAAGAAAAGAAGATAGATTAAAAATGAGAGAGAAGAAACCGAGCCTGAATCAGAAAGATATGAATGGTCACCTTGTGCACTATTGTTACTAGCTGTGTGGGACAGTGTGGAGGTCCCAGACAACAGGAAAATTACAACGAAAGTTATCTTTAAGACTTAAACTCATCAAATTTATTTAATTACTCAGTTTTAAGCAAATGGTGGGAATAAAACAACAATACAGCCAAAGTATCTCCCTGAGACATTTATAAATACCTAGTACATCAATCAGGCTGTATGGAACTACAGTCTGGGATTATAATTTGAAGTAATTAGTGTATTTCAGAGTGACTATAATTAACTATCAAAAATATAATCATTGATATTGACCCTGTTTAGGGAAATACTAGGCCACAAGTCAGTTACGTGGTCTTAGAAAGGGGTCATCCAATTCCCAGAGATTTCCAGTGTGCTCATTCATGTATTTTCAAGACAAGTATCCTGGAATTGAAAATATGAATGCTCTGGTTTCTATGTGGTTATGAAACAAATATTGCCTGTATTGTTTTTTTTTTATAATTTTTCTGACCGTGAAGATTTATTCTGGGGAGAGAATATACTGATCTCATTATTCAAACATCTTAGTCTCCTGGACAGTTGATTTTCTCATTACAAATTACTAGATTATAATTCTGTCTGGATTATAATACCATTCCACGTGAAGTTGGGTAATATGACTTCTCTCCCTGAGAATGATTTATAATTTCAAGTTTTGGAAAAAAAAAGAAAAAAAAAGGAAGTTTCTGTGTTTAGAAGCATCAAGTCAAATTCTTGTAATATGGTTAATTCAATAAAGTATCTTCCATGTTGAAAGGTACATTGCCAGACAGACAGTGAATTAAGTCAGTCAGTGAGTCAGTCATCTTTTCTTCATGATTCTCAGCTTTTGTGAACTAAATTAAGTCAATTTGGCCATTTACAATATTAACTGATTTTGGTAGATATCTATAGGCTTCAGAAATTAGAGATGAGAACTCTAATTCTCCTCTCCCACAATCTCTCTACTAGGTGGAGTACCAGACAAGAGCAAGTCTCTGAATAAATTCTGTACCAGCAAGCAGGCAAAACCTATCACACAACTTATTCTTGTGAGTTTAGTAAAGTTGCAGACTCTCCAAAGCACATGATTCAAGGCACATGCAATGGTTATTTGCTGTCACTGGGGATTCTCCCTCCCTAAATTTACTCCCCATCCCATTTCGCTACTTTGTTGTAGGCTGCTGCTACTGCCCTAGTCCTAGCCTCCCAGAGTGTTGACACAAGCGAAAGAGAAAAGGTTTTGTCACAAGTTACTTTTACCAGTCTCAGTGAGGTGGCAGATTATTGATGGATGAGCTAAAATTAATTCTCATGGAAACAGCTTAGGAGATAGTGGCACCCTTGGTATCAGTTGCATATAGTTGGCTAGGAATACAATGATATCTAGAGCAAGCACAAAGTTGTTAATACTATTGCTAACTCCACAGAGCTAGCTTCATCAACGTCAGCCCTTAGGCAGAAAATTGTGAACTGACTTCAATCTTTAATATCCTTATTTAGCATGTCAGAGAAGAACACAGTGAATTTTTGATAAACCAATTACCACCCTCTGGCATAAGTAGATGTGTTGATACAGTAAAGTTTTTTTTCTTGCTTTTAGGGATAAACTCTGTATTAGTGCTCCTGCAGCCAATCCTGGATGACTAATTGATTTCCCTGACAAGGGATCCCCTTCTGCTCTTGCACCAGCCTGGCAAAGAAGAGCTAGTGGAGAGTCCGTGCCATCATCATCTTCATACTGCAATGATCCCTTTATGGCTTTTCATTCTTCCTGTTTTGCTTTTTACTTCACTGGGAGGAAAAAAAAAAGTTAGTAAAATGACTGGTGGGAAAGAGGGCAAATTTTCTACTTCCACAGATCATTCTCCAAGTTGTGGGACATGCTTCAGCTGTTTTTGATAAACAAGGATCTTCCAATCCTAGGCACTTGGGCGTTGGATGCTGTTCAACTGAAACTTCAGCTTCCTTCTCTTAGGATATTTTGGGCTGTCACTGGTGATTCTCCCTCCCTAAATTTACCCACCATCCCATTTTGCTACTTTGTTGTAGGCTGCTGCTCCTGCTCCAGTCCTAGCCTCCCAGAGTGTTAACACAAGAGAAAGAGAAGAGGTAGGAAAGTCCTTCCCTCAGTCCTGACTCTGCTTCTTTTCTATCATCCCCTCTTCTTCACCCTCACCAACCTGCCAGCAATGAGCAAAGGAGACTAAGTAAGAGCATGCATTCTGAATCAGAATTGTTCAAGTAACAAGTAACCATTTTTAGAGTGTGCATTTCTGTATCTATTAAGTAACTTCTCTGAGATAAGTAGATGAAAGCCAGAAAACACACATTTATGTTGGACTCTGTATACTGAAGCATTTTAAAGTAAACTAAAGCAAGGTAACACTGTCATTATATGTCATTTTCCATTTTAAATACATAATATTATATACTAATATCATATAATAATTTCTTGAAAACATCTTAAATGGCCTTAGGAGTTGGTTCAGATTTTTTAGAATGGAGATTGATAGTTGTAAATTCATACCCCTAGTTCTTCTGGTTTTAAGACTGCCCAAATATATAAGACAGCATGCCAATATGAAAATCACCAAAATAGATTATACTTGGTTATTTACTTTTATTTTGTACATATAGTTCTGATTAACTGTTAATCCAGAAAGATAAACTGATCAACTTTTTCTTTTTGGTCAACTTTTATAATGCACTTACTGTGTAATCTAAAATATTTTCCATCTTTCCCATACTTTACCTCATTTAAAACATATGGTAAATCTTGTAGATCTGTAATAAACATTTCAAATAATAGCAAAATGATACTTATTAGGGATGTATTTTTTAGAGACATTGTGCAATTTTAACAAGATGAAAAATAATGTAAAAATGAGACTAAGAAGCTTATCCAAACCAAATTGTAAGCAGCTGTGACTGAATCAAATTCTACCTTTGGCAACTTATTCCAAAGCCTACATATAGGATCCTTATTCTGCATTGGCCCTTCCATTTTGCAAAATAAAGTGTAAGGATTAGAAAACTAATATGCCTAAGGCAAAATCACTTCTTTAGTGGTAGAGACAGTATGTAAAACTTGTCTGGTTCCACATTTAATAGTTTTCCTTCTCTGTCTTAATACTTTCCAGAACAGTCCAAGACAAACTAATACAAATATTTATGCTCTTGTTTATAACCCTGGAAGTATATTCACTACTTTGCTGTGTTTAGCACAGCTCATTTGCCAGGGCACTACTTGCCATATACTTGCAAAAGTATCATGTCAATTCTGCATTTAACTTCAAAGGGTATTAATCAATGGGGTTACTTAGTAAATAAATAATCCCATAAAAATTAGTAAAAATGAATTGACAAAAATTCTTCTATAGGCTCTTATAAACTATTTGAGGCTATAACTAAATAGAGAGTTCTTAATCAAAAATTTCAATAATTATAGGATAGAGAAAAGGTAAATAATTAATCTTTTCTCTGTTGGTACATAATGTTCCATGGATCCTTTTTGTTTCTGTATATCTTGCCAGGGAGGCACTGATAGCCTTTACTTGGGCTTTTCTTTTAGGGTTGTTTGTATAGTCCCGCGCTGGAGTAGATGACAAGGTTGTTGACTGTGCAGTATACTGAAGATCATGTCTCTCCTGGAACAAAGATGGGGCAGCTTTTCTTCAAATCCATAATAAAAGATTTGGGTTTCCTGAAGTCTGGGTTTCTCATGATGTAAACCTACTGGATGCACAACATCCACCTGGGCCTCTTCAAGTCATCCATGGGACTTGGAGGTCAAGGGGAACAAATGAAAATATAAAGCTCAGGATGCTCATTGTGCCATTAGTAATAAACTCTTTTTGTCTTTTTAACGAGGAGTCTTTGACCTTGCCAGCATCCTTGAAACTGTAGAAGGCTAATTTGTGAGCTTGCAAGTAACTTACAATTACCTTCACAGTTATTGACAGTGTCATGACTGAATCTCTATGTTTTTCTTTTAATATAAAGCAGAACTATGTTATATATACCACAAAAAAGACATGACTCTCCCAAAGAGAACAAAATGTAAATGTCAGAAGTATTCGATGTACTCTTTCCAAAATGTTAGATTTTTTGGATTTTTTTTTTAATTTTTTTTTTTTTTAGATTTTTACTAAGATTTTTTTAGATTTTTCTAAGATTGTCTTAAGTCTATATCTCATAAGTCAAAAATTAAACTTTGACTTGTTTTTGAATGCTTAAAATTATGAAGGTGAAAAAGTTATCCCACTTCTGTTGGGTATATCCAGGAGTGGAATTCTGATTAATAGGACATGCATATGTTTAGCTATGGTAGATGCTGCCAACCATTTTTCCTGGGTGGTTTAGTGAAATTACCCTCCCAACAGCAATGTATGAAAGTTTATTTATGATATCTTAAAAATAAAAACAATGCAAATGTATTTTGATTTAGAGGAAAGCAGAGGGAGACTATACTTCCATTATAAATGACTCAGTATCCCAGAGAGTGTAAGAAACATTACAAATCTTAACTTGTAACCAGAAATCATGTCATCATATCTAACTCCAAATATTTACATTGTCATAAATGGGCATAAATACAAACAATTTCATATTTAAGAAAAATTATATGACTTTTTAAAAAATATGCATTTGTCTACAAAATAAAATGTTACAGAGCTTGATTTTTACAAATGCAGCCACTCATTAATGAGTGTGCTATTAAAATACATGGTTGCTAGTCTCTAAAGATGGCCCCAGAAATCCATCCTCTTTTAGAATTTGTGAATGGATTTGATTAGTAGAATGCAGTGAAAGTAATGTTCTGGAGCCACTACCAACGCCCCCAAGCCCAGGCCTTAAACGGACTGACTGGCAGCTTCTATTTCCTGTAATCTCTCCAAATCCAGTCCCCATGCTCTGAGGGGCATAAGCCAAATGAAGAGGCCACATGGAGCATAACCAAAGCACTATTTTGAACAGCTCTAGGTGAGTTTCAAGCCAATAGCCATATGAGTCATCCAAGTGAGCCATTTTGGATGGCCTCATCCTGATGATCTTCCAGATATACACGGCTCAACTGACATCACTTACATCACAAAATTACATGGGCCAAACCCAGTCACCCTACAAAACCATGAGGTATAAAAAAGTGGCTCTTGTATTAAGCTACTAAGTTTTAAGGTGGCTTGTTATTTGGCAATAGGTAAACAAAATAATATATGTATCTGTGTTTCTCAAGCTAGAGAAATAAGGGAATCGATATCATTATGTGTATGTAGATACACATACCGATTTTGGATTAACATTTTTTTAATGTTCATTTTGGGTCTCTTGCTGGCAATATAATCAAGGAACACGGACTAGTGTCCATGGGAAGGCAGTATGATGACTCCCAGCATAATAAAAAGTGATTTTCAGGCCAATAACTCCCTTTTCAATTGCCATGTAATACTACACTACATGAATGAGCTGAAATTGATCTCTGTGCACTCAGATGTTTCTTAGATTTTAAATAAAATCAGAACTGGAACTATATATCAGACCTGCTGGTGATTAAGCTGCAGAAGGCAGAAGAGGGATCACATTTTGAGACATTAAGGGATACTTCCTTCACCGGTATTCTATGCTTCTTTAATTCTTTCCATTATGGAGCATTGAGTCAGAGTGTCCATTTCTCCTGAGGAAACAGAAGATGCAAATTCTTGGTACTTGATAGTCTAGCCCCAAGGTGAACACATAAGCTGAAATATTGAGAACATGATTTGATATATAAAAAGAAAAGAGAGGACAAAAAAAGAGAAGGAAAGGGAATGGAATGGGATGGGTGAAAGTGAAGGGGAAGAAAGTGAGGTGAAGAGAATGGAAGGGAAGGGAGGGGCAAGGGAGGAAGGGCAGTGAGGGAGAGAAAAAGGGAAGGCAAAAGAGGGAAAGAAGAAGAAACTGAACTGAAAAGATAGAAAAGAGTATATGTATCAGACATGAGGGCCTACTTTCTGCGAACTTCAGGCCCTACCAAGCCAAATACAGAGTGGGGTAAAGGATAGATTTGAGGGTCAAGGATGAAAGAAGATTTGTGCTCCTGATTTGCAGAGAAGAACCCAGGTTGTTGACAAGGTTTCAGAGATTTCTGTTATTAAACCAGTCAGGAGCAGCAGAAAATAAATGGAGGCAGGTGAATCAAATGCATCCTCAGAATGAAGTGGGTCCCAACTGGGGTGACTGCTAATGCCCAGAGAGTTTCTGATTGTAAAGACCCATGGTGGTGGTGGTGGTGGTGGTGGTGGAGGTGGTGGTGGTGGTGGTG
>NW_027397066.1:46726819-46912188 GCF_003265705.2 Callorhinus ursinus | reverse complement strand
ACAGAATCTAGTGGGTATAGGCCAGGGATACTGCTAATCTCCCCACAGGGCATGAGACCACAAATAATTACCTAGACCAAAGTGTCAGTAGGGCCAAGGTTGAGAAATCTTGTCATAGAGCTCATTCATATCCCACGTGTGCTGCACACAGCCGTGAAATGTATATACTACTGGCAAGATTAACATGAAGGTAATGAAGAGCTTTACACAACTTCACTCTTTCCTTCAAGTGGGTTGGGAATAATGTATTTTTCTTTTGTATCTAAGAAAGTAAGACAACAGAGAAAGAGAGAGAGAGACAAACCTGAAAAGAGCTTATGTTTTTGAACAGGGGAGAATGCAACACCCTATTGTGTAAAGCAACACTTGAGAATTGGGTGAAATGATGCTCAGTGATGGACAACATGGTCAGGGTATTCCTGCCCTTGCCCACTGACTGCTGCATTATGGGAGACTTTCATTTCTAGCCATGGCCTAAAAGAAAAAGGGAGTTGGGAGAAATTCTCACCTAAACCCAAGTTTTCATGAGCCACAAAATGAGGGCTTGATCATGAAATTACGTTCAATTTTAGAAAAATGAAATTAAATGTCTAGCACCGTGGAATTTGTAGAATGAGTATCACATCAGATTCTAAACTATCAAGTTTAGATTTGAAATGAACGTTATCAGCTGCCCTGAGTCACTGGCCTTTGGTACATCTTTCACTTTCTTGAAAACAAATTGAGGGATATTGATGGATAAACATTAAGATAAAAAAAAATGTTAAATCTGGGACATTGTTGAATATGAGAAACACTCCATGTTTAAGAAGACCTGAGCTGTGAAAATAAAAATATAGCGTTGGCAGTATTAATTAGTGCCATGTGATATTTGATTAAAACTGTACATGATTTTTCTTTTTCTTTATTCCACAAGCATTTTCTATCTGCTTGTCTTTTGCCATGGATTGTTTCTTTGCCATCATGTTATATGTGAAATGGAAAAGAAAGGATATGAATGAAATTGCTTTCAACTCACTGGAATATATTTCTTGAGGGTTCATTCACTTCTAATGGAGAGGATTTGCAAAGATACGTGACTTTTCAAATGGGAGGATGGGGAGTTATAGTCTATGCGGGCTAGGAAGGAAATAAAGTCAGAAGAGGGTGGTGGACTTTTGGAATAGAGAAGAACTCAAACCAGCAGGTTAGAAAGAATGTAAGAGTGAGAGAGGTGGAGGGATAGGAGGCTGTGGCCTGAGATACTCAGAGCTCAAGATTGGTGGATAAAGCTGCTCTTAGGGATGGTAAGATTTAAACCATGGCAGGGGCCAGGGGACAGGCACCACTGAAGTAAGGTGAAGGAAAATATATCAGAGAAAAGACCAAGGAAAGCCAATTGACGAAAATGTCTATGTAGTCTAGCAAATTACAGTTAATTCTGGCTGCATCACTTTATGCCTATTAAAAAAGACATACAATATAAATTTCTTTTAAAACTTTGTACCAGGAAAATTTTTGTTCTTTTTTCTCAGTTAAATTCTTTGAAAGAAGGAAAACTTCAGGGGTGCCTGAGTGGCTCAGTCGGTTAAGTGTCTGCCTTCAACTCAGGTCATGACCTCAGGGTCCTGGGATGGAGCCGCACATCTGACTCTCTGCTCAGAGGGGAGTCTGCTTCTCCCTCTCCCTCTGCCCCTCCCCCCCACCCATGTTCTCTCTTTCTCTTGTTCTCTCTCTCTCCAATAAATAAAATTTTTAAAAAAGAAGGAAAACTGCCTCCTATAAGCATTGTGGGTTTTTTTCTCCTTTACTACCATAATAATAGTAATAAAAATCCTAAAAAGTAAATGAGCAAGAAAGAGGAGAAGGAAGGGGGAGGAAGACAGACAAAGAAAGGAAGAGGGAGAGAGAGAGAGAGGAAATGAGGGGTAGGGAAGGGAGATAGAAAGGGCAATATCCATTTTCAGGAGCTCACAGCAGGCTTAGATAATGTGAAAAGCAAAATATGGAAAAGAAAGTATTGCTATAGAAGGAGGAAGAGTAGGAAGAGAAAGGGTTATGCTGGAGCCAAACTAGGTTTTGGGGAGTTGGACTATGCAGCAGTGACAGAGGAAGTGGAAGTTGGTGGGGGGCAGGGAGATGGGAGAGGGAAGGGAACAACTGAAGACCAGCAAGTGGAAAACGCTGCAATTTCAGCAAGATTTGAGAGTTTTCTTACTGCTATGGCTCTAATTCCTAGAACAGTGCCTGACGCATAGTAGGTATTCAATAGAATTTCTGACTGAATCCTGACTGAAATGGCATTTTCTCATATTCTTGCCTTCTGAAATAATTTCCAAGGTGAAAGGGAAATCGGGATTTAAAGATGGCTTTTCTTGTTCATGTAGTTTTACACAATGAGTTTAACACTATTTTCTACATTGAGAAATATTTCAGTAGGTATGAATTTTAAGTTGTTAGTTATGCATAACTTTCATTATCATTTCATAACATTGTCAAGCGGTTGGAGAAGGAATTTACTTTGCTTGAGGCCTGGCTTAGTTCTGTCTGTGTCTTCTGCTGCTGGGTAGTCAAGCATATTTTTTTTAAAGCTATTTCATAGTGTTCTTCAGAATTGAGCAATACCCTAGGAAGCTGTCAAAGCATTGCCTGAGGTGATTTCATATGTTTGTGCTTATAATTGTGAAAATGTAACTGCAGTTGCACAGCATGAATTTGTACTGGGACAGGTCTGCATAGTTTTACATCTCCTGCAACAGTACTCTGCCATCCAGCAGCAAGAGAAGAGGGGGAGGGCGTGTGAGTTGTAGCAGCTTGGTAATGATTGCAATGGGCAAAATGGAAAGCCACTTGGGAGAAAAAGAGTAGTCCTAAGGACAGCATTGAAATAGCAGTCTGGGCAAACCTCAAGGAGAAGGCAGATGGAAATGAAAAGTCTAAGTAGTTGAGTGGATTAAGCAGTGTTATCACCCAGCTGCCCCATTTAGTGGCTGACAGCCCTCAGCTGAGCACCTCTAGAGGCATAACCCTCAGGCTAAGAGAACCTGATCATCTAGGTCATGCCCCCTCCTCTAGGGAAGTCCACCTCCAAAGACTGGTGCTGGAAAACTAGTTCTTGGAAACAAATATGGATGTGGCAGGGCAGTGACAGCCTTGCCTCAGCATGGGTCAATCTAAAGAAACATCCCAACTTCCCATGGACTGGCTAAGGCCTGTGTGACTGTCTCGCAGTTCAACTCCTTCCTCTGCCCGGTCCCACTTCTTTACTCATCCAGTTTGTATTGAGGGTAAAGACAATCTCCAATACTACTCCTCCCTATGGTAGTCCTGCTTGCATGTCTCTACTGCAAAGTCTGTTTTTCAAGGAACCTGAACTAATATATTCAATACCAAGATTTATCTGACGAATCAGCCTCTAAGAATATTTTGTAGATGGGCTGACAATAAGGACCTCATCACTAGTAGTAGGTAGAACTCTTAAGAACCCCTGGCATGCTGTAGCAGTACAGTTGTTAAAACATTTATTGGTGGAAAATTGATATAGGACACGGGTGCAATGCACCGTACTGGTGGCTGTGATATCTCAGGCCTTCAGGAGGTTTAGGACATTCTAATAATAAGGACAATGGAATCAAAGAGCTATGTTGATGTGCCATTGATGCTTTGGAGGAAGAAAATGAAAGGCTGAGGGTGATCAATCATCGATTATAGTTGCTTTAGCAATACTGGCTAAAAGTCAAAGTGACTCCTTGGCAGCATACAAAGAGATACTTATCTCCCACATTTAAAGTAAGAACATAGGAATAGCAGAGCTCCAGGAAAAGACGGATTTTCAACCCTAGCCAGCCTGTTCCACCAAGGTCATAGTTCTGGTTGAGAAGAAGTAGGGCATTGAGTTAAGACTAGGATGTGAACATCTTCGTGTTCTTGGAAACTTGGAAACTTTGCATCTCCCTAAACTACTAGGAATGCAGAAATAAGTCACTCTTTTTCTTAGAGGCCAGAATTCCTGCCTTGATTGGAGGCGATACAAAGACCATAGGATCTAACCCCACTTCCTCTTCTGATCACTAGACTGTTAACTTTGGGCACATTACAACATAATTCAGTTAGGGAAGTGCTGGACCTTCTAAGGGAAGAAAGGGTCTATATTCCAAAGGAGCTGCAGGACCTAGACCAGACAAACTGGAAGAAGCTCTGAAAGTCTATGTAATACTAGATCCCAATGGAGCTGTAGTAAGGCAGGTAGAAAATAGGGGTAGAAAAGGGAAAGCTTATTGATTTGAGAGTATTCTTCTAGTATAAGGATTTAATACCCTGGGAAAAAGTATTCAATATCCAAGATTTAATACTTTGAGAAGGAACACTGATAAAATGCCTGTTGGAATTCTGAAGAAAGCAATGTAGGATATTAAGTGCAGTGGATATATCACTGGCTACCTTGGTAGACAATAGAAAAGGGGTCAAAAGGCTTATAGAAGTAAGGATGCTAGAGTAGTGATACTTTGTGAGACCAGGAAACCCATCAATTGGTTATGCTCCCAGAGGAGCCTAGATGACATTCCATTTCACAAATTGATAAAACATATGCTAGTGGGAGTTGCATTGTGGGTAACTTTGTGAAGCTCAAGGGTTTTACTCTTGTAGGTCAGACTCATGGTACGGGAAGCTGTAACAGAACTGTTTGCTGAGGGTGCCTGGGTGGCTCAGTTGGTTGAGCAACTGCCTTTGGCTCAGGTCATGATCCTGGAGTCCCGGGATCGAGTCTGGCATCGGGCTCCCTGCTCAGCGGGGAGTCTGCTTCTCCCTCTGACCCTCTTCCTTCTCGTGCTCTTTATCTCTCATTCTCTCTCTCTCAAATAAATAAATAAAATCTTAAAAAAAAAGAACTGTTTGCTGAGAGCAATGGGGGTGATTGTACTCTAACATAATAGAAGTTAAGTGTCTGAACAAAAGGTGGGAATGAATATCAAATTGGCAGGAAGTTTGGCCTGGCAGCTGGGAAAGCTTGATCCACAGATTGCTAGCTGTGAAAATAGTAAAGACAATATAGGGGCAAGTGAGATAGGCACAAAATAAGCATATTAGTTAATCCATAGCATCACAATAGGTAAGGATTGGGTGATCAGAAAACTCACACAACAATCCCAATAAAAAGTCACACTCTCTAGCCCAATTTCTGGATTTAAGGCAGTTTTTAGACCTGGAACCCACTGAAAAAAGAAGAGGATAGACCTATAACTTTATAGCAAGTGTATACTGTTTATCCTGCCACTAACAAAGACCGAAGTTGACAACTTCAAATAATACTGTTCCTCAAGGTCAATAAGCCACTTGGTAGCAGGTAGCTCAAGTTAGACCCCTTCCAACCCAGAAATGATATTTATCTCTGTGCCTCAGCCAGCACCACTATCCATGGCAGTGTTAGACATACAAACACAGGACCTTCCATCACATCTGATTGAACTAAGGAACCACTTGTAAGACAAAGAGGTATGACATGGGGTCCAATGATCCTACTGTATAACTTACCTTTCAGAAGCTGCAGACCTTATAGTGTGTTGGGATGTGGGATGACCTCATTAAGGTACAACCTAGGCTCCAGGTTAGAGGATACTTGGCAAAGATGAGAAGCCATCCTACAAGGAGAGGAAGAAATGTATATTTTTTAAAATATTTATAAATTATATAACTATAAAATATGTACATTACATCATTACATTACATGTAAACACATATATGTATTATATCATCATATACATGTGTGTATATATGTATCCCAAATCAATCAATAATAATTATAAGATATTCCCAGTGGGTAGATACCTGGTTCCCGGAACCAAGGGGTAGAAGCAGTGGTGATGCTGCTGCTCACCATCACTCCCAGTGGTCCGGCTTGTAGAAAATTGCATCTTGTCTGAACAACTCCGTGCTATTGAGATCTAGTGGTCTAAATCTTCAGATTTAGAGATCTGTTGTGGGAAAGAAAATGCTTTCACAAGGACACTGAGCTCAAGTCCTAATGGAGGGGAATCCAGTCATTTCTGGATCCTCATACCATGAGTGCAACTGATAAGAAGAAAACCATCTTCCGGGCATAATTGTTCCTGATTATCAAGAAGAGGGAGGTCTGCTGATACGTAAAGGAGGTAAAAAAGAGTATGTTTGAGACCCTTGTGATATGTTAAGGTTGTTCTTGAGCTACCCTTGCCCAATTTTAAATGATAAAGGGTCAAATGCATCATTCATAACCTGGGAATATTATAGTCATCAGAAATTCAGACTTCACAGGAATAGGGGCCTGAATCTTCTAGCAGGTAGGTCACCTCACTCAGCCAAGCTGCAAGCTCGTGTCAGCCATAAAAGACAATAGAGTAAGGTGCCCATTAGGATCAGTGGTGACCTTAAAACAAGCTGCAACAGCAGAGTGTAGTTTCCCCTAAGATGTTTCTTGTTTTTAGCTTCCACAAGAAAATGACCAGAAAGAGGAGCATTTCCCAGAACTTTCCCATGAAGCAATTGGATCTGAGTCAGGTAAGAGGTACATTGTAGTGGATATAAAGTGTGTCACCCAGAAGTTCTCTGTGGGACTGAGAAACTCCCAGGGGCTGCTAGGATTAGAGGTATTGAACGGATCTTAGGTGAGTCCTTCTCTGAGAATTATTCTCAGCCTAAGAAGCCACATCACACATGGTCCAGCTATTTGTCCCAGGGCAGCTTACCGCCAATGAGCTGATGTGCGTGTATAACATGGAGGCCTCCTAACTCAGGGCAAAACATATTCTGAAGGGCTGCCGAATGTGCTGTAGAGACAGCCCACCTGAGTGGTTGGTCCACCTCAGCTTAACTTTCCTGCGCAATCTGACATTTTTCATTTTCCCTCATTGGATCCTGGGGGACACCTTAATAAGCTTCTTAAATACAAATCTCCACTTCAGAGTCTTTTCCTGGGAGTTCAGACTAAGATAGGCAGCCCAAAATCAGGCTAATTCATTAAGTATTACATAATTACCTTACTCCATTTAATCTAAGTATTATCAATGTTAACAGGCACCATTATTTCATATAACATTAAAAAAGATTCCAAATAAATAATGACAGATGCTCTTTTAGTTATAAATTTTACTTTATGAACTCTTCTAGACTTGTTTAGACTTAGGCTTTTTAAATCAAATATCCTTATCGATTATTCATAAAAAGGAAATATAAACATATCATTGAGGAAGCGGTACCTAAAATATGTTTTCATTCCAGCTCTGCCTCTTCTGATTCAGCGTTTGACACCATCATCATTGTTCACATTTTCTTGCATAATATTCTCTTTCATGCCATCAGCAGCTTAGCAGATACAGCGTTTCTCTAAGGAGCATTGCATTGCTCTCTCTGGGATTCCCTCATACGCCAATGACACTCATAGTGCAGGTTTTGATGCTGGTGCTTTTCCATCTGAGGAAAGAGATGTTAGTGAAAGTAGGTGACACAACAAAATCCCCAAAACAAAAGCAAACAAACAAAAAAGATGTATTTGAAAATAATATAAAACATTTTTATTGTAGGTAATTAGCAGGAACATATTTATACATATAATTTTATGAGCATTTACAGGGAATCACTTTGCTATTGAGTAGATGATAGTCAAGGAAAGTGAGAAAAAAAATTAGAAGATCACATTTTCCTGGCCCCAATATGATCCTAAAAAACTAGGTTATTATCTGCTCACCTCTTGTATTAACTACAGAGAACTCCTTAAAACTGAATTCTTATGACCTGTCGTTTCTTCGGACATGATCTGCTCCATGAAGGACACCTAGGTTCCTACATCTAAATTAAGTTCGAGGCCTTTTTCTGTTTCTTTACCCTCACACTTGTCTGTTTGGTATGAATAGAGGTAATTTAGGCCCAGGTAAGGACTTGCTTGAGGCACATTTGGAATCCAAAGATAGATATGGAGAAGGCAACCCAGACTAAAAATAGCTCATGTAAAGCTAATTAACAACAGTCAATTATTAAGTTTAAGTAAAGAAAAAGAAATAATCAGAAATTGGGGAGGATATGTATTGTAATGAGCTTTGGGTATTATATAAGACTGATGAATCACAGACCTGTCCCCCTGAAACAAATAATACATTATATGTCAATTATAATAAAAAATAAGTAAAATAATTAAATGAGTTGATATCCAGGAGAAAGAAAGAAAGAAAGAAAGAAAGAAAGAAAGAAAGAAAGAAAGAAAGAAAGAAAGAAAGAAAGAGAAAGAAAGAGTCCAATACATGACATGACGCAGGGGACAAGAGAAAATTCCAAAGGCAGCAGCATTCCAGGACCTGAACAGGGCTCAACCAGCCAGAGTGAACCTAGACACTACTCCAGGAATGAAAACAAGCTAAACAGGAGGCTGAGTAGGTGGGGAGGGCTTCAGGACACAGAAAGCAGAAACACTTTTCCTGGAGCACAGACAGAAACATATACAATGCTGGGAACAACATCCTCTAGGTGTCTGGCTCTTGGGCAGTCCTCCCAGGGCCCACTCTTTCAGTGAGATGGTGGAGGCCTCCGACAGGGAGATGGATAATGACTGTAAAACAAACACTATTACTACTAAAAGTGTTTTAACAATATTGCAGCTTAAGCAATAAGCAACCATAGCAACTAGGAAGTGCAAGTGCAGATGCCTACTCAGAGAGCTTTTGATGGCTGGGAGAATGTCTCCTCAGTTCAGAGGGATTTATTTTTTCATTTAATAAACATCGATTGAACACGATCATGTGCCACATACTTTCTAGGTGCTGACATTAAAATTAAAAAAAAAAAAACAAATAAAATGTAAATGTTTACCTAGAGCTGTCCCTATATAGCGTCAAACTATTCACAGGAAACAGCAAATTTGCACACACAACTTTACTAAATTGTGAGTACGAATGATCATTGAACTCTGAAAATTATGTAGGACATTAATCATACTGCATTCCTAGCACCTGTCTGGGAACTGTTTTGTAGTGTTCACTGATATTCTGCGTGCACCTATTTTCCTCCCCAGGGGGTGCATGAGCTTTATGAGAGCAAGGTCTCCAACTCATTCTTTTGTCTCTTTCTCTCACGGAGTGAAGAAGAGCAGAAATTAAAAATGTTAATCGTCTGCCTTCAGCTCAGGTCATGATCCTGGCGTCCTGGGATGGAGCCCCGTATCGGGCTCCCTGCTCCCCGGGAAGCCTGCTTCTCCCTCCCTCTCCCACTCCCCCTGCTTGTGTTCCCTCTCTCGCTGTGTCTCTGTCAAATAAATAAAGTCTTAAAAATGTATGAACAAGTGCTTGATCATTAAAAAAAAAAATAACAGAAGTAGATGCCTATAAATGTGAAGTCATGGAATATTCCTAACGGTAATTTGCATTGAAGTACTGAGGGAGTAGAAATCTATTATCTGTAGATTTTCCAGTAGTTTGGTACATAAAGTTCTCATTTTAAATATGTAGACAATTATTATACATGACTCATTTATATGTAGCTGTTTTGTATGTCTCACAGCTGATCCATTCATACTGATTACACTCTAATTTAATCAAGATTAGAAAACCAGATGGTTTGAAATTTACTTCATTAATAATCCATTTCAAACAGTTGACTCATATGTACATAATATTTTCCTATCTTTTGTTTGTTCTAGTTATTTTTATAATTAGACACTTATATTTATTCACTGAATTCTGGGGACAATAGAGAAAAATCTATCATGAGCATTTTTAAACCAAGTTTCATAAAAAGCCTTTATGTCCTTTGATATTCTGTTGCTCAACAAGGAAAAAACAGAGGCCAAAGACTGTTTCTTTAAACCTAAGCTCATAAGTGTCTTTTCCCAGGAGGGTTTTCCCTAGTGCTTTATTATCCAGAGCTCCAGGTTGGAACTAGCTTCCTAGACAGAGAAAAACATACCACTATTCCTCTTTTATTTTCTTAGTACTCTTGAGCAATACTCCGCTCTGAAGAGAAGTTCAAAAAATACTGTTTGCTCACAACTTAATCCAATTTATTTTTAGTAATGTAAAGGTGGTAAGATTTAAGGCAGTAACACAAATACCTCCAATTGTTATTACCAGAAGTTTCCTAAGGAGGAGAGAACAAATTAAAAGCAGCAAGAAGACAGATAGACTTCCCACGTGCACATTATGGCAAGACCTATGTCTAAAGGGTATATTATTTCACTTGTATTTCAAAACTCATGGCTTCTTCTACAAATGTCCTCAAGAGAATTTATTTGGTTTAAAAAGAAGAAGAAGAAGAAGAAAACCACCAGTAGCTATCAAAGAAATCCATGCTGTATGTAGCTATTTCATTTTTAAGATTCTATTTTTTTTTCAGTGTTTTCCTGCTGTGTGGTTTTGTATTCATCTGTGTGAAGCTACAAAGTTTCAAATCGCAATAGGCTGTGAGTACTAGGTGAATAACAGGGTTTACAAATGCAATTTGATTTTACTTCTCAGGAAAGTAGTGTGACTGCCACATACCAGTTAACTAACTCAGCGACTTTTTTTTTTTAAACCAGCACTTTGAATTAAGTTGTTTTGTAAATGATTTTTTTTTAATTAAAATGGAACAAGGGCTCTAAATGGATTCTAATATTGTATAGTCTGGGAGATCATCACTTCAAGTATCTGGCATCCTTAAGTAGAAATATATCGATCAGACAATATCCCATACATAATCATAATGTTCTCGGGAAAAGGCAGATAACAAAGATGGATGAAACAACATCCCCTCTTGGAGTTCTTTAAATGCTTATCCATGAAGAGAGCTTCAATAACTAAGGGATCAGAAAGGTTGCATGAGCATGGTAAAAGCTACCTTTATTTAAAATGTCATTGATGTAAACAAAATGGCTAAGGATTTCCCCCTACCAACCTGCCACTAAATTTATTGCATTTCCTAAAACCAGAAAATACTCTGGTTTTAGTACACACAAAGTGATTTACATGCTTTGAGATAGAACTTTCCGCTGCAGGTGGTGTCTGTCTAGGTGAATACATAAAATAGATGGGGCACATTAAAATCAGAATTATCCTAGGAGTGTTCAGAAAGGGGCCACTTAGATGGGTGTCATTGGGTGTAAAGGAACCACAAGAAATAACGCAGGAGTCTGAGGGCAAGGGACACCAAGATGGTGGCTCCTAGAAGCTAGAAGGAAAGTGTACTATAAGGTGGAGAGCCTTGAGAGGAACAGTGACCTTGAGGGAAGAGACAGGACAGGCATTCCCACAGTGTGGAAGCCAGGGCAACAATTAATTATGGATGAGTTATTTGATGGATTTATTCAGAAGTAATGGGGCTTGTGTGGCTCTGTTCTTCTATTTTCTCTACAGTGAGGGAGAGGGGCAGCGGCCGGCAGGATGCATTCACCCCTACCTTCTTTTAGGAAGAAGCCAGTACTAGGCTTAGTGGGGCAAGATGTATGGGAGAAGCCTGTGGCTTAAGAAGGAGAATTTCAGCTGAAAGAGTGTTAACATGACATTGGACCAAATTCAGCCAAGCTATCACTCTTCATTTTATCAGTAATATAGTTGATATTTTGATCTCCAAAAATTTAATTCTTGTCTATCTTTCAAGTGGTTCTGAATCTAGATAGAATAAAAGGGTCCTATTTATTGGGCCTTTCTAATCCCCAGAACATCTAGTATGTCTGGCTTGGAGCATGGAAAATGGACATGGGGTAAGGTTAAGTGGCGAAGGCACAAGCAGAGACAGGTAATACCTAGAGCAGCCAGAAGTGGGGGCTGTAAGATCTAGTGCAGCTACCTCAAACGGGAGTATTGTGAAATCATGACCATGTCAGATTATCAGATTATAATCACTTCTCTTTTGCTGTTTGTGTTTCTTTTTATAATCATACATTGGTTTTTAACTAATGTGATCTGGATGCCTGACTTTAAAACTCAGTCACATGGAATTGTGACCTTGGCCGTTGACTGTAGCAAAAAGCAGCCATGACCATCCAGACCAGCTACATAACTTGTGGTGTCCAGTACAAAATGAAATTGTGGGCCTTCTGTTAAAAATTTTTAAAAATTTTAAGATAGTGGCAATAGAGAATTGCACTAAGCACAGGAAACTTCTGAATGTGGAGCCCTGTGCATTTTTTTTTATTATTTATTTATTTGACAGAGAGAAAGAGAGAAAGAGAGAGAGGGGCAGGCAGAGGGAAAGGGAGAAGCAGACTCCCTGCTGAGCAGGGAGCCCAATGCAGGACTCGATCCCAGGACCCCAAGATCATGACCTGAGCCAGAGACAGACGCTTAACCGACTGAGCCACCCAGGAGCCCCAGCCCTGGGCAATCTATACAGGCAGCACTAAACGAGTGGGTCTTAGCAAACAAAAGGCAGGTGACACTGTATACACGAAGGAGGGACCATTGTAGACCTTAAAAAGACATGCAGGCTGCCATGCTAACTAGGTTGTTCAGCCAACTAAGATAGAACACAGAGGAAAACCACTGTGTGAGTTAGGTTAGAGATGACTTTTTGTTGTTGTTGTCACTTTTTGTATGTTTATTTACTTAGATTATAAAGCAAGACTTGAAACTACAGAAATGGGTGTGTTCCATTGTAAAAACAGGCCGGATGGGCTGTACCATATTCAAACTCCCAATGCTATCCCTAGCGTTGAGCAATATCAGGACCTAGCTTCATTAATAACATGAGTTCTCATTATCACTTTAGACTTCAGAGACATAAAATGTGGCTTTAACCAGAGATGTATGCCATATTTGGTTAAAAACAAACAGAAATGAAAGCCATTGTTTTAAGGAGAATAAACCATAATCTTAAGTGGATGTAGAAAAAAAAACAAATAAAATTAGCACATCTAAAATTGAAGAAGACAATTTTAAGGGCTTTGGCAGAACATTTGGTTTCTATGCTTTATTTTTAAAAGTGCTTTAAAAACATATGTGTTTCAAAATTATCCCAAGCACAGGAGTACCAGAAGATTGAAAACAAAGTGAAGAAATGTAGACTGATAAAACAAGAGGGGGAGAGGCATTTCTTTGAGATCCAATGAAATTAAAATGCAATAAATGAATAAAGTCTCTGGTTTCTAACTGATCTTAAACTATTAGAAAAGCAGTGGTATTAGTGTTTTTATTACAGAAAAAGACATCAGACCCCAAAGAAGCATAATAAAAATTATGAATAAGATGTCAGAGAAATGACTTACAACTAATACCAAAGGGAGCTGATGTCCTGGCAGGTGGAAGAAACATTCTCTTAAAACTGCAGATCAAGTGTCCAGGGTGTTATCAGCTGGGAGTTGATCCTTAAAAATCAAGAAACATAAAACAGCTCCAAAAGTTGGGCATATTTGAGAGGAAAAATTCAGAAAGATCAATGTAAAAAAATCAAAGAATAACTGGGTGAGTTTTAAGGAGAAGTAGTGACCTAAGGGTAGGTACGCAAGTACTGCCTTTATCCTGAGGGAATCATACAGAAAGTTTATGGAGCTAAAACTAAGAGAAGGCATAAGAATAAAGAAACATATTAGCTTCTCTGAAAATTTATGACTTCCTATAAATTTCTTCGAGTTTTAAGGCTGACTTGAAATCCCTAATGAAAAATGTTATAAAACACAGGCATTGACATTTTTAACCTCTACTAAAGACATCTAACAAGTGAATTTCACTGAGCTTTCTGTTTATATTTGCCTTATCTTTTTGTCTAAAAAGCAATCTTGATTGAGTGAATGAATTAAATCTATACTGCTTGAAGAACGTCAGAAGTGTAAACTTAGGATGTTAGAATATGTATTAATTAGGGAGAGGGATAGAAAAAGTGAAATGTTGGTAATTACATGCAAGGCCATAAATAAAGTTCAACTCTTCACCAAGATTCAGACAAAATCACAAACAAAAGAGGTTTTGGTTAATAAAATGCAATTTATTTCATAAATTTCATATTAAGCACTCACGCTGGCAATGATGAGCATAATAGACTCATTGGTTATTCATTGCACTTGAATGTTCCAATACAATTTGTAATAGTTAATGGGCATTCACAATAACATGACTCCTCTATTTGTTTTCTAATTATACAAAAGTGATGACTGTTTTGCCTGTATCTTGTCCTTTTTTTTTTTTTTAACCACTGAGGATGGATGCTTCTAAGCTGCTCTCAGATAATATATTCTGTACCTTATTTCTGCTGTAATTGGTCTTCTGAATGTTTCTATGTTTCTATGGCCATGACTTTTTCTTCATGCAAAATGCTACATGCCATTAGGCATATTCCTTTGCATCATCCTATATTTTGAACTTACTAAGCGATACCACAGCACTATGGCAAGTTTTCTTTTAATAATCAAAAGAAATTCTTGCTCACTTACTATTCTATTTCTTTTTTTTTAAAGATTTTATTTATTTATTTGAGAGAGAGAATGAGATAGAGAGAGCATGAGAGGGGGTAGGGTCAGAGGGAGAAGCAGACTCCCTGCTGAGCAGGGAGCCCGATGCGGGACTCGATCCCAGGACCCTGGAATCATGACCTGAGCCGAAGGCAGTCGCTTAACCAACTGAGCCACCCAGGCGCCCCTTACTATTCTATGTCTAAAAAGAAAAAGAAAAAAGAACATTAAAATAAAGCTTCTTTTGTTTCTTCTAGTCCTCTGTTAGAAAAATTACTGAATTCTTCAAGTGTTATTGCAAAGGCAAATAATGCTTATGGAAGAACACATCCTTTTACAGAACCTCTTGCTAGATATCCCCCTCTAGTTGTGTGTCTTGACAAAAAAAACTCTTCTTATTTTGTAAGCTACTTTTCACCTCTGCCTCACAAACCCAATCAACTTGGAAAATATTCCTAGCACTAGAAGCTAAACTTCAATTGGTAATGCTGTAAATCTCTTTTATTTTTCAATGTATTACAGTAATCCTCTTTCTTACTCAGTCTGTCTGTAGAAGAGCATCTTTTATACCCAAGGATATACATTAAATCAATTTTAGCTGGGAACAAGTATGCTTGAGATTTACCTGTGGCTGCCACACTTAAAAAGTTTCTACTAATGAACTTTTCGCTGATGTCAGGATAGAAAACAATCCTTGATATATGGAAGTTTTTTTTGAAATTCACTCTACTTTGTTAAACTAAAATTTATGATAGGAGTATTAATCAGTGCCTACCATGTATAAACCACTATCAAATTCAAGACCTTGTGATAGACTCTATGTACTGAATTACTTTTCCATTGTTATACAATAAACTCCCACAAGCCTGAAACAGCATACATGTATAATCTCATGTGTACAATAAGGAGTCAGAGCCTGGCTCAGGATCTGACATGGCGGTAACCAAGATGCTGTCTGGGGCTGTGGTCTCATGTGAGGCTCAGGGTCTTCTTCCCAGCTCACAACCTTATAAGTAGAATTAATTTTCTTGCTGATTTATAACTACTGACAGCTTGCTTCTTCAAGGCTGGTAGGATAGCCTCTCAGCTGCTTCTGAGTTTTTGTAAGGGACTTGGCTGATCAGGTCAGGCTCACTGGGGATCATCTCCCCTTTCATTAAATTAAAGTCAGCTGATTAGCTTTATATCTACAAAATTCCTCTGCATCTGCCATATAATGTAACTTATCATAGCAGTGACATTTGTCATATTCACAGTTCACATCCACGCCAAGGGGAGGGGATTATATGGAGCATGCACACTAGAAGATGGCCCATCTTAGAATTCTTCCTACCACAACTATCTTTCCTATAGTGGTCACAGTAGCTGCAATAAATGTTTTTCAGATGTGTAGTTAGAATATAAATATAGACACATATGTAGGTTTTAGCACACCCTCAATTTGAGAAATTTGAAAAAATATGTATTCATACATTTCTGTTAGGCATGCATGCGCCCAAACAGCACTGAATCTTGCTTCTTATATCTATTGCAGATATTTTTATTCTCAACTAGAGAGAGATAGAAGGATGAATTATGTAAGCATCTGGATCCTTTTTTCCCATCCAAAGCAACTAGAAACAATCAGATGTTCCTTTAAATTAACTCTTTGTTAATGTAGTCACACCTGAGTACCTGTATTTCAAAGACTTCTGTGTTTTGAGAAAGGAAAAATATTACAGTTGTTAAATATACTGAGTAACCAATTTATTTCCTTTTTATTTTTATCTTTAATAGGTTGTAGAGGATACATTAATATAAAAATGAATTAATAAGAAAAACAATTTTGAGGACAGAGTCAATTACAGAAATACTCAACATTTATCTAATGTTATTTGAAGAAATTCAGTTCAGATTGGAGTCTGGGAAGATGGCAAAATAGGAGGACACTAAGCTCACATGTCCCACAGACACAACTGGATAGCACTCCTATCAGTGTAAATAACCCAGAAAATGCCCCAAAGACTGGTCGAACAAAATCTATAACTAAAGGTAGAGAAGAAGCCACATGAAGATGGTAGGAATGGTGAAAATGCAGTGGGGCTCTAAATGGACTGCAGGCCATCCATGGGAGGAAGGGATCTTCAGGCACAGAGAGGGGAGAGAAACAGACCCTCACACTGGGGAGCATATGCAGGGAAGTTGAATCCCCATAACATTTGGCTATGAAAACTAAAGGGTCCAAATTTTGTGAGGTCTTACAAACTAGTCAGACTTAACACCTGGAATTTTAACAATCAATTAGCTCAGTTATGGGAGATCCCTGAGGGCGAAAGGAGGCCAGTCCCCACCCTTAAAGAGATAACCCAACAAACAGCCAGCAGGAACAGAGCTAGAAGCAGCAATTTGAAAAATGCCTGGGGCATCTGGGAAGGAGCCTTATTTACTAATCTCAGAGCCTGTCCTCAAGGGACTGGGTTCCCTGAGGGACATCTTGAGGAACAAAGGAGCTACCAGGTGCCATTTCCTTCCCCTGCACCCCAGCATAAACACAGGGCCACTCACAGGAAAGAGTGGGGTGCCAACACTGCTTGTGGCAGATCTGCCCTTTCCAGTTATGCTTGCCTAAGTCCCAGCACTGAAGGTCCCCTCCCCCAGAAGAGCACTGCACACATTGTCAACCCCTTGTTGACATGAACTTTGTGGGTCCTTGATCCTGATGGTGGCTGTGGTGGTGGTGGCAGCCCCCTCCTGAAGAACACCTTCAAGCACCTTGTTAAAATTGTGCGCCCAACCCTGGCCAAACCAGTCTGGCTGCAGCACATCTACTCCAATAGGCTCCTGGCCAGAGCCCATTCAAACCAGCGTCACAAGCCTGGCAGTGTGCAAGCAGCACCAACAGAGGTCAGTACCACTCTAAATTGACTCCTGCCCTGGGATGAGGGGAACATAACCACACACACCTCAGGCTGTGGCCCCAGCAGTGGGCTGGGGCAGACAGTCTGATTGCAGGCCCTGCCTTCCAATGAAAACTTCTCAGGTGACAACACAGGAAAAATGCCTAGCAGTTTAGTGATACTACATCTCTGGCAAATGCCTGGTCTGACTAAACTCAAGCATGAGGTGGCCTGAGACTCATCCCCCAATACCACAGGAACCAGATACTGCCCATGTCAGGCAAAGAGAGCCACTACAGATGACCAGACTGAAGGAAAAAACAGCCAAGACACAACAGCAGGGCACAGGCAACAGATACTGGAGACACCTCTGAAGCTCTAGGTTCTGGTGAACAGGGACACTGCACTGCAGGGCACCATAGGACCTCTTCTTCATAAGGCCATTACTTTCAAGAGTAGGAGATGTAGGTGACTTCCCTAGTACACAGAAACAGACACAGAGAGTTAGACAAAATGAGGAGATAGATGAATATGTACCAAATGAAAAACACAGGACAAAACCACATCAAGAGACTGAAGTAAAACAGATATAAGTAATACGCCTGATAAAGAATTTAAAGCAATGATCATAAAGATACTCAGTGGACTAGAGAAAAGAGTGGAGGGCATCAGTGAGACCCTTAACAAAGATATAAGAAAGAACCAATCACAGATGAAGAACACAATAAAAAAATTAAAAATACACTAGATGGAATACATATCAGGCTAGAGGAAGCAGAAAAACAGTCTGTGACCTGGAGGACAGAGTAATGGAAAGTAATCAAGCTGAGCAGGTAAGAGGAAATATATGCAAAATGAGAATAGACTTGTGACACCATCAAGTGTAATAACATTCACACTATAGGGATCCTAGAAGAAGAAGAGAAAACAGGGGAAGGGTACAGAAAATTCATCTGAAGAAATACTAGCTGAAAATTTCCAAAATCTGGGGAAGGAAACAGATATCCTGATCCAGGAGGCACAGAAAGCCCCCAACAAAATCAACCTAAGGAAGTCCACACCCGGACACATGTTAATCAAAATGGCAAAAAGTGGTGATAAAGACAGAATTTTGAAAGAAGCCAGAGAAAAGAAAGATAGTTACAGAAACCCTATAAGGCTACTAGCAGATTTTTTTAGCAGAAATTTTGATTGTCAGAAGGAGTGGCAGAATATATATTTGAAATGCTGAAAGGACAAAATCTGCAACCAAGATTCTCTATCAAGCAAAGCTATCATTTGGAATAGAAGGAGAGATAAAGAATTTCCCAGACGGGGGGAAAAGATGGTGGAGGAGTAGGGGACCCTGTTCCAACTGGTCCCTGGAATTGAGCTGGGTATCTACCAGACCATGCTGAGCACCCATGAAATCAGCCTGAGATGTAAGAAGATCTGGATCTCTACAAACAGAATATTGCAGACGGTTGGTTTCCAGGGATGAAGTGGGGAGCCATGATTCTGCAGGCAGATATCAGAGGATAAACAGCAGCGGGGTGGAGCCTGGCTGTGGGAATCCTGCACGACTGGTGAGTGACAGCCTCGCTCGCTGGTGACAGGGCACAGACTTGCAGACCGGTAGTGGTGGGGAAAGGACTTTAGGGCAGCCCCCCCAGACGGAAACCAGAGCAGGGGGTCACGTGTGCGAACTGGGAGCAGCTGGCAGTTTTAGAAGCACAAAGGGCAGAGATGAGCCCCGACCTGGAGGCAGGACTGCAAGTGTTGCGGAGAGGCACACAATCCAGGATGCTGAACTTTATAGAAGCACAGAAAGAAACAGAGACAGTGTGGCCTGGAGAGCTCACGGAAGAACAGACTGCTATCTCTCTGCTCTGAGGCAGATGGTTGAAAATGGTCTCTTCTGCTTTCTCGGAAGAGACAGGAAAGCGCCAGGGAAAGCTGCCAGAGAACAAAAGTCCCAAAAAACTGGTTCCCACTGAGCCCATCCCCCACCACAGGGGGGCGGAGCAACTCTGCCCAAACAAGTTTCCCTGAGTAACAGAGTAGCAGGCCCCTCCCCCAGAAGAGAGGCTTGGAGGACAAGAGGCCAGCAACCCTAAGGTCCCTAGAAAACACTTGCATCTTGCTTGCATTCTGGTCAATAATTTGGACTCTATACATTCCCTCAACCACCTATCAACAGAATGACTAGAAGGAGGAACCCCCAAAATAGGAAAGACTAAGAGATTATGACTTATGCCACAGATTTACAAATGGATGCAGATATAACCAAGATGTCGGAGATGGAATACAGGCTAGCAATTGTGAAGACAATAGCTAGAATGGAGAAATCAACTAATGGCAACATAGAGTCTCTAAGGGCAGAAATGAAAGCTGAATTGGCAGAACTTAAACATGCTATCAGTGAGATCCAATCTAATCTAGATATTCTAACAGCTAGGGTAAGTGAGGCAGAAGAACGAATCAGTGACCTGGAAGACAATTTAATAGATAAAAAGGGAAAAGAGGAGGCCAGGGAAAAACAACTCAGAATCCATGAAAATAGAATCAGAGAAATAAGTGACACCATGAAGCGTTCCAATGTCGGAATTATTGGAATCCTGGAGGGAGTGGAGAGAGAGAGAGAGGACTAGAAGATATATTTGAGTAAATCGTAGCTGAGAACTTCCCTAATGTGGGGAATGTAACAAACATTCGTGTCCTAGAGGCAGAAAGGACCCCTCCCAAGACAAGGAAAACAGGCCAACACCCCAGCATATAATAGTAAAACTCACAAATCTTAGGACCAAGAGAAACATCTTAAGGGCAGTTAGGGGGAAGAGATTCCTTATGTACAGAGGGAGGAACATCAGAATAATGTCAGACATATGCACAGAGACCTGGTAAGCCAGAAAGGCCTAGCAAGACATATTCAGGGTACTAAATGAGAAGAACATGTAACCAAGAATACTTTATCTGGCAAGGCTGTCATTTAGAATGGATGGAGAGATGCAGAGCTTCCAAGACTGGCAGAAACTGAAAGAATATGTGACCACTAAGCCGGCCCTGCAAGAAATATTAAGGGGGGTTCTATAAAAGGAGAAAGACCCCAAGAGTGATATACAACAGAAATTTACAGGGACAATCTATAAAAACAACGTCTTCACAGACAACATGATGACAATAAATTAATATCTTTCAATAATCACTCTCAATGTGAATGGCCTAAATGCTCCCATAAAACGGCACAGGGTTGCAGATTGGATAAAAAGACAGGACCCACCCATATGCCGTCTACAAGACTCATTTTGAACCTAAAGATACGTCCAGACTGAAAATGAAGGGATGGAGACCCATCTTCCATGCCAGCAGGCCTCAAAAGAAAGCTGGGGTAGCAATTCTTATATCAGACAAACTAGATTTTAAACTAAAGTCTGTAGTTAGGGACACAGAAGGACACTATATCATTCTTAAAGGGTCTATCCAACAAGAAGATCTAACAATTGTAAATATCTATGACCCCAACATGGGAGCAGCCATCTACATAAGCCAACTGTTAACCAAGATAGAGAGTCATATTGATAACAATACATTAATTGTAGGAGACCTCAATACTCCACTCTCAGCAATGGACAGATCATCTAAGCAGAAAATCAACAAAGAAACAAGAGCTTTGAATGATACACTGGACCAGATGGACCTCATATATACAGAACATTTCACCCTAAAACGACAGAATACTCATTCTTCTCAAGCGCACATGGAACTTTCTCCAGAATAGACCACATACTGGGTCACAAATCAGGTGTCAACCAATACCAAAAGACTGAGATTATTCCCTGCATATTCTCAGACCACAATGCTTTAAAACTGGAACTCCATCACAAGAAAAAAATTTGGCAGAAATTCAAACACTTGGAAGCTAAAGACCACTCTGCTCAAGAATGTTTGGGTCAACCAAGAAATCAAAGAAGAACTTAAACAATTCATGGAAACCAATGAGAACGAAAACACATTGGTCCAAAACCTATGGGATACTGCAAAGGTGGTCCTAAGGGGGAAATACATAGCTATCCAAGCCTCACTCAAAAAAATAGAAAAATCCCGAATTCACCAACTAACTCTACACCTTAAAGAACTAGGGAAAAAGCAACAAACAATGCCTAAGTCACACATTAGAAGAGAAATAATTAAGATTAGAGCAGAGATCAATGAATTAGAAACCAGAAACACAGTAGATCAGAGCAACAAAACTAGAGTTGGTTCTTTGAAAGAATTAATAAGATCGATAAACCACTGGCCAGACTTATCCAAAAGAAAAGAGAAAGGACCCAAATTAATAAAATTATGAATGAAAGGGGAGAGATCATGACTAACACCAAGGAAATAGAAACAATTATCAGAAATTATTATCAACAACTGTATGCCAATAAACTGAGCAATCTGGATGAAATAGATGCCTTCCTGGAAACCTATAAGATGCCAAGACTGAAACAGGAAGAAACTGACAACCTGAATAGGCCAATAACCAGTAACGAGATTGAAGCACTGATGAAAAGCCTCCCAAAAAACAAGAGTCCAGGGCCTGATGGATTCCCTGGGGAATTCTACCAAACATTCAAAGAAGAAATAATACCTATTCTACTGAAGCTGTTTCAAAAAACAGAAACAGAAGGAAAACTTCCAAACTCATTCTATGAGGCCAGCATTACATTAATCCCCAAACCAGGCAAAGACCCCATCAAAAAGGAGAACTTCAGACCGATATCTCTGATGATTATGGATTCCAAAATCCTCAACAAAATCCTAGCTAATAGGATCCAACAATACATTAAAAGGATCATCCACCATGACCAAGTGGGATTTATCCCCGGAATGCGAGGGTGGTTCAACATTCACAAATCAGTCAATGTGATAGAACACATTAATAAGAGTAGTGAGAAGAACCTCTCAATTGATGCAGAGAAAGCATTTGACAAAATACAGCATCCTTTCCTGATTAAAACTCTTCAGACTATAGGAATAGAGGGAACATTCCTCAATTTCACCAATTCCATCTATGAAAAACCCACAGTGAATATCATCCTCCATGGGGAAAAGCTGAGAGCATTTCCCTTAAGATCAGAAACACATCAAGGATGCCCACTCTTGCCACTATTATTCAACACAGTACTAGAAGTCCTAGCGACAGCAATCAGACAACAAAAAGAAATAAAAATATTCAAATTGGCAAAGAAGAAGTCAAACTCTCTCTTTTTGCAGATTACATGATATTTTCTGTGGAAAACCCAAAAGACTCCACTCCCAAATTACTAGAATTCATACAGCAATTCAGTAATGTGGAGGGATACAAAATCAATGCACAGAAATCAGTTGCTTTATTATATACTAACAATGCAACTATAGAAAGAGAAATTAGAGAAACGATTCCATTTACAATTGCACCAAAAACCATAAGATACCTTGGAATAAACCTAACCAAAGCAGTAAAGGATCTTTACTCTAGGAACTACAGAACACTCATGAAAGAAATTGAAGAAGGCACAAAAAGATGGAAAAATATTCCATGCTCATGGGTCAGAAGAATAAACATTGTTAAAATGTCTATGCTACCCAGCGCAATCTATACCTTCAATGCCATCCCGATCAAAATTCCAATGACATTTTTCAAGTGCTGGAACAAACAATCCTAAAATTTGTATGGAATCAGAAAAGACCCCGAATCACCAAGGAAATGTTGAAAAAGAAAAACAAAGCTGGAGGTATCATGTTGCCCAATTTCAAGCTATATTACAAAGCTGTGATCACCAAGACAGCATGGTACTGGCACAAAAACAGAATATAGACCAATGGAACAGAATAGAGAACCCAGATATGGACCCTCAACTCTATGGTCAAATAATCTTCGACAAAGCAGGAAAAAATATGCAATGGAAAAAAACAGTGTCTTCAAAAAATGGTGCTGGAAAAACTGGACAGCCACATGCAGAAGAATGAAACTCGACCATTCTCTAACACCACACACAGAGATAAACTCAAAATGGAGGACAGACCTCAATGTGAGACAGGAATCCATCAAAACCCTAGAGGAGAACATAGGCAGTAACCTCTTTGACATCAGCCACAGCAACTTCTTTCAAGATACATCTCCAAAAGCTAGTGAAACAAAAGCAAAAATAAACTTTTGGGACTTCACAGGTTAAAAAGCTTCTGCACAGCAAAGGAAACATTCAACAAAACAAAGAGGCAACCCACAGAATGGGAGAAGGTATTTGCAAATGACACTACAGACAAAGGGCTGGTATCCAAGATCTATAAAGAACTTCTCAAACTCAACACCCAAAAAAACAAATAATCAAGTCAAAAAATGGGCAGAAGACATGAAAAGACACTTCTCTGAAGAAGACATACAAATGGCTAACAGACACATGAAAAAATGTTCATCATCATTAGGCATCAGGGAAATTCAAATCAAAACCACATTGAGATACCATCTTACACCAGTTAGAATGGCAAAAATGGACAGGGAAAGAAACAACAAATGTTGGAGAGGCTGTGGAGAAAGGGGAACCCTCTTACACTGTTGGTGGGAATGCAAGTTGGTACAGACACTTTGGAAAACAGTGTGCAGTTTCGTCAAAAAATTAAAAATAGGATACCCTATGACCCAGCAATTGCACTCCTGGGTATTTACCCCAAAGACACAGGTGTAGTGAAAAGAAGGGCCATATGCACCACAATGTTCATAGCAGCAATGTCCACAATAGCCAAACTGTGGAAAGAGCCAAGATGCCCTTCGACAGATGAATGGATAAAGAAGATGTGGTCCATATATACAATGGAATATGACTCAGCCATCAGAAAGGATGAAATCCCAACTTTTACATCAACATGGATGGGACTGGAGGAGATTATGCTAAGTAAAATAACTCAAGCAGAGAAAGTTATCATATGGTTTCACTTATTTGTGGAACATAAGGAATAGCAGGGAGGACATTAGGAGAAGGAAGGGAAAAATGAAGGGGGGGATTGGAGGGGGAGATGAACCATGAGAGACTATGGACTCCAAGAAACAGACTGAGGGTTCTAGAGGGGAGGGTGATGGGGGGATGGGTTCGCCTGGTGATCGGTATTAAGGAGGGCACGTATTGCATGGAGCACTGGGTGTTATATGAAAACAATGAACCATGGAACACTACATCAAAAACTAATGTACTATATGGTGACTAACATAACATAATAAAATAAAATTTAAAAAAAACAAAAGAATTCCCAGACAAACAAAAGTAAAATAATTCATGACCACTAAACCAGCCCTACAAGAAATGTTAAGGGGGATGCCAAGGGGAAAGGAAAAACTATACACAAGAGTAAGAAAATTAGGAAGCACAAAAGCAGTAAAATTAAGTATAGCTGCAAAAATCGGTCAAAAAGTTAACAAAATAAAAGGTTGTAAATTATGACACCATATATCTAAAACTTGGAAAGGTGAGGAATAAAGATTGGGTTTAAACTTATGCAACTACCAACTTAATATAGAGTTCTATATACAGAGATGTTATATACAGGCCCAGTGGTAACCACAAATCAAATACCAGTAACAGATATGCAAAAAAATAAAGAGAAAGGAATCCAAGTGCATCACTAAAGAAAGCCAGTAAGCCATGAAAGAGAGAAAAAGAAGAAAGGATCAGAGAAAAACTGCAAAAACAACCACAAAACAAGTAGCAAAATGGCAATAAATACATATCTATTAATAATTGTTTTGATTTAAATGGACTAAACTCTCTAATCAAAAGACATATGGTGATGAATGTATAAAAACAAACAAACAAATAATACCCAAGACCCATCTATATGCTGCCTACAGGAGATTCATTCAGACCTACAGGTGCATCAAGATTGAAAGTGAGGAGATGGAGAAACATTTATCATGCAAATAGATGTCAAAAGAAAGCTGTGTTAGTAATACTCATATTGGACAAAATAGACTTTTAAAAAAAGGCTGTAATAAGGGACAAAAAAGGACATTATATAATAATAAAGGGGACAATCTGCACAAAGATATAACAAATGTAAATATTTATGCACCTAACATGGGAGCACCCAAATACATAAAACAGTTAATAACAAACATAAAGAAATTAATCAATAGTAATACAATAGTAGTAGCGGTCTTTAACACCCCACTTATATCAATGGATAGATCACCCAAACAGAAAATCAACAAGGAAAGAGTGGCTTTAAATGACAAACTGGACCAGATGGACTTAACATATATATTCAGAACACCCCATCCTAAAACAACAGAATATACATTCTTTTCAAGTGCACAGAGAACATTCTCCAGAATAGATCACATATTAAACCACAAAACAAGTCTCAACAAATTCAGAAAGACTGAAGTCAGGCCATGCATCTTTTCTGACTACACTATGAAACTAGAAATCAACCACGAGAAAAAGGCTGGAAAGACCATCAACACATGGAGGTTAAATAACATGCTACTAAACAATGAATGGGTCAATCAAGATATCAAAGAGAAAATCAAAATGACATGGAGAGAAATGAAAATGAAAAGACAGCGGTCCAAAATCTTTGGGATTCAGTGAAAGTGGTTCTAAGAGGGAAGTTTATAGCAATACAGGCCTACCTGAAGAAGCAAGAAAAATCTCAAATAAACAACCTAACGGAGCTAAAAAAAAGAACAAATAAAGCACAAAACCAACAGAAGGAAGGAAATAATAGTTTAGAGCAGAAATAAATGATATAGAAACTAGGGGGAAAAAAAACCCACAATAAATCAAATCAATGAAACCAAGAGCTGGTTCTTTCAAATGATCATCAAAATTGATAAACCTATAGCCAAACTCATTAAAAAAAAAAAAAGACAGGACTCAAATAAGCAAAATCAGAGATGAAGGAGGGGAAGTAACAACCAACATTACAGAAATACAAATGATTGTAAGAGAGTATTATGAAAGATGATATGCCAACAAATTGAACCACCTAGGAGAATGGCTAAATTCCTAGAAACATATAACCACCAAAACTGAATCAGGAAGAAGTAAAAAATTTGAAGAGACTGATGACCAGCAATGAAATTAAACCAGTAATCAAAAAATACCCAACAAAGGTCCAGAACCAGATGGCTTCAAAGGTGAATTCTACCAAACATTTAAAGAAGAATCAACACCTATTCTCAAACTTTTCTAAAATTGAAGAGGAAGGAAAACTTCCAAATTCATTCTGAGACCAGCATTACTCTGATCTCAAAACCAGAAAAAGATACTACAAAAAAAAAGAAGAGAGAGAGAGAGACAGAGAGAGAGAGAGAGAGAGAGACAGAGAGAGAGAGAGCTAGAGAAAACTACAGGCCAATATCTCTGATGAACATAGATGCAAAAATCCTCAATAAAATATTAGCAACAATACATTAAAAAAATCATTCACCATGATGGGTGGGGATTCATTCCCAGGATGCAAGTATGGTTCAATATTTGCAAAACAATGTAATACACATCAATAAGAGGAAGGATAAAAACTATATGATCATTTCAATTGATGCAGAAAAAACATTTGACAAAGTACAATATCTATTCATGATAAAAACCTGCAACAAAGTAGATTTAGAGGGAGCATACCTCAACATAATAAAAGCCTTATATGAAAAACCCACAACTAACATCATACTCAATGGGGAAAAGCTTTTCCCCTAAGGCATGGAAAAGACAAGGATGTCCACTCTTACCACTTTTATTCAACATAGTACTGGAAGTCCTAGCCACAGCAATCAGACAAGAGAAAGGAATAAAAGGCATCCAAATTGGCAAGGAAGAAGTAAAACTTCCACTATTTGCAGATGGCATGATACCGTATATATAAGATCCGAAAGACTCCACCAAAAACCTACTAGAACTGATAAATGAATTCAGTAAAGTTGCAGGATAAAAACTCAGTGTACAGAAATCCTTTGCATATTTATACACTAATAATGAAGTAGCAGAAAGAAATTAAGAAAATAATCTCACTTACAATTGCACCAAAACTAAGATACCTAGGTATAACCTTAACCAAAGAGGTGAAAGACCTGTACTCTGAAAAGTGTAAAACACTGATGAAAGATACTGAAGATGATGCAAATAATTGGAAATATATCCCATGCTCATGGATTGGAAGAAAAAATAATTTTTTAAATGTCTATATCACTCAAAGCAATCTGCATATTTAATGCAATCCGTATCAAAATACCAAGAGCATTTTTCACAGAACCAGAACAAACAATCCTCAAATGTGTATGGAACCACAAAAGACCCTGAATAGCCAAAGCAATCTTGAAAAAGAAAAATAAAACTGAAGGTGTCATGATTCCAGACTCAAGTTATATTACAAACATTTAGTAATCAAAACAGTATGGTACTGTCACAACAACAGACACATACATGAACAGAACAGAACAGAAAGCCCAGAAATAAATCCACAATTATACGGCTAATCAGTCTTCAACAAAACAGGGAAGAATATGCAATGGGAAAAAATACAGTCTCTTCAACAAATGGTGTTGGGAAAACTGGACCAGTTTCTTACACCATACACCAAAATAAACTCAAAATGGGTTAAGGAACTAACTGCGAAACCTGAAACCATAAAAATCCTAGAAGAGAGCACAGGAAGTAATTTCTCTGATATTGGTCATAACGACCTCTCTCTAGATATGTCTCCTGAGGCAAAGAAAACAAAAGCAAAAAAAAAAAAAAAAGCTATTGGGACCGCATCAAAATAAAAAGCTTCTGCACACTGAAAATTAAAGTAAAACTAAAGACAAAACTAAAAGACAAGCATACTGAATGGGAGAAGATATTTGCAAATGGCATATCTGATAAAGGGTTAGTATCCAACATATGAAGAACTTATACAACTCAACACCAAAAATGCCCAACTAATCCAATTAAAAAAATGGGCAGAAGACATGAACAGACATTTCTCCAAAGAAGACATACAGATGGCCAACAGACACACAAATAGACGCTCAACATCACTCATCATCAGGGAATTACAACTCAAAACCACAATGAAATATCACCTCACACCTGTCAGAATGGCTACTATCAAAAGCACAAGAAACAATGGGTATTGGCGAAGATGTGGAGAAAAATGAACCCTTGTGCACTGTTGGTGGGAATGCAAACTGATACAGCCACTCTGGAAAACAGTATGAGTTTCCTCAAAAAGTTAAAAATAGAACTACCCTACAAAATTGCATTACTGGCTATTTATCCAAAGTATATAAGAACACTTATTCATACAGATATATGCACCCCTATGTTTATTGCAACATTATTTACAGTAACCAAATAATGGAAGCAGCCCAAGTTTCCATCAACAGATGAATGGATAAAGAATATTGCAATACATGTTGCAATATTATACAGCTATAACAAAGAATGAAATCTTGCCACTTACAACAACACGGATGGATGGATCTAGAGAGTATAATGCTAAGTGAAATAAGTTAGTCAGATAAAGACAAATACCATATGATTTCACTCATATGTGGAATTTAAGAAAGAAAACAAATGAACAAAAGCAATAAAAATGAGACAAACCAAAAAAGATTCTTAACTATAAAGAACAAACAGATCTTTACCAAAGGGGAGGTGGGGGAGGGTGGTAAAACAGGTGAAGGCAATTAAGAGTACACTTATCTTTATGATCACTGAATAATACATGGAGATGTTGAATAACTGTATTATACACCCGAAACTAATATAACACTGTATGTTACTACACTTCAATTAAAATTTAAAAAGAAAAGAAATTCAATTCAGCATATAATTATTTAACATCTGATAGATTAATGGTAACATCACTTTTCATTCATATGTTTTAAGACTTATAAAGCTTTTTAAGAATCATTTTATTTTGTTTAATTTTCACAGAATAAATTAAGAATTGTGTTTAGGCAGAAAAATTAAAATGACCAATATTCTGTATTTTAAAAATCTTACAAAAAATAAATTAGAATAATATTTTCAGTTTTGTCTGTTTTATAAAAGGTTGTCTGTCTACCATCAGCATGCTTCTGAATTTGAAATGGATATTTCTTGCTAACTATAGTTCATAGAATCAGCAAGAATTCCAATAGTCCCAGAAAATCATTTGGTCATTTTTTATTCAGGATAAAACAGAAAAAATGATTATTGTGCATTCTGCAAATTAAAATGTTACTTAAATATGCAAGTTTACCTTACTTGGCTGATCCAATAGCTCTTCTCATCTCCCGAATTTTTTTTTAAAGATTTTATTTATTTATTTGACACAGAGAGACACAGCGAGAGCGGAAACACAATCAGGGGGAGTGGGGGAGGGAGAAGCAGGCTTCCCCCTGATCAGGGAGCTCCATGAGGGGCTTGATCCCAGGACCCTGGGATCATGATCTGAGCCTAAGACAGACTCTCAATGACTGAGCCACCCAGGTGCCCCACATATCCTGAAATTTTTATAAAATTTTTCAAGGAATCAAATTTGTTTTAACATATAGGAGATTTAAATAATGTTAATTTTAACATTTTGGAAAAATAAATGAGTTCCTTTATACTCTGTTTATCCTGGTAAAATAATTCGAGCAGCTGTGTCATTGAAAGATCATGGATTTTGTTGTCAGCTGGAGTTTGGTGTGAATCACAATTTTATCATACTCTACCTGATAACCTTTAGAACATTATTTCTCTAAGACTCAATTTCCCTTTGTACAAACCGAAAGCAAAATCTGTTTTATGGTGTCATGAGCACTAAAAACTTTACGCTTCTGAAAAGTCCAGCATACTATCTGGTTCATAATGTGTGCTTAAGAAATGGCCTCCCATTCATAATTTCTGTCTTCTTCCCTCCATTCTTATTTTTTTCTTTTTTTTTAACACCTTTATTGAGACATGATTCACATGTCACCAAAATCACCTATTTAAAATATACAACTAAATACACTGAGCATACTAACAAAATGACAATTATCATCACTATTTAATTTTAGAACAATTTTATCACCCTAAAAAAGTAACCCTGATACCCATTAGTAGTTACTCCCAACCAACCCTCCCCCAAACAGCCATTAACTGACTTTGTGTCTCTATAGCTCTGCCTTTTCTGGATGTTTCATATAAATGCAATCACACAATATGTGACATTTTGTGATTGGTGTCTTTCATACAGAATAAGTCCATCCATATTGTAGCATGTACCAACATGTTATTATTTTTCACAGCTCAATAGTATTTCATTAGCTGGATATACCACATGTGTTTATCCTTTCATCAGTTGGTAGACATTTGAGTTGTTCCCACATTTGGGGTATTATGACAAATGCTGCTATGCCTAATTTATGTACACGTTTTTGTGCGGATATATGTTTTCCTATAGAGAAGAAGGTATATACCAAGAAGTGTAATTATGGTATATCCATATGATAACTGTATGTTTAACTTTTTTTAGGAATTGTCAAACTGTTTCCCAAGTAGCTGTACCATTTTACATTCCAACCAGCAATACATGAATATTCCAATTTCTCATATCCTCACCAACACTTGCTATTATCTTTTTTGATTATAGCCTTCCGAATGGGCAAAAAGTCAGTATCTCATAATGTTTTGATTTCTACTTCCCATTTTTTAAAAGATTTATTTATTTGAGAGAGAGAGTGTGTGTGTGCAAACAGGGGGATGGGCAGAGGGAGAGGGAGAGGAGAGAGAGAATGTCCTGCTGAGCGTGGAGCCCTATAGGAGGCATCCCACAACCATGTGATCATGACCTGAGCTGAAATCAAGAGTCACACCTTAACTGACTAAGCCACCCAGGCACCGCCCCCCATTTCCCATTTTTTAAAGAGATTTATTTATTTATTTGAAAGAGAGAGTGGAGGGGAAAGGCAGAGGGAGAGAATCTCAAGCAGACTCCCCACTGAGCACAGAACCCAACATGGGGCTCAATTCCACCAGCTATGAGATCATGACTTGAGCTGAAACCAAGAGTCAGATGCATAACTGACTGAGCCACCCCAATACCACCCCCCATTTCCCATTTTTAATTGTGTTGTCATTTTATTATTGCACTGTAAGAATTCTTTATATATCCTGGATATCAGTTCCTTATCATATATATGATTTGTAATTATGTTCTAATTTTGATGCATTTTCACTTTTTCGATGTATTTTTGTAGCAAAAAGTTTTTAATTTTTTTAACTCAAGTTTATCTACTTTTTCTTTAGTTTCTTATGTTTTGTTTTTGCTGTTATACCTAAGACATCAACACTCAACTAAGGTCTATGATCCTATTTGAATTAATTTTTGCATATAATGTGAGAGTCCAAATTCATGTTTTTGTAGTAAATATCTAGTTGTGTCAACATTGCTAAGTGGAAAGACATTCTTTTGCCATCAAATTATACTGGCACCCTTGTCAGAAATCAGTTGACCAGGGGTGCCTGGGTGGCTCAGACGGTTAAGCGTCTGCCTTCAGCTCAGGTCATGATCCTAGGGTCCTGGGATCGAGCCCCACATCAGGCTCCCTGCTGAGTGGGGAGCCTGCTTCTCCCTTTCCCTCTGCCTGCTGCTTCCCCTGCTTGTACACTCTCTCTCTGTCAAAAAAAAAAGAAAAGAAAAAAAAAGAAATCAATTGACCATAGATGTCTGGGTTTATTTCTGTACCCTAATTTGTATCCCATTGATCTCTATGTCTATCCTGCCAATGTCATATAGTCTTGATTATTGTATCTTTACAGTAGACTTGGAAATCAGGAATTCCTAATCTTCCAACTTTATTCTTCTATTTCAGTAATCTTTTTGTTATCAAAAATGGGTCTTTTGCATTTTCATGTGCATTTTAGTAATCAGAATGCTAATTTCTGCAAAGAACACAGCTGGAATTTTGATAAGGAATGCACTGAATCTGTAGATTAATTCGTCAAGTACTGCCTTCTTAGTGATATTTTCAGTGTAGAAATCTTGTACTTTAATTTATTCCTTAGTATTTTATTCTTTTTGATGTTATAAAAAGAATTGTTTTACTTTCATTCATTTTCACATTGTTCATTGGTAGTATATAGAATACCATGAATGAAATACCATGAATGAATTCTTATAATTTCTTTTATTTCATTTTTGGCAGATTCCTTGGGATTTTCTATATACAAGGTCATGTCACCTGCAAAAAAAATGTAGTTTTATTTCTTCTTTTCCAATCTGTATTCTTTTAATTTTTTTATCTTGTTAAGTGCTTTGGCTAAAATTCCTTTCTTCTTTCCGTTTTCTAACAAACCTTAAGTATTTGTTATGTGTTAGAAATTGAGATAATTTCTAAGCATATGAAAAATAAATTATTTTGGTTTCCTTTGTGAATTGCTAGACACAGCATGGACTAATATGAAAGTGAAAACTCCTAGAGGTGGCATTCTTACAGAGACCCCCAAGCTTCTGGGGGTTTTTACCTCCAGGAACCTAACAAGGTTCTCATGGTGAAGATCTGGTGATGTTCCCTTCCTTACCTAGGCTCCTGGTTAGGGAGGAAAAAAAAAGTCATCAGAGTTATTTTCCATAACAAAGTCTTATTCTCCAGAGTAGAAGAATTTACCAGAGCCTGTACTACCTGGGGAAAGGGAATTTCTACCACCCTACTCCTTTCATTCTTTTCTTACCTAAACCACTGAAACCACTTATAGAAGTCACAGCCCAGGAACACTGACCCAATAAGAGACTCAAATTTAATCATTGGATTATAGAATGTTTTCCTCCTTTAAAACAAAAGTATATTGGAACTGAAAGAGCTACAAGACACAGACTCTCTCTGAGGGAGAATACTTAGTAAAACCCAAGATCAAAAGGTAAGATAAAAACAAGGGCACAAGAGGAATTTGAATTCGCTGACACCTATATCCCAGACTCCTTGCCAGTCACATAAATCCTCACACTAAAGGCCTTTTCACCTCAGTTTCTTTACCTGATACTTGGCTTTAAAAAAAGTAATAAAAAAAGTTACCAGTCATGTCAAAAGGCAAGAAAAGAACATGTTCTAAAGAAATAAAACAAGTATCCAAACCAGATTTAGTTATGACACTGATCTTGGAATTATCAGAGAGGCAATTTAAAACAACTATAATTGATATGTTAAGAAGTTTGATGGAAAAGGTAGACAACATATGAGAGTAGCTGATTATGTGAGCAGAGAGATTGGAACTCTAATAAAGACTGTTGAATCACAGATCTGTACTTCTGAAACAAATAACGCAACATATTTTAAGAAAAAAGAAAAAGAAGAAGATAGCAGGAGAGGAAGAATGAAGGGGAGTAAGTCAGAGGGGGAGACGAACCAGGAGAGATGATGGACTCTGAAAAACAAACTGAGGGTTCTAGAGGGGAGGAGGGCAGGGGGATGGGTTAGCCTGGTGATGGGTATTAAAGAGGGCACATTCTGCATGGAGCACTGGGTGTTATGAACAAACAATGAATCATGGAACACTACATCCAAAACAAATGATGTAATATATGGTGATTAACATAACAATAAAAATTTAAAAAAACAGAATCAAAGGAAATGTTAGAAATCAAAAACATCGTGACAGGACTGAAAAATTCTTTTGAGTAAACTGTGTCAGTAGACTGGAAACAAGAGGGAAGAATCAGGGAGCATGAATATATGTCAATAGAAACTTCACAAACTGAAATGCAAAGAAAGAGAGACTAATAACAGGGGTGTGTCAAAGAGACACCGGAGCCAATTGAAAGACCTCCTGATGGCCAAAGCTGGAATATGTCAAGCAAAAAAATTGACTTAGTACTGAACTGTAACCCAAAGTATAAAATCAATATTCAGGAGTCCATATTGACTCACTGACATAAATAAATGATTGAAAAAAAAAATGGGGCAGAGACAAATTTCCAGTGCAAAAGAAGTCCAAATATTCTTTCAGATACTCCATCCTCAAGGAAGTGGAGCAACAGAACGAACTGTCCATTCCTTAATGCTGAGCTCTGCCTAGTGACTTCCTTCTGAAGAGTAAGTATATGAAGTTGGATAAAGATAGTAACTTTATCATGGAGAAACCTGATAAACAAAACCTCAGTCAGGTAATCAAAGTCAACACCAAGAGTGATAACTCATGTTCATATGATGTTATGTGATGTGATGAAAATGTCATTTTACCTACCTCTGTAAGTCCTTCTCTCAAAAATCATAAACTCAGTCTAACAATGAGCAAAATGTTAGCTAAACCTCAACTGAGGAACATTCTGCAAGACACCTCACCAGCACTCCTCCAAACTGTCGAGGTTCATCAAAAATAAGGAAAGTCTAATAAATTCTCACAGCCAAGAGGAGCCTAGAGAGACAATGATAACTAAACAACAGCGTAACCTGGATAGGATACTGAAATAGAAAAAGGATATTAGGTAAAAACTAAGAAAATCTGAATTAAATATGAACTTTAGTTAATAATAAGGTGTCAATATTGGCTCATTAATTATACAAATATACTAAGGTAAGATCTTAATAGCAGAAGTTGTGTATAGCATATATGGAAATTACAATCTTCATGACTTTTCTCTAAGTCTAAGAAAATCTAAAATAAAAGTTTATTAAAACAAGAAAAAAATTTTAAATGTACACCTGAAACTAATTTAACAATGTAGATTAACTATACTGGAATTAAAATAAAAAATAAAAAACCCACAGAATATTTTGTGTAACTCTTTCTTCACTCCTTTAAGTAAAATGCTATAAATTAATCAAATATTATTTAAGGATAGTATACTTAAAAATAAAAAGGGGGCTGACCATTACATTTACCTAATTAATTACATAGTTATATTCAAGTATCACAATGTCATATGTTTGCTTTTGTCTCTTCTCTCTGTCTCTCTCTTCTCATATTTATCAAGGAAGAGATACAGAGGAGGTATATATCTTAATTCCAGTTACAATTTAGTTATCATTCAGGAGATTAACATATCTACGAGATAACCAGTGTGTAAAAATGAAATTAATCCTGAACAACAGATGTTCTATGTGTTTTTTTACTGCACCATAACAAATTAACACAAACTTAGCAGAGTAAAACCACATACATGTATTCTCACAGTTTTCCTGGGTCGAGATGTGGCCACAAATTAGCTAGGTCTTCTTTTTAGGTCCCACGAGGCTTTAGTTAACATGGTGACCAGAGCCTTAGCTATCATGTTTTTGTGCCCAGCTTCCTCTGCCGAGCTAATTCAGGTTGTTGGAAGAATTCAGGTCCTTAAACCTCTTTGACTGAGATTTCCTCTTAGCTGTCAGCTCTTGCCAGGGGCTACTCTCAGAAACTACAAGAGGCCTGCACTTCCTTGCCACCTAGCTCCTATAGCATTCCACCACAAGGCCATTTGCTTTCTTCCCAGACCCGAGCTCTCCTCCAAATCTCCCAGGAGGCTGGAAATATGAAATTCTTTATAAAGTAAAATAGTCTTCAAAGTGTCATATAATGTAATTAATCAAGGGATCCACCATCTTATCATATTCATAGATATATCCACAATCAAGGAGAAAAAATAATACAAGGAGTATATACCAGGGAACAGAAATATCATGGACTTCCTTAGAATTCTGCCTACCACAAAGGTTAAAAAGATGAAACAAGACAGAACACTGAGTGTTTTTTTATGTCTGTCAGATCTCTACTCATACTGTATTTACTCCATTGGTTCATTTTATTTTTTTTTATTATGCTATGTTAATCACCATACATTACATCATTAGTTTTTGATGTAGTGTACCATGATTCATTGTTTGCGTATAACACACAGTGCTCCATGCAGTACATGCCCTCTTTAATACCCACCACCAGGCTAACACATCCCCCACCCCCCTCCCCTCTAGAGCCCTCAGTTTGTTTCTCAGAGTCCACAGTCTCTCATGGTTCGTCTCCCCCTCCGATTCCCCCCCTTCATTTTTCCCTTCCTACTATCTTCTTCTTCTTTTTTTTTTAAACATATAATGTATTATTTGTTTCAGAGGTACAGGTCTGTGATTCAACAGTCTTACTCCATTGGTTCTTATATTAAATACTAAATCATTTATGTGGCTTTTAGTCCTCAGCAGATAAAATGTATCAAATTTACAAAATGGAGAAGTAGAATATGAACTGCTTATGAGGTAACAAATAAATCAAGGGAGAATGAAAGAAAATTATATTCAGGAATCCAAAAGGCTAGCTACTTTGGGGATTAGTGGTGTCGGGGAATAGCCCTTGGGATTCAATCTGCTCACTATGGCAGGTTGAGAGATTCTATTAGGCAGGGACTTAGAAATGGTCTGCACTGGTATGGTATGGCAGGTTATAGGACTATGAAACTTGGTTGCTTGATACATCATTATTAGTGGCAACTGGAAATTGGTGAAAAGGGATTGTATAAAATAAAGACTAAATTTTCTCCATTAGAACCTCCCAAAATGTAACCAAACATCTTCACGTTTCTCTATATTCAGACCCATTAATACATACAAACCTACCAAATGCTTTTCATTAATTATTATTCCAGGGTCAACAAATATTTAGGAATCTCTTGTTATATACCAGCAAATAAAATATTAATTAGCCTCAGAAAACCCACTATGAGGTAGGTTTTCTTATTAATATTTTAGATATAAGGTTACTGAGTTTGAGGAATTTAACTTCACTCATTCAAACTCACACAGCTGGTCCGTCACCTGGGAACCCTGCTCCCAACGCAGGCTCTCTCTTCCCCACAACACAGCCATCTTTCTTTTGGGGGCATAGTGTTGCATAAATGAGATGTCGGTGCACAAAAACATGATAGGTGTCTCCTACTACAGATGCAGAAAAGCAGCCAGGCAACGTTAATAGCACAAGCAAACGGATTCTAACTAATTACAAAGCTGACATCATTCTTTTGGATGCTTTGACTAAGTACTTCTCGTTTTGTAATTGAGGTGTTAAGGGGCCATATGTGTTCATTCCTGAGGTAACACTAGCTAGTTTTCACCTTCTTCTAAAGTCATGGCATTTTAAAATTTTTGCTCTTCAGGGGGTTTATTTTTGTTTTCTTGGCTGTTCTTTTGTTTGCTTTTTATATAATTCCATTTCCAAATTTCTGTAATGAGACTAGATGGTGATATTTTTAGGGTGGCCAAGCAGTTTAAAATATTGCTAGCTAACATAAGCTAATTTCAATTATAATATAAATGATGGCCTTACATTTTAAATTTCCTCAAATATCTAGCATTTATTAAGTAGAATCTTAAGAGAATGTATTTGCCAAAGGATATAGTGGGAAGATAGAATGAGATTGAAAATTTACATTTTAACAGTATATTATTTATATTCATTACAATGAAATAAAATGCAAGTGCATCTATCCTGGCATAATAACAATACCTAACTGGCTGAAAACACCCTATATTGTGTTTTTGTTTTAATGTGCTTGGGGACAAAAGACTGGCCCTTCCTTTAGTTCCCTTAATGAATACTTATGAACATGGCCTTTGATTTCACAGTTGGAGTCTTGTTCCAGGTCCATCACCAGCAACTAGATCACCTCAAGGTCCCTTTGGTAATCTGTTTTACCTTATTGAGTTTCAGTTTCCTTATCTGTAAAATGTGAATACTAGTAATGAAATGGTAGTAATGATTAATCGTGTTGTAGCAAAGGTTTATGCTACAACCAAAATGCATGTAAATTACACATTACAGATGTAACCAGAAAAGATGTTTTGTTTGTTTGCTTGTTTGGTTTGGGTTTTGTCTGAGAAAGTAGAGAAGGGAAAATAAGAAGAGGGAGGAGGAATAAGAGATCAGTCTGAACTTTGAGTCCAAACGACTAAGGCAAGCGAAAAGTGGTACCAACATTTTCTTTTGTACATGCAGATATAGCACTGAAAACATTCTTTTTAAGTATAATATACTATATGCAAAATGGATTTATAGAATTATCCAAGAATCACTAGTTCAGGTGGAAGCTCCCAAGTACCTAATGCCTACAAAAATTATTTGACTATTCATATCTTGTCTCTCCAGTGAGCTTTGTTTCTGTCCTTTCACAGTTGAAGGCCTTTAAATTTATCTTCTCAGGACTCTAGGAATGAGGAGATTTGATTACCTTAGTTTAATGGAGCTGAAACAACCAAGTAAGTAAGAGGATTAATTAATTTGTTTGGAATCCAAGTTTTATTTTTTAAATTGAGTCTAAGGGAAATAAGCAAAAGCAAAACTGCTTGATCAGCATGGGACAATTTTAAGAGCACTAACTAATTAGATTATAAACCTGTTATGGCTTTGTTAGTTTGTAGAAATCTCCAAACCCAGTTGTATAGCAGTGAGCTTTAATTGTATGACTAAGTCTATAATTTGTAGTAGTGATTAACTAGAAATATGTTGTCAGATATGCATGTACTCTTATCTTTTATTATAGGAGATCTGGCCATTTACTTTTGAATTTATATTTTATATCTTATGGATTTTAAAATCCCTCTCTCAACCTTTATGAACCTTTTCTAAATTTTCCAAAGATTCTTATAAGAGATGATTTCAGTGAGTTGGATACTTCAAATAGAAAGACTTGTGATGGAAAATAAGAAAACTAAGCAAAATTTATTCAATGAACATTTAAGAAATCCATTAAATTATTTTAGATTAAGTCTCCTTCTAAGTTTCCTTTATAACAGGGTATGAAAATTATGAGTCCACTAATAGATCTTAACATCAATAATAGTAGCACTATTAGACATTAAATGCATCCTGACATATTGTGAAGTGAAATATACATCTGTGAAGTACTCTTGACAAAAAAATAAGTTGAATCTAACCAATCTGTTGGATCTGTCTTCCAGTTGACACTAAAAAAAAAAAAGAACTCTTTAAAGACATAAGAAATGAATCAGACAAATTCAGAAGGTGGAATCTTCTGCAGGATAATTGATTGCTTTCTTCAATGAGTTGATGTCATGAAAAGAAGTGGCACTGTTTATATCAAAGAGATGTAAGGGACATAATAGTCAAGTGCAATGTGTAGATTTGGGTAGATCCTGGTTTGAAACAACTAACTGAAAAAAGACATTTTAGGAAAATCTGTAGAAATAAGAATATACACTGGGAGTTAGATGATATCAAGGAATTATTGGGTGGGTTTTTTATGTGAAACATTCTGATTAGGTTATATAGGAGAATGCCTTTGTTTTTTGATATTCGTATACTGAAGTATTTTGCGGGTAGATAACATGAAGTTATTTTAAAATAGAGCAAAATAGATGAAGTAAATACAATGGAGAAGATAATTAGAAGCAGAATCTAAGATTTGGTGATTTATCAACTATGGGAAAAGAGAAGTGTTCAGTGTCATCCAAATTTCTGACTTGAAAAAGTAGGTAGATAAAAAGACTTTTAATGTTTTCCACAATGTTACACTTATCTTTTCAGCAGTATCTAATTCATAACTGTTTTCAGCTTTATTGAGGTAGAACTAACATCTAATTTACAATTTTGTTTGAATAACTGTATTTTATGAATTTTCAGAAAAAAATAATGCCATTGTAACAGTAATTTGTTTTATAACTAATGTTCTGGATAATCTTTACCCAAATTGCTATCTACATTGAAAAAGAACAAAAGCAAAAGTCAGATGTATTTTTTCTTTCTTTTTTTCCCTAAACGCAAATCTTTTAAATCTAGTTGATTTTTCTTCATGAATATAAGCAGATTTTATAAATAGCCCAAAATGCCTCAAATCATAAAGCCTGCATCAGTTTTCCAAATGTACTAAATCAATGTAGAGCAATCCAGACAACTGAACTACAAAAGTAGAAAGTTGTGTAGCCTTGACTTAGTTTTATTTGAGTAGTACAGTGTATCGATTGACATTTGAGAAATGTAGCATTCAATAGCTATCCTCCTGAGAAGATAAGAAATAGCCTCAAGTTCAATAACACCCATCTGGACCAAACTGGCCTATTGCCTCAAATATATCCTCAAAAGTTTGCATTTTGATCTTAGGTTGATTTGGTTATGTGAGGAATACTACATTTTAATAAAGTGCACTGTGATCTTTTAACATTATTACATTTTTAGTTGTTGTCTACAGAATTTCCCAACACACAAGTAGATATTTAGAGATAATTTAAATTTTCCTAATAAGTTTTTAGCTCATGGGAATATCAAAAATATCCTACATCATCACTTCATGTCTCTATTGTTAAAGCTTCTCTATGTACCTGAGTACAGGAGATAGAGACTAGAATGAATTTTTCTTCTTACCCCTTGCTAGTGACTGGGGCACCATTCAAGATTCTTTTCTATTCTTTATGTGCTTTTCCAGCCAGTGATGCTGGGCTTTGGAAGGAAAGCATTTTACTGCTCCCCACCGCCACCCTGGATCTCCCTCTATTTCTTTGACTGTAAGAACCACGAAAATAACAATGATTTAATGAGTGCCTAGTAATATGCCAAGTTCTATGTTAAGCATATGGCAAACATCAACTCTTTTAATTTTACAAATACCCTGTGAGGCAGGATATTAGCTTACAGATGAAACTAGTTTGTAGATAAAACAAACACACAAACAAACAAAAAACAGATGTTCATTAAGATCATCTAACATGACCCAGGTCACACAGCTAGTAACAGAATGCTCCAAACTTCCCATTTGCATCCCTCTGATACTAAACTACCTTGCTCTCTGTTATTCCCAGGTTCCTTGTGTATTAGTTTTGTTAGGGATGAGGAGGAAAAAAATTTATTTGGAAGGATTTTAGGTTGTTCCCAGCCTTGTGAAGGTTATCTTGTCAATATATAAATTGAAGATTGACACAGTATACCCTGAGGGATCCATTTTCATTTATGTAGTTTATTTAGATAGTATAATTTATGAATAATTAATAGCTAGACAGAATTTAACAGTGAAAGGGATAGTAACAAGAGGAAGAATGAGAGAAGGCAATAAGAGAGCTTAATTTTTTGCATGCTTCTTTTGTACTAAACTCCATAAAAATTTGTAATCAGTTATAGCATTAGAAAATATTGAATTCATCTAAATAAATTGTTAAAGACAAGGAATAAAAATATTCTCTATATAATTAATGTATAGCCAATATTTTAACTTATTACTAACAGTCATTTTCCCAAGTGCTGTAAATGACAATATTATTTGAAAAATAAAATGCTTTTTATAAAGAAATCCATTCCCTTGATAAGCACTTCGTAAAACAGATTATTTCCTAAGATGCATTTTCTACTATAGAGCTACTTCAGAAATTTACTCAAACTTTGAAATTTGGGAGAAAAACTTTTAAAATATACTGACTATTGAAATGGTACTTTGTAGGAACACAGGCATATTATTACATTTAAAATTATTGTCTGAATAGATGTAAAATAAAACACATTTTGGAACACAGAAGGCTGACATCAAGAAAAATAGGTATGTGTGTGCATTCAGAGTTTGTTGTAATAAATGACAAAATTTCTTTTTTTAAAAAAATTTTATTTATATATTTGAGAGAGAGAGAGTGAGAGATAGAGAGCACGAGAGGGAAGAGGGTCAGAGGGAGAAGCAGACTCCCCGCTGAGCAGGGAGCCCGATGTGGGACCCGATCCCGGGACTCCAGGATCATGACCTGAGCCGAAGGCAGTCGCTTAACCAACTGAGCCACCCAGGCGCCCTAAATGACAAAATTTCTATACACTAAAGCCATTCATTGAAGAAAAGTATACCACTTCTAAATAGATATTGATTAAAGTAGGAAGCATAAAACTGGCACTTCAATAAAGGGCAGAAGGAAACTATTATAGAAAACAGACATGACATGAAGATATGATGGACAGATGGGAAGCCTAATGAAATATAAATGGAATACAATGGAACAGAAAAATGAAATGTTGAAAACATATGTAAGGATTAAAAATAGTAAAGCCTGTAATAAAGCAAGGACACATTCTTAAAAAGAGTGTTTTAAAGGGAGGTGCTGGTGGCTTCAAACCCGAGGGGGTAGAGAGAAATCCATCAGAGAGCATATGGGATTAATGAATCTATTCCGTGTTAGGATGAGTTAAATTACGCACGTTGATCACAATCTTTAGGACTACCAACTTCCTCTGTGGTTTTGTGACACCAGAAGCTGTGCCTAGAGTATAGGTGTAGGCTGTCAAAGAGAATGCCTTAGAGAACTCTTTGTAGAAGTATGAAATGTAACTTGTTGTTTGTTTGTTTTGGGGGTCTATGATCTTAATTCTTAAAGGTATATTTCCACCTGAAGTAGTACAATTTCAAATACATGTTGTTATTTTTTGTTGTGGTGGTTTTTTGAATGTTTGGTCTCTAAAAATTAACACTACTTTATATAGAGCTTTTCTTTTCCTCTCACCAACTCCAAAATATTTCCAATCTATAAATAAAACAAAACAAAACAAGCAAAATAGTCACAGGAACTTCCTGCCTCCTCCTTTGTTAATAGCAAGCCATTATCTATCAAGTGGTGAACTCAGTTTTTCTTGGCCTTGGGCAGTGTTCCTGCTTTCTAGGATCTTTCGCTTGCCTGCAGCTGGTTTGCCCACCGGGTTTTCAGACTCTAGGCTTGTAGTTAGGACCTAATAGATGTGCTTTGAGGCTCACTGCCCCTTAGAAATAATATGTTCCAGAAAAACAGAAACTCCTCATTTACAATCAATAAATTTACAATCATCAAAATAATTTTAACTGAGATGATGTAATGATATTTCTTTAAACTATAAGTAATTATACAAATGAAAGATTTTTCCTCATTAATTTTTTTCCTCTGGAAAACAGTTATGATTCCATATGTCAGAATGACATAATGAAGAAATTTTGTACTATGAAATCTGAATAACTTGAATTCAATTCTATATAGACTTGAGTAAATTACTGAGACTTTCTTGTCTTTAGATTTCTCTTCTGTAAAATAAAGAAAACTGTGGAGATTTCAAACACTATGTGAAAGCTTCCAGTATAACAGAGAAACTAAAAAATTGTGTAGTGGAAACTAAACTAAAAAATTTCCATACTAAGACACTTAGTCATCCCTTTTTAGCCAACTTTTCCAAAGAACAGTCATAAATTCATTTTGATGCAATTTTTTTATTATTATAAAACAACTATGTAGCACTTAAAGCAGAAATTATGGACTCCTTTTTATAGATGGAAAAGTAGCATTCTCATGGATGTTGAGTCATAACTAAGGTCACATGAAATGTAATTAAGAATAATATTTCTAATTCCCAAATGCCAGTTCCTATCACTTTCTTAAGATGATTTTTTTTAATTAGGATGAGGAAATTTAGCTTGCTAAGTAAATATTGAATTATGTACAAATTCTTCTTTAATAATTTGGTGAAATAATAGAATTATCAAACACTTATAATCTCACTATTTACATAAGAATTGTTCATGTTTTTTTTTAATTTCCATAATGAACAACCTCTGAGGAGAAAACTGCTCCACCTGTCCAGAACCAGTTTATTTATTTTTAAACATTTTATTATTTATTTGACAGAGAGAGAGTACACAAATAGGCAGAGCAGCAGGCAGAGGGAGAGGGAGAAGCAGGCTCCCCATCCAGCAGGGAGCCCGATGCCGGGCTCAATCCCAGGACCTGGGATCATGACCTGAGTGGAAGGTAGACACTTAACCTACTGAGCCACCTAGGCACCCCCCAGAACCAGTTTAGTGTCAGTTTTAGACATTGTTTTAGTAAAATAAACTTGCTTAATAAATAATTGAGTAAGTTAGGTACATATCAGGGCGCTTTAGTATTGAAAACAATGGCAGAAACTTTTTTTGATGTGTGTCAGGCCCCAAGAGAAACTAGACACTGAAACTGAAACATTTATGAACCCACAGAACTGTCCATGCCATTTATCTCATTTTCTCTAGATTAGTATGGTTTCTTACCTCTTCATTCTCTTCATGCTTACTTAGAATATTGCCAGGCACACAGTAAGCACAATATAGGTGTTGGCTAAAATAAGTACTTCTTAAATATGTCTCTTTTTCTTTAGTTCATAAAGATTCACAGAATCCAAGTTTCATTTGAGAGATCAAATGATAGTAACCTGATTGATGTCTCTGAATCCAAATTCCCAAGAGAAAGATATCTGATTGGCATCATTTGACTCATGTGTCCACTACTGGTTAAATATACTGTGCTTAGTGAACAGGATCAATAAACGCACACATAGACACACAAAGCAATGAGAAAGTGATATTTACCACAGAATGTAGTGAGATGTTCTGTCTATGTACTCCATCAGTACCCATGAGCCATGAGCCAAGTAAAAGTAGAAAATACGTAATGGGAAGAAAAAGGAAAAATGCACTGGGTCTCTCTCTTAGTTTTATAAATCAAAGAAATCTCTTAGGTAAATTGTAACCATAATATTGAGTGCAGAGAGCTATCACAAATTTTAACAGCAATAAACAGAAAACTGAGCCCTTGAAAATCTATTGCTCACTTCTATTACATCAACTTCTGCTCAGTGTGTAGAAGTATATCAGTGTTTGGCTTGTATGATGGTAGCACTAATTTGTGTGTTGTGTGTGTGTTTGTATGTAGGTCTATGTGCCTCTGTCTGTGTGACTCCCACCCCTTTGAAATCACAATTAACATCTTTAAATTTCTGTTTTGGTCATGTTCTTTCTCTTTAGGTTCTTAGTACACTTTTGTTTTTTGGGTTCTTGTTTTTTTTTTTTATTATTTTTTAGCCAGAAACAGTTCTTCAATACCTATTCCCTGCCTCCACATCCATTTTCACAGCTGGATATTAATTAGACCTCAGGGTCTGACACAGAAGTCATTTCATTTTTGTAGGAAGGGCCTTTTCTAGTCCCATAAGTCTATCTTGGGTGTCTCAGTGTTTGCTGCATTGAAAGGAAATTTTGTTTGTTGTTTAATTTTTCATTATATCTTTCACATTTTTGTGACTTTAGTATGTGAGAGCCTGGCATATTGCATGAACTCTGAAAGTATCTGTTGAATAGATGAATGAACAAATCTGGAGAAAATATTTCAATCATAATTCATTACAATGAAATTCAGGGAAAATAGCAGTTCATATCACTGAACTTTGGGCATCCTAATTATACAAAACTCGTCATCAGCATTGTCATGGCATTCATTAGGTCACTGAGCTATTTTCATGTGCTAGACACAATACGCTAAAACTTTTATTCATTATTATTTACTTACTGCTTTTTATTTTTTTAAACTTTAGTCCAGAGGTAAAGCCAAGAGGTCAGGTTAAGAATGGATTTGGGGGCACCTGGGGGGCTCAGTTGGTTAAGCGTCTGCCTTTGGCTCAGGCCATGATCCCAGGGTCCTGGGATTGAGCCCCACATCGGGCTCTCTGCTCAGCAGGGAGCCTGCTTCTCCCTCGCCCATCCTCTCTGTCTACTTGTGCTCTTTATCTTTGTCAATAAATTAAAAAAATCTTAAAAAAGAAAAAGAATGGATTTGAATAGCAGTCATTCCTTGCATTCAAAAATCTACTCCTCATCAATGACTAGGACTTTGTTACTAAGTCAGGCTCATTATGCCTCTTTGAATGAGTTATTTCTCAGGACACTCTTTATTCCCCTTGGAAAACAGACATTTGCCTAACAATCCCCTAGATTTTGAGGTACGTCTGAATGCCAGCAACAGAAACACATTGAATGTCTTCCTTCACTTATTTATGTATATGTTCATTTGCTTGAGCTTTCTTCTTTTCTCTTAGGTCTCCTAAGTCTCAAACAGATAATGTTTGGTTAGTCATAGACCAAATATGTCCAGACACGTAAAAACCCCAGAAATATATAGAAATTCTAGCATGTTATTAAATTGTAATCTCCTACTGGGCTATGATATTTCAATTAAGTTTAGAATCAGGGTTGTAAATATATGAAATATATGAGGGCCAGTTCATAAATTTAAAGAAGACAAACAAAAAGAACAAAACAAATGAAGAGAAGAGAAGAAAGTATGGAAGGAAGAAAGGAGAAGAAAAGAAGAAAGAAAGCTAAAAATAAATAAATAGAAATAAAACAAACAAAAAACCATCCATTCCAACTGTTGACTTCTTAGAAGCAAGTATAATACTGTATTCTTCTTGTGGCTTACATTGGAGAAACTATTGCACTATGCTTGGCACATCAGTTAGGGCTCAATAAATTTTCAATCACTAACTCTGGGAAGTTAATAGACTTACACATTTTTTCACTCAGTAAACATTTATAGAAGCCTTGTTTATATTTAGGCTCCCCAACATAATTTTTGAGGAAGTAGGAGCTTATAAAAAGGAGCCAGTGTTCATCTAAATGGATTTAGGCAATATACAACTTTAAATTTCCTTAGACATTGATTCCAATAAAATAAATGATTGAGTAAGGTATCTTTAATACAGAAATCATTGGGGAAGGTATCTATTAAACAGTCCCTCATTCCTAGTAAGGTATACCATACAGATTCTAAATTCTTAAGGCCATGATTAAACACATTTAGATTAAAAAAAAAAAAGACAAAACCCCAAAACCTAAGTTGATAAAGGATAGAACTGATTAGTTAAAAGCAGAATTATTTTAAAAAATCAAAATAATATACCTCAAACATTGTACTACATATCCTTCAAAATCTATGGGCAGCACAATAAAGTATTTCTCTAGACCAGTGGTTTCCTGACCTGATTCTTAGTTAGAATCTGCCATGGATCACTGTTAAAAGAGACATCTGGAGGTCCTGGAAGGCTCAGGGTGGGGTCTTTTAAATATTGTTAAATAATAAATAAATAAATAAATAAATAAATAAATACTCCCCAAGTAATTCTCATAATCAGTTAGTTTTAGGACCCATTACTTAATTACCTTCTGTAACAAATTAGCAGCAAAAGATATAAAATAAATTGCTATGCTTTAAGTAGTTCTTTTTCCTGTTGTCAATTAGCAAAATCCTTAAATTATCATCTTTTTTAATTCAAATATTCCAATCAAAACATACCTGTCTTTCAAATTTTCAATATCCCCTAATCCTCAAAGAGAAAAGTAAACTGAATCTGGGGAAGGAAATTTTTTTTTAAGATTTTATTTATTTATTTGATAGAGAGAGACACAGCGAGAGAGGGAACACAAGCAGGGGGAGTGGGAGAGGGAGAAGCAGGCTTCCTGCTGAGCAGGGAGCCCAATGTGGGGCTCGATCCCAGGACCCTGGGACCATGACCTGAGCCGAAGGCAGTTGCTTAATGACTGAGCCACCCAGGCACCCTGGGGAAGGAAATATTTGATAGGTGCACCATTGACTCATTCTTGCCTGACTACGCCCAAGCTCAAAAATTCATTTTGAATGCACAAGTCTGAACATTTGAACAGTTTGATCTCTAAGAAATGCAGACTGGAACACTGTTAGGGGAATTACATTCTACTGTAACTCTGGTTTCCTTTTTTCCTACCCACGAAACTACTCACTCCTACAGCTAGACTTAGAACACCAACTGGTCTTCAGAGTTCAAGCAGTTGTGTGAACTGCAGTCTGTCAATGTCTAGAAAACTGAGATGCCCTCTCTATTCCCACACACTGGTAGCCAATCAGTGTGACAGGCTCCCAACAGAGAGGTTAAGAGGTGGCATGAAGACACTGTAGCCCCAAGAACAATTTTGAAATGTGAATTAGATACACTTCTTGTATTAACCTCATGACTGAAGAACCAATCCCTCCTTCTAGACATGAGTTTTTTTGGCAGGAAGATTGGTATAATCAACAAAAGACTCTCCTAAAAATTCCCATGTTATGGCTAGTGTTTTGTCTCTTGGGAAACCCCCAAATTATTTGCATACAATATTATCCTCTCTATTTTTATAACAGTAGCATGCAGGGCAGAGATACATAAGTAGCTGGAGGTTTGGTCTTTAACGTACTCAGATAAATTGTTGACCCTCACAAACAATTTATCTGACGGATGAAAATTAAATATAAATACAAAATCCACTGGAATAAAACTCTTTAAATAAACTGTGTAAATTCTAATATTTGGACATAATGTGGAAAAATCATGAGACTACAATTTTTGTACTGATTTTGTACCAATGTTTAATTTGAGAATTACAGATTATTCACATATATGTGTGCTTATTGAACTGTTTTTATTTTTCTTATGCCATTAGAACATGAAAACCTTTAAAATAGCAGAAAATAGCCTATCACTTTTTCCCTATCCAACTTCATTGTGAAGCTGAATAGTTGGAAAACAAATATATATCAATATTTTCCTCTAAATATCATTCTTCTACTCTACATCAATATTCACTATGGGATGTAATTGACCAGTATATTAAGTAATTAAATTTCATATACATTTTAATTTCTGCTCAACTTATGATGTGTTCTTTTGTATATATACATACACATATTATTTTTCAAAATGGTGAATTCCACTTCATTACAATTTTCTTTTAAAATATTAATGTCTAGGGGCACCTGGGTGGCTCAGTCGTTAAGCGTCTGCCTTCAGCTCAGGTCATGATCCCAGGGTCCTGGGATTGAGCCCCACATCGGGCTCCCTGCTCAGCCAGGAGTCTGCTTCTCCCTCTCCCACTCCCCCTGCTTGTGTTCCCTCTTTCGCTGTGTCTCTCTCTGTCAAATAACTAAATATAATCTTTTAAAAAAATACTGTCTATATATCCAGGCTTCCTTATAGACTCTGTCTTATTCCCTGATGTGAGAGCCTCAAACGTACCTGGAATATAAGAAGCACTTAATAAATAATTGTGGTATGAATGAACGGATTTAACTAAGATCCTATATTTGCAAATTTTGGCTGTTTTCAATTTCATAATATTAACAACTCACATGTGATGACTACAGCTTCTTCATGGAACACAGACATGATTATTTTCCTAAGGTTAATTTCTAGCTGCAGGATAACTCATAGAATAGTTCTTACTGCTTTTAATATTTACACTTGAACTGCAGTCACCATTGAGATATAAAAAAGACAATCTACATGAAAATAGCATTTTGAGAGAAACTGGTTTCAAACTGAGAGCTGAGACTACTGTATGTCTTTTGTATTTCTAATCTGATTTACTAGTTTCACTTAATCCATGGTCCTTTCAAACTGGGGCATGCAGAGATGAAGAAATGAAAAGGTCCCTGCACTGCATGTTTAGATACTGAGCCGAGGCTGGTACTGAGTAACTTTGCCAATTAACACCTGGGCTAGCAGTTCAGAGGAGACACAGGGCACTATTGAACCTTTCAGGCCTCCAGTGTTCGGAAAGTTAAAAAAGATTAAACATTTTTTTCTCAAAATTATATTGAGTTTTAAATAAATTGAAGGCACTGCAAGGGGTATAATGTTCTGTATCATTCAGAGATCCATGGTCTAGTGTTTGTTTATTTCTTGCTACCCCTTAGATGAAGGCTTTGATGTATTATAATAGAGCTCTAATTTTGGACTTAAAATGGAGTTCAAGTTACACCACTTAGTGTAGCAACAGGGTCTCAGCTGAAGTGGTGAGAACACTCACTGTATATCAGTTACCTGGAAAAGAAGCAGGGCTTTTAGAGGGAAAGTCTGGTTGAGCTGCATTCAGGTAATCTCACTTTTTGGATCTTTGTCACAAAAGCATCAGGCAAGAAGAGAGCAAAGAGATGGGGCAGAAACTAGGTAAAAGCAAACCTTAAAAGACACCTACAAAGCAGTGTAAGCTCTTTGAGGCACCAACAAACTTACTGTGTCCCAATAAGAAAATGAGCAGGGTCTTTCAGCCCTGAGAGCAAGCTCTCTGTGCCAGTACAATACACCTGTTCCTTTTAAGCCAGTCTATATTTATTCTTTTCTCTTTGATGCCTTCTCTGTTCTTTCTTAATATTTATGGAAGTATACATTTATTTATGTGTTTGTTTATATTCATGGGTTGCATGTGCTGAGCTGAAATTGAACTAAGAGCAGAATTAAGGTACAAATGTATATCAAAACTATAAAGTGAAAGTGATATACTGCTGGGGTGCCTTCGTGTCAGAGTACCAGGTATCAAAGTGTGTGGACGGCAAAAAGCAATGGTTCACTCTGGGAAGTACTGGGTTGATTAATGAGATGTCGCTTCCCTCCTAGAGATTCATCTTCTAAATTTAAAGCACATAATAGCTAAGTCTTATTATAAAAGCTGAGGCAAATGTTCTTACACATATAAACATGTATAAAGACAGTACAAGGAAATGGGCAATAATCGCTCTAATCTGAATTACATTTTAGTGACATGCACTTACAACATCTTAATCTACTGACATCCAGTGGATTTGGCATGTGTTTCATTCCATTTCTCTGCAGAAATGACCAAAAGGGATTGCTTTAATTCTCTAATAAAGAATAAACTAGGATAAGTTATCCATTTATTATGAGTATGTTATTTTCAAGTTATGTCCCAAAGGACAATTTTGGAACAGTCTGATTTAGCTCTTGAGAAGAGTACCTTAAATTGCATAGATTGACCCTTGATCCATCTCATTCTGCAGGTGAGAGAAGCAGGGCAGCAAAATACAGACAAGGATGAAGATGGGTACAGTTAGCCTGGCAGTCTAAAGGGAGTCAATGGCAAAGAGCTTGGTTTTCAAAGATGAATGATCATGTGAGGTCTGGGTTCTCTATGAGATACTGAGCTGAAAACAGAGCTGCAAAGGTTTCAGTAGGGTTATTGTGTGAAAGAATATGAGGAATCTGAGAGAAACCAGACCACAATGCAAATCTTACCCAAGGGAAGAAGAGAGGGAGGGATGTTTGTAGAAGTGCGCTAGACTGCCATGTAGTCTAAGGAAGGTTTGACAAGGTCTTCAGAAGCCTTCAAACCAGTTTGCTTTTGAAAGGGTCCTGTGTTTCCCAGAAACCTGCTGCCTTACTGTCCCGCCCAGTTCTTGGCTGAGAGCAGCCTGCAGGAAGCATGCTCTCAGTGCTTAAAAGGCTGTGGATTTCAGGATACAGCAGCTAGGGCCCTTGGTCCATACTGCTACCTATAGCCAGAGCTTTGTAAGGTGCAATAAAAAGGAGAGGAAAATTATTTAAGAGTTTTCATTAAATATGTACTAAATGCTTTTGATAAGGGTTTCATGTGAATTATTATATTTAATGTATATAGTAATCACTCAAGATAAGTACTAGTATATCACAATTTTAAAAATGAGGAATCAGGGGCACCTGAGTGGCTCAGTCGGTTCTGCCTCAGGCTCAGTTCATAATCCTGAGATCTTGGGATTGAGCCCTATGTTGGGCTTCCATACTCAGCAGATAGTATGCTTCTCCCTCTCCTTTTACCCCTCCCCTCACTTAGGCTCACTCTCTCTCTCAAATAAATAAAATCTTAAAAAAAAAAAAAAGAGGAATCTGAGGTATGGAGAGGTAAAATAATTGACCCAAGGCCATAAGCTAGTTAATGGAGTATAAACAGGAGTCAAAGAAGGTCTAACTCCCAAACTCATGCTTTTAACTTCTGGAGTTAAATGGTTGACAGATGATGAAAAAACAAACAGGTGAACAAGAAGGTATAGGGAGAAAAAGGAACTATAAGAAAGAAATTCATGTCCATTCTTACAAATGCTAAATCCTTTAGATGAAAAAGAATAAGTGAAAAGAAGAAAGATTCCATTTTTTTTTCTCCAAAGTAGTTATTTGCTACTATATCCTGTGGCACTCTCTAGTAATGTTTTGGTAACAACTTGCTAGTCTCCCATTTAAAGTGTGGTTAAATATAAAACATCTGTGCTGAATGGACGATGAAATTTTGAGGCCGTTCCTAAAATGTTCGAAGAATTGAAATGTGTCTGAATAATGCCACCAATAGTTTTCTGAGATCTTTCCTTAATTTCAGTATCAGTATTGTACCAAAAGAAAAAAAAATATGTTAAATAGTTTGAAAGACTGCTAAAGTATTAGTCTACTCAAGGAATCATCTTGTCACAGGCAGACCTTCCAGGGAGGGATGATATGAAAACAAAAATATAGACCCAGAACATATTTTTAGAGGTAGAGCTATCCTCCCTCTCTAATATACAGATAAGTGGGGGATTTTCAAATAGGTTATAATAAAATAATATTTAGGAACTTTTCATATTATCTTTCTAAAAGTAGTACTTGGGTAAGACAACCTCGTAAATTTCATAAACCTCTATTTTGTTTCATTTGATGAATTTAACATGTCAGAAATAAAGATGAACTTGGGGCACCTGGGTGGCTCAGTCGGTTAAGCATCTGCCTCCAGCTTGGGTCATGATTCCGGGGTCCCTGCTTGGCGGGAAGGCTGCTTCTCCCTCTCCCACTCCCCCTGCTTGTGTTCTCTCTCTCGCTGTCTCTCTCTCTCTTTGTTAAATAAATAAAATCTTAAAAAAAAAGAAATAAAGATGAACTATTTTTTTTTATGAAAGAAGGTAGTAAAATTTACCTATCCTTTGCTAGACATTCAATGTCTGATTGAGTTATAAATAATCATAGATAGGTAAAAGCATATTGCATGTAATCTTTTTAAAAAGCAGTTTTAAGTTATCTAAACTATAGAAAATAACAGATATGCAAGCAGTTACAATGAATTACAAGACAGAAGAACAATGGTACCTTTTAGAAAAAGTAAGACCAGAAGGAAGTTCTATAGGGTGTGATTAAAATGTATATTCTGACACCAGCTTGCCTAGGTTTGAATTCTGACGATTACAGCTACGTGCTCTTGGATAATGTGCTTCAACCATCTATACCTCACTTTAATCAATTGTAAAACAGAAATGACAGTTAGCATTTAGAATGTTGCCTAGCACATAGAAACAATCGGTGAATAATTTTTAGAAATAATTATCAGCAATAAGGAGAAAAGGTTAATAGTGAATTTTAAATCATAGTGAAAAGGATGGTCAATGGCTAATGATTTTTAAAAGGGCAACCTAACAATACTTTGTTGAAGATTTCTTTATAAGAAAATACTTTTAAAGAGAGATAATAGCAGTAATAATGTATTTAACTGATGGCAGTAAAGTAGGTTTCTGAATCTCTTCTCTAACTTGGTTATTTAACAGTTCTTTCTATAAGTTTTGGTGTGCTTTTCATACTAAGATTTTTTTGCTGGCTCTCAAAAAAATTCTTTTAAAAAAGAAAAATAAAAACCCTATATCCATTGTTCAAAAAGTGTCAGTAATATCTTATTCATAGAATATTCAGTTCTTGGTTTAAGAACCATTTTACCCATGAAAGTAATGAGTAAAGACAAATGCTAATTGTTATTGAATATATGGGTGTCTTCAAGACCTTGTCAGAGTCCTCTAGGAAAAGACCACCAGATACACACCTGTAGTCACACAAAGTTGGGTTTATTACTTGTTTCAATGAGAGAAATAATATACTATGGGGGACAATGAATCATCTCAACAGGAAGGTGTTACAAAAGACTGCTGTAGGATTTGGCATTATAATGGGTGATTGTGACAGGTGATTCAAGTGCGTAGTCTTTACTCTGATCAGATGCTGTCAGGAAGAAGAAGCAATTCCATGACTTGATATTTTAATATATATTTTCTATAAGACAGGAGGAGTGAAAAGAAGCTATGTTCCCAATTGGTAAAGAAGCAGCAGGCCACTCATATATCGGGGTTGGTGGGGGGAGGTTTGATACGTTGGCACCTTATACTGTGAACTTGTTTTTGTTTGTGCTTGGAAAGAACACAGCATGGTCTTGTTTTTTGATTAATTTCAGTGCAGACACAGAGTGTCCTCTTTGATTTTCTTATTCTATGAGATTATTTATGTTCAAAAGGGGAACACAGCTGTATGCTGACCTAGCTGTGAATACCAGGCCAACTTCTAACAAACCCAAGGTCTAGATATTAGTGTTAGATCATTTTCCTGGTGTCAGGGGAAACTTTTTTCTTTCTCAAGCCCAAACAGAAAAATCACAATAGCATATACCTAAGTGGCCCATGCATATTAGTTACTGCATAACAAATAACCCTGGAATTTACCAGCTTAGAATAATGAATATTTGTTACCTCAGAGTTTCTGTAGGTTAGGAATTTGGAAGTGGAATAGGAATTTGGAAGTGGATTAGGGCTCAGGATCTTTTTTTCTTAAGATTTTATTTATTTATTTGACAGAGAGAGAGAGCCCAAGCAGAGGGAGTGGCAGGCAGAGGGAGAGGGAGAAGCAGGCTCCCCTCTGAGCAAGGAGCCTGATATGGGACGTGATTCCAGGACCCTGGGGTCATGACTTGAGCCGAAGGCAGACACTTAACCAACTGAGCCACCCAAGAGCCCCGGGATCTTTTCTGATGTTACAGTCAAGATGTTGGTTGGGGCTACAGTCATGGAAAGGCTTGACTGGAGTTAAAGGAACGGCTTCCAAAATGATTCACACACATGGCAGTTGACAGATTCTCTCAGTTTCCCACCCTGTGGGCCAGTCTGTAGGATTGCATGTCCTTACAAGGTGACAGTTAGCTTGTCCTAGAGAAAGTGATCCCAAAATACAGAATGGAACCTTTAGCATCTTTTATGACCTACTGTCAGAAGTCACATACATAATTTCTGTACTAACTGGTTATTGATATGGTTGATATCTCTCCAGAAATCATATACTGAAGTCCTAATCCCCAGTGTGATAGTATTTGAAGGTGAGATCTCTGGAAGGGAATTAGGTTTAGATGAGCATATGAAATGGAGCCCTCATAATGGGCTTAATACCCTTATAAAAAGAGGAAGAGACCAGAGCCCTCTATCTCTACCACGTGAGGATACAGCAAGAAGACTGTCATCTGCAAACTAGGAAAAAATTCTCACCAGCCACCAATCTGCCAGCAGCTCTCAGCCTCCAGAACTGTGAGAAACAAATGTTTGTCATTGGAGCTACACAGGCTCTAGTTTTTTGTTAAAGCATCCTGAACTAAGAAAGTTATCGCAGTCAGTCCAACTCACTATGATAGGGAACTATTCAAGCATGTGAACAGCAAGAAGCAATGAGCAGTGATGGCTATCGTAGAGGCTCCTTCCTGTACATGTTCCAAAGTAAACAGTATAGGAAATTTGTACTAGATGCTCTGTGGCATACAGCAATAGATATTTCCCCTTAACAAAATGAGTAGAAATCACTAACCAAGGGGCATCCAGCAAAGCACAAAAAGAGAAACAAGTAATACCAAAAAAATATATCTGTAGTAATAGGAAGCCCCTATTTTAAGCAGACTTGAGGATTCATAATGTATAGGATGATGATGTTTTCCATGTGCTAAAATGAGAACCGGGACAGACAATAAAGGAGACTGTCTGCGGGATATTGCCTTTACTACGGACTTTATTATGTCAGTAATGAGCAAGCCCAAACAACTTCATATGAGAAATAAAAAGCTCCCGAAGAACTTAGCCGACTGACTTAAAGAAATACAAGATCTTCTTTTTTTTTTAATTTTTTTTTAATTTTTTAATTTTTTATTTTTATTTATTCATGACAGACAGAGAGAGAAGCAGAGGGAGAAGCAGGCTCCCAAGGAGCAGGGAGCCCAATGTGGGACTCCGTCCCAGGACCCTGGGATCATGACCTGAGCCGAAGGCAGACGCTTAACCATCTGAGCCACCCAGGTGCCCGAAATACAAGATCTTCTGATGGCATTTACCATTCTGTCACCTGTGCCGAAGGCTTATATTAATAGTGTGAGTATTCAGCACTAAATTCTGACAAAGGAATCCTGGACCACCCAAATGGAAATAAATTTTATTCCTGCTACTTTCCAAAACTGAAGACGTTAAGAGTGTTGCAATTGAGCTACCCAAGAGCAAAGAAAACATTTTAAAAGAATATAGTTGAACCAAGAGCTTATTGCAAAGGACAGTGAGAAATCTTATTATTCAGTAAAATGGGGGAAGTTATAACATATTCACTTTCCTAGTAAATATATTAATATACTAGCTTGAGGAATAGGGAAACCCCACTTCAATGGGAAAAATTATTTTCATGAATTCCTGAGTGCTGACTGAGATGATTTTTATTTTTTTATTTTTATTTTTATTTTTTAAAGGTTTTATTTATTTATTCGACACACAGATATATATATATATATATATAGAGAGAGAGAGAGAGAGAGAGAGAGCACAAGTAGGGGGAGCAGTAGGCAGAGGGGAGAAGCAGGCTTCCCGCATGAGCAGGGAGCCCAATGTGGGGCTCGATCCCAGGACTCTGGAATCATGACCTGAGCTGAAGGCAGCGGTTTAACCAACTGAGCCACCCAGGCGCCCCCTGAGATAATTTTTAATATAATATTCTTTAAATATGTAAAATAACAAAAGTTGGTGTAAACTCTTGGCTCCTATAAAGAGATCAAAACAAAACATGTTTTAAAATGGAACATGATAAAGCACTTAATATTTAAATTAAGAGAAGATGGTGTTCATAAAAGGAATCACTTATGAAATAAATATTGTACAACATGCCATAACACTGGTATCATTAAATCCAGCACATCTCTAGAACTGTGTGCCTTATAACTCAAATCTTCCATCACTTCCTACTAGTAGAACAAACATGTATCATAAAAATTTGAGTCTGTCTCTTCTTTTGACAATAGCTTTTTGGAGTGACATTGTTATCATTGCCAAAGTAATTATAAACAAAGATACAAAGAAGATAATACAACGGCATGATTTTAATTAACTATAAAATGCTGATACAGACCATCCAACACACATACACACACACAGGCTTCCAGCATGTAATGGATGTGTGTGTGTGTTTGTGTGTGTAGATTAGTTTTGAAATTAAATTACACAAATACACAAATTTAGAAAATAAACAAATAAACTTTGATTCCTAAGTATGTCTTTCAGAGAAAAATGGGGGCGTACTTTTGTTTGAATTGAAGTGAAAGTGGGAGTAGGTGAAAGACTTAAAATCTCACTGAGAAAATACTTATTATTATTAGGAAAATGTTATGGTGAAACTTGGAATGAAATATATCCTAATAGAGGCATTACACACAAAACCTGTGCCAGGTAAATATCAATAACTAGAGTCCAGTACCAGAGTCCAGTTTTATACATACATACGTTTCTTTTGTGGGAAGTGTATTGGTTGGGGACAGATATTCTGCAAAAATCCATATACATTATGATCTGTGAAGAAATTTCTGTTGAGAATAAAGGGTAGAATCTGCAAAGAGGGACTGCTTAAAAACTCATTAGATTTATATTAAAAAGAAAACCAATTCCATTTAACAGTGTCAGATACTGTATATACAGAATACCATTACACCTGTTGTTTGAGAAGCTGTTAAAATCTAGAATTCTAGAATGTATTTTGGTGCTTTGTTTCCATTTTAAATTCAAACAACAGAAAAATTGACAACCTCCACACTTCCTTCTTATTCCTAACATCCTGCTAACAAACCATTTCCCACTCCTCTAAATGACAATGTAGAAGAGTTCACAGGCTAGAGCACCTGTCAGAATTATATATCAAACCAGCATCCAGCTCATTTACAATGGACCAAGAAAAAAAAAAAACAAACAGGAAAATCAAGAGCAAGTCTTTTTCTCTTCCTTTCAGAAGGTTATGTCTTTTGAGGCAGAGGAACTGCACATTTTGAAATCTTTCCTGGCAGTCATAGTATCCAGCTTTTTATAGGAGATACTCTAATATGTTTAACTCTAGGAAGGGAAAAGAACTGTTTTCTGATATAACAACGCTGTCATAGATGTGCCCTCTTGTAGAGAAGCCTGCTTTGATACAGCAATTTCCTTTGTCCAGTACTGTAAAGAATGTGGAAACTAATTCAACATGAAATATGCTGTTCATTTATAAGTGTTCTGACTCTGAAAGCCTAATGTGCAGTCAACCAACAAAAGGGGAAAACTTAAAAGATAAGCAAATCTAAGTAGATGCAATTATTTTCACTGGCAAGCTGGTATCAATTTTTTTTTTCTTGTTATTGTCAGTGTTTTTGTGTTCTGGTGTTTGAGTTCACATCTCCCTCCTGTTGAGTAATATAAAGTTGTGATTTAAGCATTCACTCTGTTAGCCCTATGTTTTAGGATGCACCCTGTGTATTTTGTGACAATGAACAAAGCAAATGACTCAAGGGAGTGCACTTTTGTGTATTATTTAACTTAATTTTCATGGTTCATTTTTCAGGAATTGGGAAAAGATCTTTAAACTGCACACACGTATGGAAGCCTGAAAAAAAAAAAGATATTTTCGCCATTTAAGCATATTATAAAGAGTAATGAAATTCTTAAAATGGAAAATATGTACATTCATTTGTGTAATTCCTTACTTCTATGCCCATTTAATTTCAAAGATAAATCTAATAGTTTTCTATATTCACACTATGTGCACATAATATAGATTTAAAACTAAATATAAGTATTCAATTCATCATTATTCATATTACCAGCACTGGGTCCTAATCATTTTTATACCCTTATTAACCAAATCAAATTTCATTGTAAATCAAGGAGTTGCTTAAAAAAGGATACATTCAAATCTCAGAAACTCTCTTCAAATATTATTAAATTGATAATAAATATAATAATGGTTCTTTGACTTCTACCCAATAATGGTTCTTAGATCATACGTAATTCTAAGTTTTCTGATACTTCAGAGAATATACATCTTTTCAAGAGCACTTAGTATATTAATAGGGAGTAGCTAAAATTATCAGGAGATCTGAATTAAACATTATACATATTCTTCTACATATTGAGTTATACTATTGGTGTTTACTGAATCAAGACAATTACTCATAATTATCTTTGGAACTGAAAAGTACAATTACACCTTATTTATACAAAATTACCTGGAAAAACTTTATAGAAATAAAATCTTACACTTTAAAAAAAAAGATTATATTTATTTATTTGCCAGAGAGAGAGAGAGAGTAGCAGGGCAAAGGGAGAAGCAGGCTCCTGGCTGAGCAAGGAGCCCAATGCGGGGCTTGATCCCGGAACCCTGGGATCATGATCTGAGCCAAAGGCAGATGCTTAACTGACTGAGCCACCCAACTGACATGCCACCCACCACCCAGGTGTACAAAAATCTTACTTTTAAGCATCAAAACTTTTAAGAAGTTGATTACTTTCATAAAAAATGCATAAGCACAAAAACTTCTATATTATCTTAATCCAAGTACAATAAATTCCAAACAACACTTTGAGATTATTTTCTGAGAATAACAGGTTGCTAAACCACATGCTATCACCAAGGCATGCTATTTTTTTTTTCAATTCAGTGTTTTTTATTTTAAAAAGAATCAGTGCTATTTTGGGGAAGGCCTGTAACTTTCCTGGGTCTTGGTTTCCTCATATGTAAATTATAACAGCTTCTATAAATAATTTTTGTACCTCTAAAACTATGTATGATTTAAGTGATACCTCTCCTTCAGAAAAGTCTTAGGAAATTTCATTGTCTTAAAAGAAGCCAAACACTATATTTCCATGGTGAAAATACTGCAGAATAATGATAACATTTACTGAAATCTTACTTTTGCCAGGTAATGTTTTAAGTAATTTACATAGATTAATCCACATAGCAACTCCATGAAGTAGGTGCTATTATTACCTCCAGTTGACAACTGAGGAAATTGAGATCTACAGAGTATAAGAAACATGGCAGAGTTCACACAGCTAGTAAAGGGAGGAATAATCTGACTCCAGAGCTGCTTTATATAACTTCACTGAGAAAAAAGAGACATGTTTTAGTTCTATATGTCATTATCACACTATTTCAATTCAACAAATATTAATTGACTTCCAGTTATTAAGAGGTGCTATGAGAGATATAATGAAAAAAAGCCATCTTTAATCTTCTGAATACCACATGACTGAGTTATGCAAGTGCTAAAATTGTGACAAGAGATCTGCACCAGGAGGTAGATGATCTTCCCATGCCTGGTCCCATTACTTACTAGCCAGTCAACTTTAGGGAACTCAACTACCATTATTTGCCTCTGTTTCCTCAATGTACACTCTGTCTAATAACATAAGCCCTTTTATTTTTCAGATATGCTTTTTCAAAGATTAAAGGAAATGATATGCTCTGTAGGGCAAAAGGTGAATATTAGTTATGGTTAATAAAAGTTATTTAATTACTAATAAACACAATTCTACAAAGAGACTTGATGTGACTTAAACTGGGATGTTCAGATATACTTTGAATCAAGATGGTTGTCTTTCCCATAGCATTTAAATGAATTACTAGAACTCTCTGAAACTTGTATTTTATTCACGTACTGAAAGCAATTAAACTCATTAATTTATAAAGTATTTTGTGACTCTTGGATGAAACAGATTATGAAAACTTAAATTATTATAATAGTTTCAGATTTTACCAAATATATATATATATATATATATATATGCACATATTGATTTTCTGGCATTTATGCCATGCCATGACTTTTCTCCAAAGACCCCAAGGCTTTTCATAAATTTGAATTTAACTTCATAGGTGCTAATTTTCACAACTGAAGAGTTACAGAAGCAACTGCAATGTTTTTTTGGTATAATTCTACCACAATATAGGTATCTAGTAATCTGCCAATTCATGAGGATCACTTCAAAGTAAACTGAAAATCCCTGTGCAAATGTTACACATGGCAAACTTGCAGATAGTGGAAGACAACTGTCATGTACTTTCTAAATCTTTCCTTTTTCCTGCAAAGTGCTCAATACCTTTTAATCAGTGTTCAGTGTGTCCTAGATTTCAGACTGTTACCCTCTGGTCACTTTCCTGAAGACAGGCTCTGACATCTACAATTTGTACTTCCTTCCTTTTAATATAGGCTTTAGAAACATTGACCTATCTGTAATTTTCTTCCTACAGCATGCTCTTTACTCTGCCATGCTGTATTGGTACAGAAAAGTTTGCATTGTACAGTCCAACAGTTATTTACCATAGAAATGACACTGATTACATGCATAAGCTAAGCTAATTGGGTTCCTTTCAAAGAAAATCATTGGTTCCTACCCCAATGAGAAAAAAAGTAAACCACTATACATATTTCATATAGTTCTCTACCCACAGTATAGCTAAGTAATGAAGTCAATGAGAAACTGACTTGCCACAGAATTCTCAATGCTGCAGGCATTTGAAAGCACTCATTGCAACTCAAAGCCAAAATTCCTTGCTCAATTCCAGATGTCAACCAGATTTCAGATATGGAATCAATTGATTAAAATAACTATCTCATGGTGGGGAAAGACCTCCCGACACCATAAAAAGTATATACTCTGATGGTTTTTCCAGTCTTGGGGAAAGGGAAATACCTAGTTATTTCAAGGACTATACACTCAAGGTCTGACTTCATGTTGTAACTAAGGGGCCCAAAAAGCCATCAAAACTGCCCTACTATAAGTGAGAGCTTACACAGATCAAGTAATAAATGGAGTCCTGGCTAAGGTCCTGGCTCATGGTGGGACCAAGGTCCATGAACCCACCAAGTAGTCATTTCCCCAGCCCCCCAAATATATAATTGGAATAGATCATACTTAACAGTTAGAGTAACTCCCACACTGAGTCCTTAGACTATGAAATAAGATAAAAACAGCGGTGCCTGGGTGGCTCCGTCAGTTAAGCAACTGACTCTTGGTTTCAGCTCAGGTCATGAACTCATGGGTTGTGGAATGGAGCCCTGCATCATTCTCTGCATTCAGCGGGATGTCTGCTTGAAAAGATTCTCTCCCTCTGCTCCCCCCCACTCCCTCTCTCTCTCAAATAAATAAATCCTTAAGAAAAAAATAAAAATAAGAAATAAGATAAAAATTGATTAGTGTCATCAGTAAAGACCTAAAAGATACATGACTGTGTCTCTATCATATTTCCATTACATTTGCCACTCTGTTTCCTGTAGAAACTAGATGATTACTGGAGATGGCTGTAGAACACTGCAGACTTAGCCAAGCAGGAGTCCTCATCCCAGGTGCTGTGCTAGTCATCACGTTTCTAATAGAGCACATTAGTAAAGTCTCACGTGCATGTAATGTGATCACTGACTTGGTAAATACTATTTTTTCCATTTCACTTAGATAAAAAGATGAGAAGCAGTTTGTATTCATGTGAGATAGAAAACAACATTCATTCATAGTTTTGCTTCAGATTTAAATTCACTTTCCCACTCTCTGTCACAATATAATCCAAAGAAGTCTGGACCATTAAGAGTTGTGTTCTGTTGGAAGCACTAAACGTAAAACTTCAGATGAGTCTAGCAAGCAGGCATTTTAAGATGGAAATACTTCGTCCTGCTTTGAGCCTGAGAGGGTGAGAATATATAAGTAAGCTGTATGATCAGGTGCCCACACTGTGTTTGTGGTCACATTGTGGGGAGGGGACCTTCTGACCAACTGAAAGAGGAGAAATGATAATCTGAGGTTGGTTTACTGATAGATTCTCAGGGTGGAAACAAAAAATGAATGGCAGCTGACCTCAGCTACATTCAAGAGTTGTCTTGAAAGATGATGGAAATGAAAAATCTTCCCAGTAGACGTAACTACAACAGTGTACATAGTCTTTCACATTGGGTGGAAGAGAGGTGGCCTAACGTGAGGATCGATAGAGATTCCTAGGCAGTGACCGATGGTTTGCCTATGTGGTCAAACGTCTGAAAGGAAAAGAACTAGAAAACCAGTGTAGGAAGAATAAAGCCCTCCATCCCCCAAGGTGTCCATGTTCTAATTCCTGGAACTTGAAAGTATGTTACCTCACATGTCAAAAGGCACTTTGCAATGTGGTTAAGGTTAAGGACCTTGAGATGGGGAGATTACTCTGTACTATTTTTGTTTGTTTGTTTGTTTTTAGGATTTTATTTGACAGAGAGAGAGACAGCAAGAGAGGGAACACAAGCAGGGGGAGTGGGAGAGAGAGAAGGAGGCTTCCCGTGGAGGAGGAAACCTGATGCAAGGCTCAATCCCAGGACCCTGGGATCATGACCTGAGCCGAAGGCAGACGCTTAACGACTGAGCCACCAAGGTGCCCTATGCTCTGTACTATTTGAGTGGGCCCTATCAAAGCACATAAATTCTTAAAAGGGAAGAATCCTTTTTTTGGTTGTGTTGAGAGGGAAATATGACAGTGAAAAAACAGTAAGAGGGATGTAACCTTGCTGGCTTTGGGGATGGAGAAAGAAGGCTACAAGTCGAGGAATATGCAAACCTCTTGAAACTGGAAAAAGCAAGGAAATACCTACTCCCCTAGAGTTTCCAGAAAGGAAGCAGCCCTGCCAAGACCATGATTTTAACCTAGTGAGACCAGTGTTGGACTTCTAGCCTACAGAACTACAGAAGAATAAATTTGTATTGTTTTACACTGTTGAGTTTGTGGTAATTTGTTACAGTCACAATAGAAATTAATACAACTAGAAGATAAGATCTGTGGCACAAGCATGTGGATATATATATATAGAGAGAGAGAGAGTGTGTGTGCACAGTAGGAAGATTTTTGTAGTATACGTTAAAGCTTATTAGAAAACATTCACCACAATGAGCAACTGAACACTCACAAAATGACTTGTCCAGCTGATGTAAGCCAAGCTTCTTCATCCACCATTCAAGAACTTACCCTCTAGGCACAAAAAATGTTGAAGGTGGCAGAGACAGAGGCTATCTAAGAAACCAACCGCATGGATTCTTACTAGTTATTGCTGTGTCTAAATGTCCAAGAGTCCAGAAAAAGACTAACACTGAATCTATAATATGGCAATATTTCCCAAGAGAATCAACCAGTGACTTGGTGGCATCTTGACTATATTGGAATCAATCCAGTTTGGACTCAGAAGTCCATCGTCTGAGAGAAAGACACATTTCTGAGTATGCATTTGCCTTTTCTGCTTTCAAAGAATGATATAGAACCATTATATAGGAGCTTATAGAATACCTGATCTAAAGGTACAGAATCTGACACAGCATAGAATATAACCATTAGACTCAATTCACAATGAAGGATTATGTTACAAAATGTACCACCTGGAATTAATTAACCCCATAAAAATCTGAAGCAGCTTAGCTTCTTAAACGCACAGCTGAATTACCATCTCAAAAACAACAGTGTGAAATGATGGGATACTATATTTTAGAATAAACATATACATTAAATCTGAGGATTTGTATGGTTGTTGTATTCCCAGTAGGAAGATTGCATAGGTCCCAGAATATGGCTCCAGTTATTATTATTCCTAAAGACCCATTAGGGAAATGGTACTTCCTCTTCCCACACCCCTGGGCTCTTAAGGTTGGAGATCTTAGTTCACAAAGTTGGCACGCTCTTGTACGGGAACACAGCAAGGACTACATTGGACTACAGACCACAAGTTACACCAGGGATTTTAGGACTCCTTACATCCAGGGACCAATAGGTGAAAAGGAGAATCACTATACTGGCAGAGGTAATTAATCCTGATCAGCAGAAAGAAGTAGGGCTTTTTTTATACAATGGAGGAAAAGGATGTGTGAAACCCAGCTGATATATCTTGGTGCCCCTGATATTGTCTTGTCCTATTCTAACTATGAGTTTACAAGTATAAAAACTCCATCATGAAAACAAATCAACCTCTTGAGAATGAAGTTTTGGATCACATTACTTGGTAAGCTACCAAGACATACTGAAGTGATAACTGATGGTAAGTGAAATTCAGCATGAATATAGGAGAGAAAGGAAATGCAGAAATTCAGCAAGACATAAGAGAGAAAGGATGAGTATAGTTTCAACCCCAAGACCAAATGCAATGACTAAAACCATATTGGTCCATTAACCCCTGTCTGTGTTTTCTTTCAAGAAGAGAGGTCCATGGATGGGAGAGCTTTGGGGGAGCTATTCCCAAACTTGCATGTAAAATAGATCTCATTCAAAAAAGGAATGAATTGCAGCAGCCATAAAAATGTATAATTCTGGTCTCCACTTCAGGGAGTGTAACCGACCAACAGCCCCAAGTGCTACCCTGGAAATTCACAAGTATATCCATGTTGATGCCCATGGACTACTTCCAGCCAATGACTGAGCATGCCAGCCTGTTTTTATGAGATATAGGACACCTCTGTCAGATGACTTTGACTTGAAGATTCCCCACCAGCTTGACCAAAGCTGTACTGTAGTCTGTGATTCTTCCAATCCAATCATGTTTCCTTGTCTGCCTTCCTAGGGGATGAATTTCATGACAGTCTCAAAACTTTTCCCACCACCCTATGTCTCCTTCTCTTTTCCCCTCAAAAGTATTTCCTCCAATAAATGTTTTACACAACTAATCCTGCGTTGTTGTCTTCTCAGAAGACTAACATACTGTGAATGTACACACATACACAGATACATATGCACACACATTCTCACATACTTACACTTCTCTACCATTCTTTTTCACCCAAAACTCTGATTTAGAGATCTTCCATATTAGTTCATAGAACTGCTTAATTTTTTAAACCATGTGCATAATATGACATTGTATAAATGTTTAATTGTTATTTAAATATATTAGAGTTCATTTAATAAGTTGTATTGATAGAAATTATATTCATTCTTTTGTTACACTAATCTTGCTCCTATGAGTCTCAGTGTACATACACCATTTTGCTAATATGCATTACTATATATTTAGAATAAATTTGTGGAGGTGCAATTGCTGGGCTGGATGGCTTCTCAGTTTGTAAATTCAAGCTTTCCTTTCTGGAAAGCGTATGGAATTATACAATTAGGATTTTCCTTTCTTCCATTATTTTATTTCTTGCCTTTATAGACACCAATTATTCATTCTTTAGAACACTTTGGAACAGTTTTCAAACCAATCATTTTCTATCAAATCCCTTTTGGGTCATTACTCATTTCCATTCTTATCTCCAGATTTTTGTCCATGCCATTAACCGTGTTTGCTCAGCAGTGCCTCTTCATTCTGCTGCATCCAAAGTGCTGTTCATTTAGAGAACCTCCCAAAGCAAAAAGAAGAATAATAAATAAGTACCCATTATCACTTAAGTTGCATTAGGCAAATCTATAACAATGAAACACTGAGTATGAGGGTGACTCCAATCTTACAAATCTGACTTAGAGAGCTCAAACAGTGTCAGAAGACACTGAGGGAGCAATCCCGTGGCTACAGATCTGTGATTACAGATCTCAGGCAAAGCTGGCAAAAGGCAGTTCTCTAAATGAGGAGCACAGTCTGTTTAGGTACAGCCTCATGTTACCTACTTTTGTCCACACAGTGCCTGTGGACTAGGACTCTGCCTCTCTATTTGGAGCATTCCGATGGTTTCATCAGTACTCCTCTTTCATTTCTTTTCTTCTTTAACTCATCTCTATATTCTCAGCCAATTATGATTTACTAAAATTAAAATCTTATCACTCCATGTTCCTCTTGAAAATTCTTCCATGTCCAGAGGCTCCAACTTAATCTTCCCCTTTCCTACCGGTTCCAGAGTTTATCCTTATATTTTCCCCTCTACTTCCTCATACTCCTCATTTTCTCAAAATGGTCTTCTCTTTACCATGGTATCTAAAATAGCTATTTTAAACCTCACCCCATGCTGTCATTCTCAATCTCAATTTATAGTGTTTACACTTATCTAAATGTATTTACATAATAAATTTATTATAAAATAAATTTACAATATTTAAAAATACATATTATATGTAACTATTAATGTACATTTATAAGTATTTTTATCTTTTAGATATCTATCTTATTTAGTGTCTACTTATACTTCCCCTGAAATGCAACTCCTTGAATACAGAGATCATGAGTTTTTTATTTTTTTATTTTTATACATATATTTTTTTTCTTTTTCAGAGATCATGAGGTTTTTAAAAAATGTATTATTGGCATCTAAATAAGGTTCTATAATATAGTAGGCAAATGAGAGATATTTTTAGAATGAAAAATTTCAAAAAGATAAAAATAGCAATTTTTTTTACTTAAAATCCCAATTCTATCACTTCTTTCTTATACTGCAGAAATACAGATATTCAGACAGTATAGGTTATTCATCTATTTTGAACATATATAGTTTCTACATAATCTATTATCTACTACCAATTGACTTTTTAATAATTTCAACTTTATGATTTTGAAAATTTCTGATATGCTAGATTTTCCAATTAATGTGGTCTATATTTTTTCTCTTCTTCCAAATAATAATAAAGACATTAAAAACTTTCCAAAAGTTCTTTAATCAGTTTACTACAAATAAATCTGTCTCTCTGCTTTTAGTACTGATATATACCTTACATTAACCATAACCAAAAGAAATATACATAAAAATGCAAGCAAAAGAAATATTATGAAGTGAATATTTCCTTTAAGAAATAATTTACCAAGAGTAGTTTTAAAATGTCTTATATATTTGTATATTTTAAACTATTTTGTAAAGCTAGAGAGCAATTTTTCTATTGCCCCCATGCATTATGAAAATGATTATGGATTTGTAACACATTTCTTTATCAGAAGAAAGAATATATCTTGATCTAATAGTAGCAATTGGCACTACAGCAGAATATACATATTTCAAGTTTACTTCCCTGCTTTAGTAATGAAAATACATTTATATCTGATAAGGAAGTATGTAAGACTATGGCCTACCAGCACTCATTATAAAAGGAAATAGTTTTTATTTTTTTATATTGGTTTTTGTGTGTTTTTATGTGTTAATAAGTGTATGTATAAATGCAATTTAGAATTTTTTATCTTTTTATTTTAAAGACTGTACAACTAATATTTCTTGTGAAAAGAAAAAAAAATGAGGAACAAAAAGAATATGATAGGATCAATGGATGCCTGGGGAACTGAGTAGATGCCAATCCACTGAATTGGATGCTGAGAACAAAATCAAGTATATCTGTTTAAGGGGATTTACTGCAGAAGCCGGGGAAGTTCTAAGTAAGTGGCTCAAGAGAACACACTGCAAATTGTACCACATTTGACTTTAAACTGTGTAAGAAAGGAATGCTTATCCACTAGCCATGTGAATCTTCCATCAAATGGACCATATGAATGTTCTAGTTGGGTATCTAATATGCTTTTCGGGAAAATAATAGGGACCTTTCCTCCCTGAGATGACTACTCATTAGCTCATTTCAAACACTAAGCAATACCTGGATATACCACAGGATTTCAGTTTATCACCTCGGGCAATCATAATCCCAATCCCCAAAAGAACCACTAGGTAGTTGGTGGGGTGGTAGAAGAGGATTGGAGAAGAACTTTTCATCTGTTCTAGGTTCAGTGGTTGCTAAAATGAGCAAGTTCAAATGCAAAGGTGATTGGGATGGGAAGAGTAATGTAATTACATTGCTGAAAAACCTTTTCAGGTACTTCATACCCCACTACCACCAAACAAACACATTCCCCTTGAGAACCACTGTGTAATATATTAAATCAAATGATCCTCCAATTGCTAACCACCCATGTTACCTACTACAAGATTTGGTCTTCACCTAAATGATAAACATATTACTTGTCTTAATTATGTTCAGAAAGTAGTTTTAAACATATATTTAAATGACACAGTACAATGTATGTTTCAGTGTTCAAGTGTCCTGTTATGTGTGTGTATCTAATCATACATAAGCTATTATATATTAATCAGTACTTGTTTTTTTATTGAAACATAACTGATGTTATATTAGTTTCAGGTGTACAACATAATGATTCTATATTTGTACACATTGCAAATAATCATCACAATAAGTCTAGTGAACATCCATCCCTACATAGCTGCGAAATATTTTTTTTTCTTATGAAGAGGGCTTTTAAAGTCTACTCTCTTAATAACTTTCAAATATGCAATGCAAGATGAATAACTATAGTAACCATGCTGTTCATTACATCTCCATGACTTATTTTAAAGGAATAGTAGGTAGTAAGTGCATATTTGTTGAAATGATGAATTCTAAATGATCCAAACATTTATTAGGAAAATTTAAAAAGAAGTAAAGAAATAATGCATTTTAATGTTTTAATGATCAGTTTTTATATAATTTCTTAATTAAGTGATCTAAAAAGATTTGTAAGGCATAAAAGTATAAATTTTGTTTCATCATAAAATGATCCTTTTTTAAATGTAATGATTTATTGGTAGGAATTTTAGATTACAAACTTCCTGGGGTAAGTGAAATCTAAAGTTTTTAAACACTGAAAGGAGGGTGAAGATAGAATTTGGTATCTTGGGAAAGTCCCAGTTTGTTCCTATTATCCTCGAGATTTTATTAAAATCACCCTATTTTCACCCTCAAAAGTGTTATTTGTATGGTATACATTATTGTTGCTCTTTTTTTTAGCCTCTAAAATGTTATGATATTTATCCTGCTCCAGCACTGCATCAACTCACTTCTTGGCTTCATCTTCTCTGCTGAGCTCTGCAGAGGTCACCACTTCTTTTAATTTCATTCTACCTACTTTAAGCATGTTTATCTTGGCTGATAATTCAAAGGGAGCCTCTTAATTTCATTTCTCTGCAATTTGCTTGTCCTGCTTTGTAATTCAGGGTTCTAATGTTGGAAAAATTTAAGATATCAAATCATGTGTAAAAAGTGTATCCATTCTATGTATATATTTGAGCTATAAATTCTGAGACGTTCCAATAAATTAACACATTAAATTTCAGGGATAAAGAAGTCTACATTTGCATAGTGCTTTCCACTTTATAACATGCTTTCACATAAATCATGTCACCGTGTTCCTTTATATGACAAACATTTATTTCCTACAACTTCTCTGTCACGATGATCAAATAAATGTGTCTCTTTGCCAATGCTGAGGGTACATTTCTGGCAAATGCTATCCACCCAAAAGCAGAATTTTGAGCTTTCCCTTAGGAACCTGGCCTTACTGCAGATATCTAAAACTGATTTCAAGTTCTCTTTAGCTTCACAACACTTCAATAATTCATCTTCGTTTTCACTGGCTACTGCCCTTTGTTCGACCCTACATAAAAACCTATAGTTTCTATCTTCTTTCTGCTGAAAAAGCAACTCAAAAGACAAACATCAAAGTCTTTACAAAAGGCTTGTTATTCATAGTGTGGTATGAGACGATATCACATCTTTCCCCAGTACTCCAAGGAAATATGTTTAGGCCCATCCACATAGAAGTTATCTAGTTCAATTATGCTTCCAGATCTGATGAATACCAGTTATAGGAAAATCGTCCAGTTCTTCTGGATAGTACCTGACATATTTTTAGGTAGCCTATTATTCAATAGATAATATATTAAAAGTAATATGGTATTTTCTAAATTTCTATTTAAAATCCTAAAACTGAATTTCTAAGTTAAAACTTAGTGCCGATGATAAACCAGATCATTCTAAATAAGTTCAGTTTATTCCTAACTTTTACCCAAAATAAATTTCTCTATGTCATATCGGACTTTTGACACAAAACACCCAACTTCATTGTGATAGAGACATTTACCAACATTTCTGGTTCTTCACTTTCTAGGCACACAATAGGATCTCTAAAGGTTAGCAGTATCCAGTGAAAAGTGAGCTTCCATAGGCAGTCTTTAAAAGTTAATGGTGTACATTCACACAGTCCCTACCTTTCTGTGCCAGGCCATATTCCCAAGAGTAAAGGCTCAGCCAGCCTGAGTCCCTTGTAAGGACACTGTTGGATATGCAGCACGAGAGAAAAATAAACACTTGTTTTAAGACACCAATATTTTGAAGGTGTTTGTTACAGGGCCATAATATAATTTATCTTGACTGACTCATTAATGAAAATGAAAATTAATCATGTGTTGCAAGGAGGACGTAATAGGCCAGCTAATGGCCACCCAAGGATATCAGGTCCTAAGACCCAGAACCTATAAATGTTGCAAGAGAAAAACATCTTTGCTGATGTAATTAAATTAAAGATCTTGAGACTGAGAGATTATCCTGGATTATCCAAGTGGGCTCTAAATTCAATCAAACAAGTATTATAAAGTCAGAAGGTGATTTTACACAGATATACAGAGAAGAAATCAATATGGAACTGGAGCAAAGATGTGAAGATGATGGTTTTGAAGATTGGAGTGATGTGACTATAATCCAAGGAATCTCAGTAGTCAACAGAAACCAAAACAAAACAAGAAATGGATTCTCCCCTAAAGCCTCTGGGAGAATGGCACTTCTGATACCTTGATTTTAGTGCAGTACTATTGACAGGACTTCTAGCCTCCAGAAATGTGAAAAAAAAAATTTCTGTTGTTTTAAGTCATCAAGTTTGTAGTAATTTGTTATAGCAGCTCTGTATATCTCTCTGTATATATATATTTATATAATTTATAATAATTTATATTTATAGTTTAATTTATAAATAATAAAAATATACTATAAAGTAACAAATATTACATTGATATATATTTATTTATCTCCTACCAGCTCTATTTCTCTGGAGAACCCTGAGTAATACATATTTTTTTTTAAGATTTTATTTATTTATTTGGGGGGGAGGGGCTGAGGGAGAGGGAGAGAGAGAATCCTCAGACTCCCACCTGAGCACAGAATGTAACACGGGGCTCACCACAGGGCTCCATCCCAGGACCCTGAGATATTGACTTGAGCTGAAATCAAGAGTTGGATGCTTAGCTGACTGAGCCACCCAGGCGCCCCTGAGTAATATATCTCTAAAATAGGTTTTGTAAAGGAATCTTCTCTACCTTACCTGACCAAGCAGAATTGTGATGTAACACTGAGCAGTGGCACCTATTGCCCACTCTCCCCTTTCATGCTTCATAGAGCTCTTCTACCACTTACATCATTTTTTCCCCAAAAAATGTATTCAGGAGTATCACTGTGATGTTTCTGGATAATATCCATGTTTTCACTCTCCTACTTTAGTTTTGTCTGCTTGTTTATTATACTCTTCTCCTGACATTCACCCAAATTTGCTTTTCCTGATGCAGTTGAAGTTGTATTGTGAAAATAGCAAGAGGTCTAGATGGAAGAAAGAAAACCAGTTTTCTAGTCTCATTTCCATTGTTTATTAATGCTTTGTCTTAGTTATCAATTTCCTCATCTATAATATGTAACCCTTGACCTGTATACTTTCCAGGATTGACAAGATAATTAGATAAAAAGATGTATGCTAATATAATTTATAAATACCTTTATAAATCAAGGGAATTAATTGTATTACCTCAGGGCTCTGTGTTTTGCTGCACCATCAAAAATCAGCTGTAATATATTAACTAGTAAATAATTAATTTCTACAAATTCTGATAATGCCTGTATCAATTACATATATATATTCAAATACATATATACATATATATTCAAATACATGTATATACACATATATATTCAAATAGAATTAAAATGATTAAACAGGGAGAACAGATTTTGTTCAGGTAGAACATTAAGGATTTTCTAAATTGCATGATGTATCTTAGATTTGTTCTCTTCATCTTTAAAATTTTCTTTTGTATTGTTCTCTTTTCACTTCATTTCACTTCCATCTATGCACACACATATCTCTTAACTTGACTTTTAACTTCTTCATATTCAAATATTTTAATACCAGAGAGGGAAGCACATTAAAAATAATTGTTGTGTCTCTCAGTTTGTATCTCCTTCATCAGTCTTAAAGAGAGGTTCCATCTAGCTGTAGGAAATATCTATAGTGCTTGTCCCTTTCCTTCAAATTTCATTGACAACTGGCACATGAGAACACTGCCGTAATTTCACAGAAACCTGCCAACTATGACATGAGAAAAAAAATAAAGTATATATCCTTTCTTGCTACAAAAAGCCCTAATGACATTCCTAAATGCATGGAGAAAGCAAGGGATGACATAACTGCCAATAGCGGTGTTTATTGTCAGGTGTTACAGGAAATGGCCTGAGGATGTCAAGAGGAGAAACCTCCCTGATGGGCAGAGCATTCTTCTGCTTAGACACACATAAACACACCAGCTATTTTATATGTTACTACTGCAATACTTAGACTATGCAATTTCAGAATGACAGAAATTAGGGGAAACCTTTTCCCCCACCAACTGAAAAAAAATAGAAAAGAACAAAAAACGTATCCCTTGCAATTTCTTTTCATAAAAGTAAAACACTACTTTGTTTTAAATGACATTTTGTCCTTTCTCTTGTACACTGATTTCCATTCCTTTCTGTCTCTTGTTTTCACCGTTATTTTTTTCTATCTCCATCATCAATATCTATTGTCTATATTAAGCCACCTTTTCTACATTCAATTATGCATTAGTTTACATAAATAAAAAACATCTTTCTCCCCTCAACACTGCTAATTTCCTTCCTTCTTTTGACATTTTCTTTTTCATAGTGAAGAGCCGCTGATGAATTCTTTGTTGACCTGTATATTATTGCTAGCTATTTGGAATTTTTCATAGGAATCCCTGATTGGGGGAGGGGTGGTAACAGATTTAATGGGGAGAACACTTTCTTAGAGAAGTCTCAAGTGGGACTGACTCAGCATAATTTGCCAGAATTGATTCACAATCTTTTTTTTTTTTTTTCCTCCAGGCATTATTTTCTCCTTTCCCCGGAGATCTGGGAGTTACTGCCTCTAATTCATGAGCCTCAAAACTTCTTTTTTCTCTAAATCTAAGGCTTTATGATCTCCTCCATTCATCAACTATTTTCTGGTTTTGTAGCCCTTCGTTTTATTCTAAATGGCTTTTTTTATTCACTAAGTACTCTCAATGAGCCATGTTAGATTTTGATTAATGTTTCTACATGCATGCTTTAATGTAAAATGAAATTTCATATATTTCAAATATTTCTAGTTTATTTTGGAGATTAAAACTTAATTTTTACAAGTTATTATGAAACAGGTCATATTGTATGTATATACTTTTTTCAACCACTAAAGAAAATATAGTGTGAAGAAGCCATGTGAGGAAACTTCTGAGAATTTAGGACTTTATCCTTAAAGGTACAGGCAGCTATCAAAGGATTTTGAGTAATGGAATTTTACAATCAAATGCACATTTTTCTAAAATCCCCTTTGTGTTCAGTGAGATATGTGGGATGTTTTAAGAAGCAAAGAGAGGGCTACCAGGTGGAAAGCTGCTGAAGGATCAAATGACTAATTAAATCAAACAACAGAGGTCATCAGTAACTTTAAAAAGAGTAGTGGAGGGGCGCCTGGGTGGCTCAGTCAGTTAAGGGTCTACCTTTGGTTCAGGTTGTGATCTCGGGGTCCTGGGATCGAGCCCCATGTCGGGCTCTCTGCTCGGTGGGGAGTCCGCTTCTCTCTCTGTCTCTCTCAAATACATAAATAAATCTTTAAAAAAAAAAAAGGTGGTGGAGGCAGATAAAAAATGAAGTCAGATAAGGAAATGAGAGGCAAGGAAAAAAAGTAAACAAAAGTCTAACTTGAATCATAAAAATTTAGCTTCATAAGCCCTTCAATCAATTCCCAAACTTGAACCAGTTAACAGACCCAGTATGCCTTGAATGAAGAGGAGATGGAGGCCCCTTGAAGAAGGCTCCCATTACACTGCCAAAAATTTATGCTTTTAATCTTTGTCCCAGCCTTCCCCAAAGGGACTTATGGCCTTTTACCAGAGTGATTATATAATGGGGGTAGGAAATAATCTGACCTTTTGGGAATTGCTGAACACTGGACTGAACTGGCACCAAATTACAGGAAACCCAAAACATCACTGTGGTCTACCAGTCAGAATAGGGGTTACAGAGATCAGTTACCACTGGAGTTTTAGCTCAGCTCCATCTCACAGTGAGCCCAGTGCCTCCCCGAGCCCATCCTGTAGTTATATTCCCAGTTATAGAATGCAGAATTGGAATAGACACACTAAACAACTAGCAGATTCCTCACATGGGGGATTCTTCTTAATCTCTTTACCAGTATACTCAGCTGAAATTTCAATTCTGCAGGACATTATTTCTGACCTGCTCTGTCAGATTAGGTTTGAGCTCTTTATTATGTGATCCCATAGCAACTTCTCCATTTCTCCTTTATGCCATTTTGCTCCTATAACTTTTTAATTATTTGCTATATTTATGCATGTCTTATCTGCTAAATTGTATACTCCAAGAGGGCAGGGACCTCCTTATTCATAGCTACACTGTAAGTATCTGCACAGTAAGTTTCAACAGGGAGAACATTTAATCAGAGTTTGTCAACTGGTATCAGCATGTATCATTTCAATCATTTCATTTAATCTGCAGCCTTGTATGTGTGTGTGTGTGTGTGTGTGTGTGTGTGTATTTATAATATAAATAGATGCAGATATATATGTAAAATAGATAGGTGTAGATAATCACTTTCTATTTTATTTATTTTTTTTAAAGATTTTATTTATTTATTTGACAGAGAGAGAGGACCAGCAGGGGGAGTGGGAAAGGGAGAAGCAGGTTCCTGCTGAGCAGGAAGCCTGATGCGGGGCTCGATCCCAGGACCCTGGGATCATGACTTGAGCCGAAGGCCGATGCTTATCCTTAACCGACTAAGCCACCCAGATGCCCCAACCACTTTCTATTTTATTCCAAGCTTCTTGTTTGCTTCTCATTATTCTACTGTCTCTACCTTACTTTTATGCTCCTATTTGTAGTCAGGAAATGGTTCTTCTCTTTTTTCTGTTAGATATCTAATAGACTTTAGAGCTGAGGAATCAGAAAGCTGATAAAGAGGAAAATCCCTGGGACAATATACAAATTATGTAAAATATTCCAGTTCCAGACAAGTGAACGATTCCTTGGCCTAAGGAAATAGGTGTTAACATTTTCAATCCATATCTTTCTCCCAGGGCAAGAACTTTTTGTTTGTTGGGTTTAGCTTTTCTAATTATGTCTAAATTTTTTTAAAGGAATTTTATGTATGTATGTATGTATCTATCTATCATCTATCTATCTATCTAAAGTGTGAGCAGGGGGAGAGGCAGAAGGAGAGGGAGGGAGAGAATCTCAAGCAGACTCCTTGGAGCCTGACATGGGGCTCAATCTCATAACCTTGAGATCATAACCTGAGCAGAAATCAAAAGTAGGATGCTTAACAAACTAAGCCACCTAGGCTTTCTTGTCCAAATTTGTTTTTAATTTTAAACTCTTTCTTACTTATCTTGTACTGTCTCATCTTTCCCTATCATAGTTTTTTACATTGATTTTTTTAATAAAAACATAATTTTTAAACTGATTTTAACCTACATATTACCTTGCTATTGTATCTACATTGTCTATTGTGTGCTGAATCCTGTGATGTATTTTGTGGAAAAATACAATACACCATCTTCTTGTAGGAAGAAATTTTTCCTTTGCTTCTGTTTTTCTAAAGATGAAGCAAACTGAACTATCTTAAAAAGAAGATATTCTTTTAGTCAATGGTGTGCATTATGTTCAATAGCAAAAGAACATGTTAACAATATAATTTTAAATCAATTCAAATAATTCTTCTCATTGTAGTACCTAACATAAAAACCAAGTTTCTGAATTCAGCCTCAACAAGTAATTTATACATATTATCTATATTTCTATTTATTTGCAGATTAAATTATTAGATAAAGACCTTCAGATTTAGTTAAAAAAACTAAGCTGAGCTATCAGCACACTTGGAAAACTTCATTTGTCCCTGTTCTCACTGCTTTTAAAGGATACTGAAGAAATGCTAAAATATTCCCACTATTTGGAAGAAATATCTGAACATCATATTTGGTTTCAGAAAAAGTAGTAATTAAAGCATGGATGGAACCTCCACATTTAAGTCATTGTAAATTTTATGGAAATTTCTAAAAAGATTGTGATGAATTGGTCAGGTTGCTTTATAACCATGGATTCCTTCTTCCGTATACTCTATAGCATCAGAAAAGTTATCTTTGAAGTTTAGCTCTCCAATTATAGCATTTATAAAGTAACTGTTCTCTGACAGAATATTCACCTTTTAATACTCACATAGGATAGACAATAGATTGCATATATAATAACTTGTAAATGGCAGAATTTTATCTGGAGCTTTTCTCCAAAGGGAATTTTTCTTTGTTAGCCAATATGTGTTTACCTATTATAAGTGGCACTTGTAACCTTCATTAAAGAAACATAATTAATGCTTTGTATCATATAAAATATAATCTGAATTAGTTCTGGGGTTCCTCTAGTGGAAACATATAAATTTCTATCACTGTTTGGTAATGCCTGATGAACGTATTTTCAACAAAGATAAATTGACAATTGAATAGAAATGCTAAAATGTTTTTGTGTAATTTTGACTTTTTATTTGTCTCTTTTTAAAGAACAGGATACCTCTAAAGATAAATTGTATTATTCCATGCCCACTGTTTGGTTCCAGACTTAGACTATAGTAGACAGTCAAGAAACGTTTTTTTATGAACATAAAAACTTAATCAGTTGCTAACTCCAGTATGCTTCACAATACAGGTATTCATTTTTAAAAATGCAGATTACTTACTTCCCCTTCAGAAAGTCTAATTCTGTAATTTAAAAAAAATCTCCTCATAATTTCAATGAAGAAGATCTTAAATATGAGTATGTATGCACATATATTTGTCTATCATTCATTTTTAATATATTCTTGCAAATTTGGCCTTATGCCTCTCTCTTTGGGAGGCATTTACTCCTAAATATCAATTTCAAGACCTCCCCATATTATCCATTTTAATTTCTCTATCTTTTAACATTTGATCTTTTTGAAGATGTGAATGAAGGAAAAGAAAAGACCTCCATATCTCTGTAAAGAATCTTATTGCAGCGGGGCCTGGGTGGCTCAGTCTGTTAAGGGTCTGAGTCTTGATTTCGGCTCAGGTCATGATCTCAGGGTGGTGAGATGGAGCCCCACACACATTGGGCTCCGTGCTCAGCAGGGAGTCTGCTTCAAGATTCTTTCTCTCCCACTGCACCTCCCCCAACTAGCTCACACTCTCTCTCTCTAAAATAAATAAATAAATCTTTTTAAAAAAATGAATGCTTAAGAACCTTATTGCAAATTAGGAGAATTAAGTTAGAATTAGGAAGTTCAAAGAATGGTTTACACTTAATTTAAAGGCAATGATACAGGTATTCCCCAGAAATCAGAAATAAGTTTCAATTTCAGTCTTTGATGCCAAAGATCACTACAGATCATCAATATTCCAGAGGCAGGATGGTGCTATGGTTAAGAGCTTTGCCCAAGTGAGCAGTAAGCAAGGATCTCAAGTCCAGAGTCTGTCATTGTTGATGTTTCCCTGGGCAATTGACACCTCCCACCTTCAACTTTGCATCAGGAGATGGGAGGAAACCCATCTAATTTCCTCACACAGCAGTCTAAAGTATTAAAAGAATTAGTAAAGGTAAAGCCTTTGATGATGTGCCTTGCATAATGTAGGTATAACTTATGTTCCCTATTTTAATATATAGAGTATGTGTTTGTTGCTGTTGGGAAAAAAAAAGTTTCAAATAATTTCCTGTTTGTAGATTTTAAAAAGATTTTATATGAAAGGAGAAATTTTGAGAATCTGAAGGCTCTTCATATTCCCTTCAGCATGTTTATCCTCTTCCCTGATTTTGAAGAGTATACACCCCACAAAAACACACAGACATACAGACTAATCAACTCTAGCTTCCTCAGGAGGGGCTTCTTCCACCCACATAAACCTGATTCTTCTGATTTTTACTCATAAACATTATCTGTGATTAAATACGTAAACAAATGGCCCACATGTTTCTCTCGTGTGTTTTAAATGTGTTCTCCCTAAAACATAAGAATGAATTTTGTTACATAATGAAGATAATATGAAGATAAAAAGACAAAAAAAATTAATGGTTCAATTGTCTCTATACATCACAAAGTAAAAGACACTAGATTTTGAGACCTGAGATGATTGAGCATCCTTCCTAATAGAACCCCTGGCTCTTAAGTTTCCCATTCACTATTTCATGTTAATATAGAGGGCAACAGTTGCTAGCTAAGAAAAGCCAGATTGAATGCAATTCCTGCCCACCCCACGCCCTCACAAATTCTTGCTACACATCTCTATTTCAAGTAAGAAAATTGCATCCTTTGATTTAAATGTTTCCTGCTGAGATGCATGAGAATAAAAGCAATATTGTAGGAAGGTTGTCAACAGAATATTTTGTCATCTACTTAGCTTAAGTATAACAATAAGAACATAAAAGCACATTTTTTTCAAATGCTTAAGTCACAGTACAAATGTTTCTTCTGTAGACTGTCATACTTTTAAAAAAATGTACTTGTCCAAAATACACTGGACATTTTCGATAGCTTTGTCCTAAATTTTTCATTTTTATTGATACCGGTGACCAAGAAAATGACTTTCTTACATTACTATAGATTCTTTCTTAATTTAACAAATTTTTAGACTTGGATATGGCCATCTTATATTGTTTAACTTTTTTGTTGTTGTTTTTTACTTTGCCATTTATCTGATTGTTTTCTTTCATTTTGGGGTAAGGATTTACTTTAATTTTTTTTAATTTTCTATTTCTAAATTATAACTTTTTGAAGCACTTGGGTGGCTCAGTTGGTTAATTGTCCAACTCTTGATTTGGGTTCAGGTCATGATCTCCATGATCTCAGGGTCTTGAGATTATTAGATAAAGCCCTGTGATGCACTCCCTGTGGAACCTGCTTAAGATTCTCTCTCTCCTTCTCCCTCTGTTCCTCCTTCCATGCTCATGTACCTGTGTGCATGCGTTCTCTTTCTCTCAAAAAAAATATAATTTTTTATACTTTATCTTATTATGATTTTAATGTCTTTATTTTCTTCATACTTCCATTTTTCTTTTACCTAAAAGGATTCAAACAAACTCTAAGTGTCTTGAAAAAAGAAGCCTGGCATGAAAACCCTTTCCAATTATTGTGTAGTTGTTTGAAACCAATTTGTTTTTACAAATGATTGCATCAGAAAGACTTCTATTCATGGCTGGGAGTGAAATGATATTCCTATGTATTTATAACCTGCAAAAGTACAATATTTTAGTAGAGGAAGTTGGGTCAAACAACAAATTATTTTTGAAGAATGGGATTTTTAGTTTGGGTACTGATAAGAGGTAAAAGATGAAAAGAGATCTTTTTCTTTTAAAAACTTATATTACCGACATTAATTTAATAAATGCTCTATTAAGTCAAAGATTAAGTGACTGTGGTAGATATGGTAAACTAGTTTCCTCTATATTTGTAAAAACCTCTTCTAGTGTACCTTGTTGGACTGTATTTACAAGGAACCAAAAACTGCATTTCCTAGGCTCCTTCTGGCTAAATTTCTAGCATTCATTTGGAAGATATTTACCTAAGTCTTGAATTCAGACCAGAGCTAAATGGGGAGTATAGCAGCAAAGTGGCATCCATTTTATTTTTGTGGTGCAAGCAAACAGGGACTGGCTCCAGGACCAATAATTCTGAGGGCTCATTCCTGGTCTTCCTTGCAGCTACGATGTTATTTATAGAATCCAGGGTTGTGTTTAGACATTGGTCATTGAAAACACTTCCTGATTATGACAGAGGTAGCAGTTACCTTGTTTGGTGAGTTCTGCCATAGTATTATGTAAGACTCACACAAAATTTGTTCTTCAAGCCCTTGGAACAATGTTGTAGGCATCTCATTCCCAATAGCAAAATAACATTCTGATTTAGAGAGCTAGAAGGTTTCTGTTACCTGTGAGCGCCAAATGATATGATGACCCATAAGAATTAATACTTACTGATTGAAATGATCTGCTATCATTGCACTGTTGTTTGAATATAATAGAACACACAAACTTCTTTCATCTGAAGGATTATGCTAAAGAAAAAAAACTTTCACTGCTTTTACAACCTCCCTGAGTTATGACAGAAATACAAAAATACATCCTAGAAATTATGTTCAAACCTTCTCATTTTTCAAATGTGAAAACTGAATCTGAAAAAGTTTATGCAATTTCCAGAAACAAAAATAAATTTTGAATAGTCAAAGGAATTCAGACTTAGAACACTTAACAGCTCTTATCTTCACACATAGAAAATAATTATAGAAGAAAAGATCAAACCAGGCAAACAGGAAAAAAAGGAGCGCAAGAGAAATCTTATTTGGTGCCTTTCTTCCTTTCGAAAAACTTTTCTACATATATCAACAGAAGTGCTTACCTGTCTCAGTTTGGTGAGAAATTAGTCATACACTATTTTTAAATGTGGAAAAAAAATCCAGTTACTTAGAAGATATTCGAAAAGTATAAGTGACTCCTAGTCTCTGCAATAATTCCCTTCCCACATGTCTTCCTCCTATTTCTCCTGCTTTGCTACTTCTACCTTTTTTTATGTTATTTTGCTTAGATTTTTTTTCTTGATTTTGTAAGGTAGTGATCATATCTAAATTAAATTTCTGTGCCTTTATCTAAAGTGTCAGTATGCATGGAAATACTGAAGAAATGTTTAAGAATTTCTCTATACCAAGTAAGGCAGTAGGGTAACACCTATGCAATATATGGATGGTCTTGTTTCCTTCTTCAATATGCTCAAAATGCAGTAGAGAGACATACATAGAGCAAACTATATCCTGATATGAAAGAATCAATAACATTATATTGAATCCTAAAAGAATCATAGAAGACTGACATGAATCAACTGGTAAGAAAATAATGTATGAAGAAGCAAATACATGACCATTTGTGTTAGGCAAGTATTCACTCATCATATTTCAGTATGTAACCACTACCTTGGCCTTTATGTTTTATAAAAAGGGAAGGTAGTTCATGAAATAGAGAAGTTATTAATTTTAAATTTTTGAATATCTGCTAATATACCCCTCTAAAGTATTTTTATTCTTTATATAAAAATATATGGAAATAATTTTCTTATAAATATTTTCAGTTTCTTTTAACCACTTCACAATGTATAGACTCTCTAGGCTATATTATTACTTGAATTTAAATGTAAACTTGTTTCCATATTTCTGGGTTAAATTTTAAGACATGTATCAATATCAATATATCAATACTGACACATTTCCCCCACATATCTCCTTGTATTACATTGTACAATAAATTCTTTCTACTTTTAGAATTTAAAATACTGGCCATAAAACTAATGTTTGTTTGTTTTTTACATTCTTGACACAATAACAATATGTTATAATCGTTTTTTAAAAATATAACTCAAAAATTCTGGTAATCTATTTTAGCTTTGAAAACATTACATGACGGGAGTTTATTTAGTTGCAGATATTTACAGCTAAGCAATCCCTTTTTTTAAATATGAAAAGTCAGTGATTGGGGTGCCTGGGTGGCTCAGTCGTTAAGCCTCTGCCTTCGGCTCAGGTCATGATCCCAGGGTCCTGGGATCGAGCCCCACATTGGGCTCCCTGCTCCTCGGGAAGCCTGCTTCTCCCTCTCCCACTCCCCCTGCTTGTGCTCCCTTTCTCCCCTTTCTCGCTGTGTCTCTCTCTGTCAAATAAATAAAATCTTAAAAAAATAAAATAAAATGAAAAGTCAGTCATGTAGTTACAAAAAAATTATATATGTATTATATACATACATAATTATATATGTATGTATGTATATGTATATATATATATATAGTAAGAAAATGAATCTTCACTAAACACCCTCATTCACATTCTCACAGATCAATACTTCATCAAAAACAACCAAAATAATCCTAAGCACAGTATATGTTAAAGAAAATAATGGCAAAAAATCTCATAGCAAATAGAATGTCACTGTTACTGCCCAGGAATGAGATCAGAAACCAAAGTAAAAGCCATTTATTATTTCAAATGCTTACGAATACTCTCTATTCATCTTTACTTCAAGAAGTTTTATTTGGGCTGTACAAATACTCTTTCTGTAGCACCCTTCAAGAAAGTGAGCAAGAAATGCAGCCATATTCTGTATAGAGTGCCTCTGGGAGAGGCACAAAAAGAATATCCTTATTGTCAAAAAGAAAGAAAGAAATGTCTACTTATATACATAATAACTTAAATCTTAGATGGATAAGCTTTCCATTATAGACTTTAGAACACAATGATTCGTTTGATATACAACATTGGTGAAATCTTTTCACAAAATCTCAGTGATTGATGTTGCAGTTATGATCTGATGGATTCAATTAATCTCATATCTCCTTTTTTTAAAATTTATTTAATTGACAGAGAGAGACAGTGAGAGAGGGAACACAAGCAGGGGGAGTGGGAGAGGGAGAAGCAGGCCTCCCTCGGAGCAGGGAGCTTGATGCGGGGCTCGATCCCAGGACCCTGGAATCATGACCTGAGCCGGAGGCAGACGCTTAACGACTGAGCCACCCAGGTGCCCCTAATCTCATATCTTCTTAAAGTTAATATAGGAAAGGGAGAAAGAGTTTTCCTAGCAAACAATATCAATACTTAACTTAGGAGAAAAAGACTATATATTTGGTATGTCTCTCTTCAGTTTTGAATCTTTCAGTCTTTTTTTTTCCCCAAAGTTTAAGCCATGTGTAAGTCTGGATATGAAAAATAAATTGTTTCTTTTTCAGTTAATGATTTCAAATTTTTTAAAGATTTTATTTATTTATTTATTTATTTATTTATTTATTTGAGAGAGAGAGAGAGAGGGAAACAGCATGAGAGGGGATAGGGTCAGAGGGAGAAGCAGGCTCCCTGCTGAGCTGGGAGCCCGATGTAGGACTCGATCCCAGGACTCCGGGATCATGACCTGAGCCAAAGGCAGTCGCTTAACCAACTGAGCCACCCAGGCGCCCAGTGATTTCAAATTTTTTTAAATTCAGGTTATCTTTTAGAATTATTTCCAATTCTCTTAATGTTAGTCAGTCATTTATCACCCTATAGCACAAACCTGAGTATAAAATATTGACAAAATTCATGTGCTTTATGAGCAATGCAAGTATTTACTGGAAGAAATCAAACCACAAATGACTAAGGCACCATTACATACTGAGATTATGTATAGACTGTGAAAACTGTGATTGAAAAGCAATTTTGGAATCAGCATTTTCTGGTATACTAATACATCTCTTTATATCAATTTCTACCATATATATCATCTCCACCATTGAAAACAAACCTCTCTGAGGCATGACAGCACCTGATACAATCAAGAAATTTGTGCTGGAATAACAAAATTGCATTGATAAATAAGCTTTCCATTTTAGTGACTTCTCAATTTTTATAGTTATTTTTTATATCTGTTTCTGACAACAAACTTAGTGTTGCATAATTAAAAAGATTAAATGCATTGGCTGATATGACTTTGAAAGACATTCAATTAGAACTTTATAGAGTTTCTAAGCAAGGGGGGAAAAGGTGACACTGTGATACATTTTCAATGTGTGTGGCTCCCAAACGTTTTAAGAAAAATGGTCAAAATGTTCAAGGCTAATAGACTGGAACCATTGTTAACACTGGCAAATCACAACATAAACTTTCACTGGAATTAAGGTCAAGTACTTTTGCCTGCCACTCTTTTTCTCTTAATTTCTCACCTTTCGTTTATTTTCCTTCTATTTTCTTTCATGTTGAAAAATGGGTTCAGACATTTGACTTCAACAGATAGGCAGTGATGAACTCTATTATACCCCTTTTTCATAAAAGCAATAACAATTATGATAGACAAAACAAGAAAAGCATCATACTAGTTATAGAGAGACGTAAAAAAGTCTGTTTAGCTCATAAAACAAAAAAAGAAAGGGAGAGTAGAATCCCTCTGCTGTTGTGGCCAGGCTCAAAACTCAATTCAATGATGAAGATGGTGGTGATAATGATGATGATGATGATGATGATGATGATGATGATGATGATGACGGTGATGATGATGATGGTAATGATGATGATGATGATGATGGTAATGCTGATGGTAATGATGATAATGATGGTAATGATGATGTGATGATGGTAATGATGATGATGATGATGGTGATTATGATGATGATGATGATGATGGTGATTATGATGATGATGATGATGGTGATGATGATGATGATGATGGTGATGATGATGATGATGGTAATGATGATGATGATGATGGAAGGAAAAAGAGGAGGACAAAGAACACCTATTTTTTTGAAAATGCCAGGCTGCCCTAGCACCTTTAGCCACATTTTTTTTTTTAACTTGGTCATTATTGAAAACCTATGTGGAAGGTAACTTCAAGATGGTCTACATTTTCAGGGCATAGTTTTGTGAGACAACTTTTTGAGGAAAAATGAGTTAAAAAATTTAAAAATTTTAGTTATGATAAGTGTAGGGTGAACTTAATTTCTTAATTTTCTTTCTGTGCAGTCATCTACTTTACATTATTATTGAATGCTAACTGTGTGTCAGATATTTTTTAGCACTGAGGCTGCATCAAGTAATAAAAAATTTTGCCCACACTGAACTTACCTTTCAGTGTAAAGAAACAGAAGGTAAACAAGTAAAAACTGCTACATAAGGAACCAAGTTCGTTAGATAAATGGTGGATTCTCGATGTGCAGCAGGGAAAACTCAGGAAGAGCCTGTAGTATCTCATACTGCCAAAATGCAAGGAAATGCTCAACCAACCAACCCTAACCAATCAACCAATAAAATTAAACTCTCAAACTGATGGGGTGTCAAAGGGACACCAGGGCCAGCTTGAAAGAGCTTTAAAGGTGGAACAATTTGAGCAATAATTTTCTTTTTTCTTTTTTTTTAAGATTTTATTTATTTATTTGACAGACAGAGACACACCAAGAGAGGGAACACAAGCAGGGGGAGTGGGAAAGGGAGAAGCAGGCTTCCCATGGAGCAGGGAGCCCAATGTGGGGCTCAATCCCAGGACCCTGGGATCATAACCTGAGCCAAAGGCAGACGCTTAATGATTGAGCCACCCAGGTGCCCTGAGCAATAATTTTCAAATAATGGTAGTGTTTTACTATAACCCAAAAAACAAAATAAATATTACAGTTTTTAATGATAGAAATAAATGGTTGAATAATGAATAAGTGGAGGACAAGAGACACATTTTTCCTTACCAAAGAATTCTAAAATAGATAATTTATAGACCATCTCCCTTTTAAGAGGTAGAGATTAATTCCTCTCCTTAAATGTGGGCTGGACATGGAGATTTGAATAGAGTATAGAAAGGGAAAATTAGTGATTTTACAATGAATAAATATGTGACAAAACCATGTTCACCACATTTTCAAGGTGAACATCATCAGTCTAAGTCATGTTGATATCCTGCATCTATGATATGATGTTACAGAAGTGCTCATCAGCTCTATGGTATTCTTCTCCAAATCCATAACCCTAGTCTAAACATGAGAAAACATCAGACAAACCTAAACTGAAGGGCATTCTATAAAGTACCTGATTAAATCTCTTCCAAAGGGTCAAGGTCATGAAAAACAAGGAAAGAACTTCAGAGATGGGAAGGATTAGGGAGACCCGACAACTAAAAGTGTCATGGTATCCTGAATTGGATCCCAAAACAGAAAAGAAGGATACTAGTTGGAAAGCTAGAGAAATCTGAATGAAGTCTCTGGTTTAGCTAATATTATTGTTCCAAAGTTAAGTACTTAGTTTTGACAAATAATCTCATCATGAATGATGCTAACGTTGAAGGATGCTAAGGGAAATCTCTATATCTTTGCAATTTTTCTGTAAATATCAAATTTTTTCTAGAATAAAAATGGTTTTGTTTAGTTTTTTAAGTGAACTATATTTCTCACATGATGACAACTGCTGTGGAGTTAAATAAAACTGGAGAAAGTACTAAGGAATGTTTGGTCACAAAAGCCCTCAGTGAGGAGGTAAAACCAACAAAGAAGACACAAAAGGAGGAAGAATAATCTACTCAGATGTCCATGTTCAGACATGTACCATCTGGAAGAGAGAACAGCCACAGCTCAGGCCCAAAGTAGAGAGTGTTTTTGATGATTTATTCATTGTGAACAACTCATTATGAACTTAAAGAAGGTAAATTTACTTTTAATACCATTGCTTCCAGTTTTCTTCAGGTCAGTCTTTGCTTAAATAGAAAATATACATTGAATCATTTGTTTAGTTCTATATGTATATTTTTTAATTTGGGGGTTGAGGTTAAACTACCTATTAAAAATATTTTTTGTTTTTTTTTCCTTTTTCAAGTTTTCATTTAAATTCCAGTTAGTTAACATACAGTGCAATATTTGAGGCCTGAATTTTAAATTAATAATAAAATCCTTCAGATTACTCTTTTTTTTAAATGCTGTCTGAAATTAAATCCCTTACTTTCTGAACATACACATGCATATTTTTAAATATTATAATGTAAAGAGCCATTTATCTTTAAAATAATAAGTCTGAGACTAATGAAACGATAAGCCATCTGGCATAAACATGGATTAGAAGTGCTTGTTATCTGAGTTCCGGCTGCTTCAAAGCTTTACATATTTATTCAATAGCCTCTTCAGACATCTGCCTATTCGTGTATGTTAGGAATAGTGGTTAATGAATAGAAGAACATTCATAGTAAGTATTGGCTAGCATCTCATTGGACTAAATTGACTTGCCAGTAATTGCAGTTCTATTTTTGGTCCCAGTGGCTATTTTTTCCTTTACATATTAATTGGTTATCTTTTGGTTGATGAAATATTTTTTTTATTTTCTTGTCAGAGCTATGCTGCAATGCCACCTTTATAGGCAAGTTTAGCATTATCCCAGAAGTTATGAAACCTCCTAAATCAAAGTATTTATGTTCTTCCTAATAAACCTTTGCTACATTGCAATTCTAAATAATAACCATAGATAGAAAAGTAGTCCATTCACTCAAAAATTATAAATCTTCAACAAATGATACTGGGACAAGTGAATAACCAGATATGAGAGAATGAAGCTTACTTACACCATATATAAAAATTAATTCAAAATAGACAAATGACCTAAAAATAAGAGCTAAAATTACAAAACCATTAGAAGAAAACATATGGGTATAAATGTTTGTGTCCTTAGATTTGGCAATAGATTCTTAGATTTGATACCAAAAGCATAAGCAAAAAAGAAAAAAACAGGTAAACTGAACTTCAAAAAATTAAAAAAAAAAACAACTTTGTGTATCAAAGAGCATTATCAAGACAGTTAAAAGAAAACCTCCAGAATGGGGAAAATATTTGCATAGGAATTGCAAAAAGTATTTGCAAAAATATGTTTGACAAAGACTTAATATCTGGGCGCCTGGGTTGCTCAGTTGGTTAAGCGACTGCCTTTGGCTCAGGTCATGATCCTGGAGTCCCGGGATCGAGTCCCACATCGGGCTCCCTGCTCAGGGGGGAGTCTGCTTCTCCCTCTGACCCTCTTCCCTCTCATGCTCTCTATCTCTCATTCTCTCTCTCTCAAATAAATAAAATCTTTTTTTAAAAAAAGACTTAATATCTAAAATATGTAAAATGCTTATATAATTCAACAATAAAAAAAGACTCAATTAAAAATGGGCAAAGGACTTGAACAGACATTTCTCTAAATAGTTTATACAAATGTCCAACACTGACATTAAAATCAGCTCAAGATCATTAGTTACTAAAGAAATGCACATCAAAACCACAGTGAGATACCACTTAATAACCACTGGAATGGCTATGAATGAATGAATGAATAAATAAATAAGGAAAATAAGTGTTGGTAAGGATATGGGAAAATAGGAACCCATATATATTACTGGTGGCGATGTAAAATGGTGCCATCATTGTGGTTTCCCAAAAAGGTATACCCAAAATGATAATGCTTAAACATTGACCCAGCAATTCCCCTTTTAGGTATATTCTCAAAAGAAATGAAAATAGGTACTCAAATACTTAATAATGAATGTTCATAAAAGCAACTGTCATACTAACCAACAGTCAGAAACAACCCAAATGTCATCAATGGATGGCTGGGTAACAATATTCCATTGCAGGAAAGTACAAAATTTATCCACCCATAAAATAAATGAAGTACTGATACATGCTACAACTTGGATGAACCTTGAAAACAGTATGCTAAGAAAAGAAGCCAGATACAAAAGGTCACATAATTCTTTTTATATGAAATGTGCAGAATAGGCAAATCTGTAGAGATGGTTAGCAGATTAGAGGTTAATAGGAGACGACTGATAAATGGATATGTGGAGTTCATCTGAGATGATGAACAATTTTGGAACTAGATCCAGTGGTTACATAACACTGTGGATCAACTTAATGCTGCTAAATTGTATATATTAAATGGTTACTTTTATTATATGTGAATTTCTAATTCAATAAAAAAAATTAGGGATCTTAAAGTATGATTCTGAGTTGTCATTTTATTTTGCAATTTTTTTGTGATTTGGTTTTTGTGATTTCAGTTCAAAATATTATCTACAGATTGAGAAATAATAGCCAGTTTTCCAAAGAAGTAATGATATCCAAATGACCAATTCAGTGACCAATTTAAATGTTGGACTTCATTTGCATGGGGACGAAAACTAGTTTTACCTGGTTTAAACTATGTATAAAATATTTATTTCAGTATTGATCACCAAAATCTATTCAGTTTATTTATTTTTTTAAATATTTTACTTATTTATTCATGAGAGGCAGAGAGAGAGAGAGAGGCAGAGGGATAAGCAGGCTCCCCACTGAGCAGGGAGCCTGATGCGGGACTCGATCCCAGGACTCTGGGATCATGACCTGAGCCGAAGGCAGACGCTTAACCATCTGAGCCACCCAGGTGCCTGAAATCTGTTCAGTTTAAAGATAACTATCTTAAATTCCCCTCTTGTCTGAAGCCACTCAAAATAAAAATGAGATTTCAGGGGAAAAAAAAAAATCTATCTACAACAGATGAGTCTTTGTTTTGTCACCACACACTGAGTGTCCAAGAACAATTAGACGTGGGTCAAACTTTAAATATTTGGTCCCAAATGGAAGAGAAGATAAAGACCACAAAACCAACACGACAAGCAAGTATTCTCCTTTAACTCATTCATATCAGGTTCCTCAAGAGCAGCTACTGTGGCTCATTGCTGTTTAAAAATTGCTAGTATTGCAATGCCTCAGGATTAGAAAGCACTTCCTAGTATTTGTTTGATACACTGATTAAAAACTTTGATGAATGAATTTGGGGGAAGGATGTTAGTAGAAGGCAGAAGTTCCCTAGTAACTTAATAGAATGTGGGGGTACAGGACTGGAGGATATGGCCCTGTGCCATGTGTTTAAACATTCCTTTGGCTGATTGGGGGATATTTATGGAAACTACTGTAAATTTTTTTTTTCTTTTCTCCAATTTGACCCTCTTCTATGAGGTGCTAATATATCTGCTTGCATCTTCACTACTGTCGCTATTGGTACAAATGACCGTTTGTCACTCATGATGACTCTGCTAGTAGCACTGCCCCATTTGCTGGTCCCACTTCTTCCAATGTTCTAGAGGTATCCAAGCTACTGCGTTCTATGGAAAAGTGAGATCTATCCAATTTCGTGTTACACTCCTTTCCATTTGGTCATAATCAGATTTCATGGGCTTTAATGTCTGACAGCGATGTTAGTGTTATAATATTTCAGTTTTGGCCACACCATTTCCCCTAACCACTTCTTTCCTGCTTTGCCACAGGACCTTGGGAATTAGACTGGAGAAAATGTTCAGTAACAAATACACTTAATATTAAATTGAAAATTTCCTTTCTGTGTGTCTTCTAAGTGTTTGTTTCAAGTATGACTGTGTTGATATTTTTCTTTAATATTTATCCATAATAAGAGGCCTCTCAGTCCCTCATCCTAAAGATTCTTCAGGGCCAGATGTACCATTTCAATAGTGACAAGGCTCAGGACCAAGTTCCCCTAAAATGTCATTCTAATTCAGTAGAGAAGTAAAAATAATACTTGCCCAGGGCATCTTGTAAATATAATTTTCCAGTAGTTTCAATATATCAAGTGCTTTTGAGGATTTACTATAAAATTGTTTTAGAAATGGAATCTCTTATCAGATCTAACCCATTATTTTTAGTGTGAATGATTAAAACTGTTAAAGAGAACCTCAGTAACAAAGAGAATATAAAAGAAAGGAAATAAAACGAAGCTATTGATTTGCAACACATATTCAGGGGAAAAGGACTAAGATATAGTGCAATATATAACAAGTAGCCAAAAGAGGTGAAAAGAGCAACCCTAAAGTCCAAAAAGTCTGTAGAGATTTTTAAGATACACAGACACACAGACACACATACACACACATACACACACTTCCAGAGCAAGGAGTTTATATCTCAGGAGAGTTCCAAAAATATCAACTTATCTCAACTTCATGGCAAAGTGTTTTCTACTTTTGGATGACAAATTGAGGATTACAAAAATTTTCTACATATAAATAATTTTACATTTGGTATTTTATCAAATAATTCATCTCAAAACACCTCTAAAGCAAGTGTTTGTCCTTTCTCAATAACCCAATGTTCAAAGTTTAATACAATATAAACTCTGTCCAGGATGGCACATCTGATTTTTCACAATATACACTGTCCATTTTTTTGTATTGTTTTTAGTAATAGTTCAACTTAGCTGAGTACATTGACAAGCAGGTAAAATCTATATTCCCCACCTTCTTTGCAGCAAAGTTTAGCCATGTTATTTATTCTGATCATGGTAAAATGAAGTGATGTGTGCAATTTTCAGGTTATGCTGTTAAAAACAAAAAGACATTCCAGATATTGAAATTCAATAAGCAAAAAATAAAGCACCTTTCCTTAAACCCTGGAGATGCCATATCAGCCCTTAACTGCTTATACTTTGTTAGAGAGAAATAATCTTCTTTCTTGTCTACCATCGTTTTCCTTGGGTCTTTGCTGCAACAGCCAATATCTAACTAATTCAAGAGACAATAGCTAGGAGAGTCTTGGAAATTTAGTTTTGAAATTAAAGAGACCATGACTATCACAAAAACAACAAACAAACAAACAAACAAAACCAAAAAACTGCCTTTTAAGAAATTGGCCAGCTGGGGTACTTCACTTTCACAAAAATATATCAAATGCTTTCTTATGTTTTTGGATAAGTAAATGCAGATCTCAATATAAATGTTGGATATGGAGTTTTATTATCCCTTGATTACAAATTATATCTAGGTTATGAGACACATATCTGTTTGTGCTAATGAAGAATGTTAAAAACACCGTTACCCATCAAGTGTTGATATAAGAATTCCCCTGTGTGACAAGGAAAGTGGAGTTTTCTCTTTGTAACTACACAGATTATTTATCTGAAGAAAATACCTTTGGGTCTAACATTGGGTGTTGGATTTAGGTGAATGATAGGAAGGACTTGTTTTCTGGTACTGAAAAACTCTGAGGCTAGTTTCTGAGGCTAGTTCTAGTGCAATATGAAGGCACTGGAATTTCTTCCTTAAGAAAGTAAGGCAAGCCCCGTGATAGACAGATTTTATAATTTACAAATCCAAATGTAATCATTACAAATGATTCTCTAACTTACCCTCTATGCTATGTTTCTAATGTTTGCCAATAAAGAGTCCATAAAGCTTTATTGAACCCTAGCTTGGTTTCAGAGAAACTTCAGTGAGTTAAGGATAAACTGCACTTAAAGAAAAATGATACTGAGCTAGTAATCAGCTTGAAGATATGAAATATGAGATAGTAAAGATGAATATATAAAATTCTTGCCTAAACAGTATTCACAGCACCCACAGATAATGGTAGAACATAAGCATTACTTGACACTGCCTAGAAGAACTTGAGGTAGCAAATGACAAGAATGTTGGACTTTCTGCAAAATGAAGCAAGAACAGGTGAAGAAAAAACTATTCACTAGTAATTCATGTTTAGAAGTTTGAACAATTTTTAAAATAGCATTAGCGTGTTACTAACATAGAAACCAAATTTTCTCCCACTATCCACTAGAATAACCAGTGTTATCTTTTTCTCCCTTTCTTGCTTTTGATCTCTTGTTCTTGCTCTCTTTCAACATCCTTTCTATTTCAAGTTGATTTTGCACAAAATTCTAAACTTTTTTTGTTATATTCTCCCCCATTTTTAATATTTTACCTTTTTTAGAATCCCAACACTTTTTGTCATGTGGATTACAAACTGTGGATTAGATCAGTTTTGAACAGAGAAAGGATTTGCTTTAGGTATGATAATCACAGAGCAAAGAATATGGTTAAGATCGAATGAAAATTTTAACTGTAAGGCATGAGTTGTCAAGGATCTGGAGCCGTTTGTGATTGGAAGTCTTCCACTCCTCAACATAGTAGAAGACAATCACTGTCATAGAACAATGCAAGAAGACTTTCTAAAATAACTCATTTAGTATTACTTACAGCTAGTCTAAAGGCAGCTATGCACAGCAATTTAGATGTGTTTATTTTTTAAATGAAGAAAGGGTGTTTACAGTAAGTAAGTAAATCTCTTAGCAAAAATGATTTAAAAATGATTGTAACATATTTTAAATGTGTAGCTTAGTGTTTTGGAGGTGTTTTAGATAATTGTTGGGCTACCTTTATTGGTGGAAGCCCAATATTGGGCTATTGTATTCGTGAGGCATTCTAGGTTGTCTACCTTTTAATTAATCAGAGTCATGCTCCATAGCCATGTTTTATATTTGCTGGATTGGGCTTTCTACCCCCATCCATTCTTGGCATGAGTCCCCTCCCATTTGAGATAATTGACAAAATCAAAAGACTATATTATAGAGGCATCCTTAGGAAGATGAGAGAATAAAACAAACCTTTCAACAAAATTACACAACAGCTTAGAGAGGCACAATCACTATTAACAAGATAACTATATGTACTATTCTAGTAAACATTTAATAATAACAGCAGAATTAAAATAGTCATTTCTGTGTATGCCATTTTTCACTTATAGAGCCTTATGAATACTGCATTCCCATTTTCTCAAGAGAAAAAGTAGATGAAACCAACTGATAAGCACCTACACCAAGGCTGATCTCAGGAAGAAGAAAAGGGCAACTCCAAGGCATTTGTAAGAAGAAAACTAGTGGGGAGAGAGAAGAGAAGCCGAAATGACTATCTAGAGGGTTTGCAATGGTTGGCACACACTGGAATGGGCAAATCAATAACCAGTAAGACTCAACTTGAAGAAAGGGATCCATAAAAGAGAGGGGAAAAGTTCAAAGTCTACTATGCAATGCCATCTAATTCTGAACCACATCTGTCATAGACCTGGATTTTCTTGTCAAGGAAAGCACAATTTACAGGAGCATACTAGATGGCACAAATATACTTTCCATGTCTGGTTATGTCTGGCTTATATAGGAACTAACTTACAAAAAGGCATGGGTTGCATTTGGCCTTACACATCATCCTTCAAGGACACTTCAGGATTTACCCAGCTCCATTTCAAATTGGCCTCTAAATTTATTCTTTTTTTTTAAGATTTTATTTATTTATTTGACAGAGAGAGACACAGTGAGAGAGGGAACACAAGCTGGGGGAGTGGGAAAGGGAAAAGCAGGCTCCCCGCGGAGCAGGGAGTCCTATGCGGGGGCTTGATCCCTGGACCCTGGGATCATGATCTGAGCCAAAGGCAGATGCTTAATGACTGAGCCACCCAGGTGTTCCTCTAAATTTATTCTTACTCAAAATTACACAAGCTCCATTCTAAGACCTTACCTGTGAAATAGCTACAGGTTTTACAAGCCAATTCATATAATCTATTTTCTCACACAGTTTGTCTAAAAAATACATTTTTTCTCCTCTCGACATTAAAATTTTACAAATCTTTTTGATCTTTAAGAGATACAGACATTTATCAAGTGTAAGGCAATATCCTAGGCATTAGTGATAGATTTAACCCTTCAACAACACTTTAAAACAGGTTTTATTAATTACCTCTTTAAAGGAGAAAAATAAGGACATTGGGTTTAACTTAAAATTAGTTTTATTCTATTATTAACTCTTTCTACCTATTTTGATTATAATTCAATTCCATTAAAATCATTCATTAATTTTGAGACTATAAGTTTAGGAAACTGCATCTGATCATCCAAGATCACGGCATATCTTCTCATTTGTTATATTTCTTATTGTTTATTCTTTAATAAGATACTATACATTTTTCATATAAGACCTATAAATATAATTATGATATCTTTCTTCTAAGAATTTAATTTTGTAATTTCTTTTATTAAGTATTCATTAGTATGGAGTATATTAAGAATGTCTGACTCATAGAGTTGTTATTAGGATTTTATGAGTTAGAATTTATAAACTACTGAAAATAGTAGCTGGTACAAACTATCATGTAAATGTAAATCAAACAATTAATATGATCCCTTCATCAATTGTAGCTGTAATAAATTATCCTCATCAATTTTGCAATATTGAACGATTTATGATCTGAACTCTCCATAAGTGGAGTATACTGCTGGATATTTTTGCTAATATTTTATAAGAATTTTGTGTCAATATTCACATGTACTTCACATAAAATTTCTTTCCTTTTACTTTTTTGGTAACAACTTTATGAGGTCTTAGTGTTTAGTTTGGGGGGACTCAAAATTACATTGGGGAAATTTTTATCTTCTATGGTCCATAATTTTTGAATAACATTGGAATTTACCACTCTCTAAAGGTCAGATGATCCCAGCTCTGAAACCATTTTTTCCTAGGGCCTTTTTTAAATGGTAAAGCTTTAATCACCTTTTCAGCATCTCTAGTGGGCTATTCGAGGATTCTTCTTACTCTTGGATGAGTTTGTTTTGCCAGGAAAGCAGTCATATTCCCTTAATATTCAAATTTGTGGCCAAGGTCTTAAACATAGTATTCTCTCAGAATTTTTTGAACATCACACACATCAGTTATCACTCTTTTCTATTTTTTTAAGATTTTATTTATTTGACAGAGAGATAGAGAGCACAAGTAGGCAGAGTGGCAGGCAGAGGGAAAAGATGAAACAGACTCCCCACTGAGCAGGGAGCCCAATGCTGGGCTGGATCCCAGGACCCTGGGATCATGACCTGAGCCCAAGGCAGACACTTAACTGACTAAGCCACCCAGGCACACTGCTACTCTTTTCTATTTTTAATCTCTGTAAACATGTTATCTCTAATTTCTAGTCAAATTTGTAAGACAAGACTTTTTTTGTAATATTTAACTTTTTAAGGAGCCAGATTTGGGATTTATTTTTCTTTATTTCTTTGTTTAATTCTATTGATTTTAGCTTAATTCTCTTTTCATATCCTTGTTTTTCTAAAACCTTACATTGAATGGTTATCTCACATTTGTTTTTCTCTTAGAGTATAAATATATATAGCTTTGACTATGTCTCATTGATTTTGGTATGAAGAATGTGGGTGTCTCTTAAATGCCTTCATATCCTTATCCCTGTCATAATAAGATACAATGTAGGCAAATTCTTCATTATTATTTTCCAGCTTATGAATTCACATTATGACTGTGTCCTGTGGAGCATTTGTCTTGTTTATTTCATGATTTATTTCCATGGACATGGTTTTCATTTGATTTTGTTCTATTCAACTAGATTTTATTGAGTTATTTTTAAAGAAAAATGTTGCCTTCTTTTATATCTTTAAATAATTTCAACACATTTATTTTCCAGTTAACATTAGAGTTTTCTATATTACTTTTACGTAATAAGATTTGTGTTTTGCTTGAAAATGTTGGCTTTCTCTCTCTTTTTTTTTTTTTTTTTTTTTTAAGTAAGCTCTATACCCAACATGGGGCTTGAACTCACGGTGCTGAGATCAAGTGTCAAATGTCTACTGACTGAGCCAGGCAGCCACCCCTTCTTTTTCATAATGTTTTAAATACTGGTGTGCTGAATTTTTTTTGAGTGAAAGATTTGTTTTTATTATTTTGGTTTTCTGTTTGTTTTATTAACATATAATGTATTATTTGTTTCAGGGGTACAGGACTGTGATTCATCAGTGTTATACAATTCACAGCACTCACCATAGCACATACCCTCCCCAATGTCCATCACCCAGCCACCCCATCCCTCCCACTCTCCTCCACTCCAGCAACCCTCAGTCTGTTTTTAAATCTCATAGTTCATCTCTCTTTTTTGCAGTTGCCTTCTCCTGGCCTTCCAGATTCTGGGTCTACCAAAAACTTTCATAATCTCTTTAGAATTACTGCCTTGTGGTGACTTGGAGTTATTACAGATAATATCACTAAGGCTGCATTAAGTATTGTTGCCTGACACCGCATTATCAGGTAGCATGGTGTGGCACAATTCTCTGCCTTTATTTCTGGCAGTTCTTGGTCATGCTGCTTTGAAGAATGAAGAGATAGAACAGACGGAGAGTGATGGGCAGTGAAGCAAAGTTTGCCAAGCAGGAGTATAAAGCTCCTGGAGAGGGAGGGGGACCCAAGAGGGATGCCCTTGGAGTTGCTAAGTTTCGGGGGCGTTTATGAGCTCTTTAGCAGAACTATCAAGCAATCAGGGTGTGCTGAGTCATGCCAATCAGGGCTTTCATCACTTATCTGTCTACCTATTACGTTAATGTCAAGATACTGATGGTCTCTTTTTGGCTGACATGTAGGGGCTTATGTCTTCACTGCCCCTTGCCCCTGATATTGACAAATGCTTTGTGGTTAATTGCCTTATTTTAGGACGTTTTGCAGAAGTCATTTCTGCAAAGGCTGCGAAGCAGAATGCTAGTGCACTCCTGTCTAAGCTGCAAGACAGGATGTCAGTGCTGTTTTATTTTAGCTGTCCTGACTCTGTATTTTCTAGTTGGGGACCTGGCCTTGACTACCTAACTGTCCAGCTCACTCCCAACAACGGGAGCAGAGGTCAGAAGGTGGAGGGGAGGGGTGTACTAGTTCTGGCTTTAAACGGTGAGCCTGCATCCAGTACCCTGTCACTTGACAATTTTGAACCCTCTTTATCTTGCAGAAATTGAAATTCACTGTATCCCACACATGATTCCATGCACAGAGCCCACCATATTAACTTTGTTTTATTTCTTACCCAGACATGTTAACTATTTATTTGATCTTGTCGGTTCTTGGTGGTTTTTTTTTTTTTTTTTCTCCTCGTCTACTTTGCATCTTGCATACCATTGCTATGTTTACAGAGGATGGCAGAAGTATAAACTCATCATATCATTTTTACTGAAAGCTCTTTGTTTGGTTCAATTATAATAGCAAAGAAATGATCTATTCCTCAAAGTTTGGTAAAAATGTTCACTGGTGCTCCACTTCAAAAAAAAATAAAAAAACACTATGTTAGACTTTTACCAACCTTACCAAAGTTGGCGCTTTGACTGTATTTAAATTTACTTTTGTTAAAAAGAAAGGCACCACAGGCTGCAAATGGCATTGCTTAGGCTAAGTCACCAAGCCAGGGTTTAACGCTTAACCTAAAGACAGTTTCAACCTCCCTCAGAAATGTGGTTTTAACCTGTCAAACAGGAATTTTATAATCAGGAACAATGAGCTATTCTGTCACAAGAACCTTCTCCATCCCACAAAGATGAGAGCCATCTGCAATGATAAAAACCCCCGCTCTTCCCCCTAAGGGAAAGTGACTTTGCTTGACAAAGTCCTCTTTCCTTTTGCTAATAACTTCCTTGCCCTATTCTACAAAACCTTCCATTTTGTACAACTCCTCAGAGCTACCCTCTATTTGCTAGATGAGGTGCTGCCTAATCTGATTCATGAATCCCTTTAAAAAAGCCAATTAGATCTTCAAATTTACTCAGGTGAATTTTTGTGCTTTAACACTTCACATTATTGCTATAGACTATTTTCTAATTTTTCTCAGATTATATTTGAAATTTTTACTTTTACAGAAAATCATTCCCTTTATTCACAGATTTTCAGATTTACACATTATATCGATACATTTTTTTATTCAACATATTTTTTTAAATATTTCATTTATTTGCTTAAGAGTGAGCATGCAAGCAGGGGGAGCCACAGAGGGAGAAAGAGAAGCAGGCTCCCCACTGAGCAGGGAGCCTGACACAGGGCTGGATCCCAGGACTCTTGGGATCATGACCTGAGCTGAAGGCAGACGCTTAACTGACAGAGCAACCCAGGCGCCCCTCAACCATAATTTAATTTTTCCATTGGTTTATAAGGGAGTTAAAATAATTTCTCCTCTACCTTTCTGAGTTCTTGGCCAACCCCAACCCCCCACCCCCACCCAATAATGAAAGAAAGAGTCGCAGGAGGAAAAAAATTAATAACATGTATAACTAATGGAGGATAATCAGAACAAAGGCAGGCAGTGGCAAGGGGCCCTGTCCTAAGAAGAAACTACTCTTAAAAGGAAGAAGACCTCATCCTGTTATTCTATACCATCCTGAAAGGAGCCCTCCACCCTTTCCCATGTAAACAACTACCTGATAGGTAGATGAGCTCATGGAAAAAACTTGATTGGGTGGCAGGGGCACTGAGCGTTAATCAGATTATAACAGCCTGCCAAAAATCTCATAAAAACCCCAAGGCTTAGAAACTCCAACGGAAGCCTCTCATGTCTCCTCCCTCTTCAGGAGCTTTGTACTATCATTCAATAAACTTTGCTTTGCTGCCCACCACTCTTTGTCTGATCTACCTCTTCATTCTTCGAAGCAGAGTGATCAAGAACCGTGGGCACTAAAGGAAAAGAAATCCTGAAACAAGACCAAGCAGATAAATTGTTCTTCTTGAAATATTTCCCCTATATTGAACATCGATCAGTGATGTTTTTGCTAGTTTAGTAGACTACTTTTACTAGTTTTTACTAGTTTAATGGCAAAAAAATGCTTTTCCAACTTCAGCAGTCCTCTTAACATTTAGGATTGACAGTTGGCATTTTATACCAAGTGAAGTCCTTCCTTCTCCACCATGTCTGTCTATTACCATTAAAAAAAAAAAATTAGTATTGGTATAGATGAAAAGATTTATTTTTTCTTTACAATGGTTTATGATTTGTTATTGTACTTAACTTTTGATGCTCAAATTGCCCAAAATTTGGCTAATGGGAGATTCTTTCCATTCCATGATAATTTAGGAGAGAAGTATCATCTGGAGCAAGAATAACCTGTCCCCCAAGGTCCTTCTAGCTGGACTAAGCATCAAATTGACAGGAGAAAATCAAATTTAATAGTGCACATATGAGGAATTCACATAGACATGGAAATTCCAAAGACAGGCAAAATGAGTATATGTCATTCTGAACTAAGTTGAAAAAGATAAGGGACTGGGTCTTCAAGGGGAAAGGAATGAAATCTTCAGGAAGAATGAAAAAGAGTAGGTGTTTGGTAAACAAGTGTTTGCTGGGCCCCTCAGAAACAGTGGGCAAACAAGACTTGGATGAAAGTGGTTTTGCTAGGTTCCTCCCTCTCTACCATCCCTAGTTCACATCATAATGTAGTTATATCTATAGTGACAGTTATCTTTCCAGATCTCCAGAGCCAGTCCTCTTGACATGGGAAACAAAGGCAGAAGAAAAATTATTAAATTTCCTTATAACTTAAAGCCCATTGCCAAGTCCCTGAAACAGGCAGAGGGACATTCCCCTAGGGACTCAACTGCCTGGATGTTGATGCTTTGCTAAGGGCAAAAGGCAATCTTAGCCTGAGCCCCAGGATCCTGTAAGTCTACTTGAACATATAAAAATTCTGTTGGAAACCTCCTTTATCTCTACCCCCCAAGATACATATTGGCAATCATCCCCCAAATATATGACCCACCGATACATATGACCCACCTTACTCAGTGTCTCAGTGAGTAAGGGACAGGCAGGGCTAGGGATGGACAGATAGGTAGGGGGCTATGTGATTAGGCTCACAGAAATCCCAGAAATGCTGAGGTGCTCAAAACCAGAGATAAGGGAACAAACCAGACCACCCTGCCCTGGGAGTCAGGGGTGGGGTCTTTTTATGGCAGTGACCTTGTGACCAGACCCCAAAGAAGAAGTAAGCCATTAAAGATATTATCACCTGTCCTTACTCAAACCAAGATCTCACAAGAACGTTAAGGCCACAAGCTCCCTGGTCACTTCTAAATAAAAGACTGTCAGTGGAGGCCCAAGTTAGCAACGCTGTCAGGACTCTGCTCACTCCTGAGAGCTTTTTCTGTATCCTTGCTTAATAAAACTCTAATGCTTTACTCACTCTCCTTTGTCTGACAGATCCATTCTTTGTTGGACAAGAACCTCTCTCTCCTGCTTCACTCTATCTGAATTATTTTTAAGTAGTTGTGGGGGGAAACAAAGAGCTTTTCTTGAGTTGGGTGGGTCTTGATTGCTTATAACTCAAAATAATCTTTATGCCAAAGTGACCTATCTTGGGGCAGCCTGCTCTTGACCCCTACAGAAGCAAGGTAAATGTATATAATTTGGGTTGTAATTTAGAAATGAGAATCATTGTGCATTCACAATTTCTTTAATTCTCAAAAACATCTAACAAGATGAAAGGGCTTTGAGATATTTTCAGATCATGTCATGTCCTTTGATTATAATCAGCATGATCAAAATAAAATAAAGCATTCAATTTTATTTGTTCATTGTCCATAAGTAACAAAGCACCAAGATTCATCCAGATAGCCTAATATTTCCAAGCCAGAAGAACATGTGTTCACAATTAACAGTGTTATTGAAATATGTGTTTAGGAAATTTGAAAATTCTACAACCTGTAGCATGCATTCTTATTTTTAATAATTTATTTAGTAAAAGTTAACTTTTTTGAAAGATAATTTTCTATTAAATAATACATGCCTTGATATTTTAAAATTCTGGTATATTTATGTATCAGTAACTAACAATTCAAGTTATTAGACGATACCACATAGAATCAATGTCTCTTCAGCTGGCTGCTTCTCTGTAATCCTATTTTGAAGTACTAAAAAAAAGTATTAACTGCAAAAATTCATAATGTTTTCAACTTTGGGCTGACAAAATATTGTCAAATAATATGAGATCCTTTCGATGTAAGAAGACTGAAGCTGGAAAACAGATCTCAGTGTCCTTTACTGGAAATATTCCTATTTATAAAAGTTTCTGTGATTTTCTCTCAAGGCTATGTAAAAGTGAAGTGAAAGTGATTGTGAAGATAGAGTCGAGTCTTAGTAGATATGAAATTGAAATTGAGAATGAGATTGAAAACATGTTTTACTTTGTTTTGAGAGAAGCAGAATCTGGGTATATATACTAAGGCATATAATGGCAAATAAAATAGTATTAAAGGATGCTATGAATAATTATATTTATATAACTAAATAAGAATTGAGAAACAAAATCTCAGCAACATATAGCCCAGTAAATAAATTTGACGACAAGAGTGGACATCTATGTAGTACCAGATACATATTGTGGAAGGTGTAATGTTGGTTCAGGAAATATACCTGGCTATTGGGACCAACAACTTAAAATGAAGGATTAAAAAAAAAATCTTAAATGCATAGAAGAGATGACAAGGTAAGTAATTATTATGATATAAACTATGATAAAGTAAGATTCCAGATAAATCAACAATATCAGTTTTGATACATTTTGTGAGATACAAAAAAACCAGCCTAGAACTCTAAGAGTCTACCCACTGTTCTTTCAAAACATACACCCCTTAAAGACTGGAAAGACATTTTCTATGTTGTTGAATGATTAAAGGAAAATATGTTCCAGAGAAACTGGAGCCAAAAGCTGGCCTTTCCAGTCCCAATTTATGGTACCTGTGGGATCCAATTAAAACTTCAAGTTATATAATTAGATTAAATTGATACCTGGTTGGATATGCCTCTATTTACTTGGCAGAAGCAAGTGTGTTCTCTCTGGAAAAATAAATACCTCTATCCTAGATTCCCCAAAAGCCCTACAAATATTTTTAGCAGCATATGGTAAAATAAATAAATAAATAAATAAATAAATAAATAAATAAATAAATATTTTAAAAAAAATCCATACATGCACGTAAACACGGAACCATAACAAAAACCAGCAGTAACAACAAGTAACAGAAGCAATCTGATGTATTATTCAGAGATTTGGATAACCAGCCACAGTTTAACTAAAAAAAAAATTCATTCTGTACTTGAAGAAATGAAAGCTGCCTTAGAAGAAGTAGGATACTATGAAACTTCAGCCCCCAAATGAAAAAGAATCAAACTTTCTAGGACATTCAAAAGACTAATGAAAGTTAAAACAAAATGTCCAGGTTCTAACAGCAATATACAGACGGACATAGCTAAGGAGGCACTTGGAAAACTGAAGAACAGGTCAGAAGCAATTATCCAGACATCAGAGAGAGATAAGTACAAAGAAAATATGGAAGAAATATTAAGAAATATGGACCAGAAAGTCTAACTTTTTTTCTTTTCTTTTTTTTAATATTGCAAATGTTGAAGGGGAGAGACCAGGACAAAGACAATTGTTTCAGGATGTAGTAAAAAGAAACAATGGCCAGAAACTGAATTTGGTATAAGCAAATAATTACTAAGGAAATTACAGTGACTGTTTTAGATAGAAGGAAAATAATCACAGAGAGAAGCCATGAAGGGTACGTTTATCAATGGAAATACAGTTTGGAGTTAAAAATAGTTTAGTATGTTAATATGCATTAGAGGAGATACATACAACTTGAGTGAAAGGCAAATGGAGTTATATTGCTCAGTAATTGTTACGGTTCAGGAGGATAAAGGTGCTGATTGCCTATGATGTTGATAATTTTAAAAGGCATGGTGTGATTTCTAGAGTGATTACTAAAAAGAACGTAAATAGTTTTCATAACTTCAAAACATATAAAAAGAAAACAACTGAATCAAAAAAATAATAATTTGAAAGAAGGTAAGGAGGTAGAGAAAAAGAAGCAAAGAATTAGGTGAGAGAAAAAGAAAACACAAAATGTGTTTCAAATTCATTGTTTTCTACTTTAGATTTCATTATTACCTTTTTCCATATAGTTCAGGTTTGTTTTATTGTTCTCATTTTAATCTCTTGAGTGAAACATACAATCTTTCACTTTAATACATTCTTGCTAATTAGTAAAGAAAAAAGTGTTACTTTGAAAAAATGATTATTTTCTAAGAAATATAATTATAGTTTTGATTTTTCTTATTCTGTCAGTTATTTATTCTTACTGTTTTAAATTTGTCCCAAATGAATATTTTATTAACTGCAAGGTTAAAGTTATATTACATTCTAGAAAATATCTTGTATGGTTTCTGCTTTTTATAATGTTTTGACTTTTTCATAACCAAATATGCAATACATTTTTATAAAAGTCCTAGAACAAGCTGTGCACTACATACGGTGTGAATTTTAAATGCTGTTATTATCACTGCTATGTAATTAGACTTACTAATTCTATTATTGACATTTTGAGGAACATATAACTGAATCCCGCCTCTGTTCTCATTTGCTTTCTCCCTGATTTCTATCCATTTAAAAAAAAATTACATATTTATATGTGCTTTGATGATTTACAGAAAGATTTTTGGTTCTTATATTTTCATGAGTTGTTTACTTTATTAATTTCACCGAGCCTATTTTTAGAGAATATTAAATAAATGGTAAGCCTGTTATTAAAGTGTAATAACCTGCTTAACATGACTACTCATGAAGGAGGACACAGTGAAACAGAGTAATAATAATTAAGCCAAGTGTGCGGGGCACCTCCCATGCCCCTCTAGAGCTACAATCCACTCTACCCTGCACTCTGAGAGGCCGACTATGTGCATTCCCTGTACCTCTCTTTGGTCCCCTGACTTCAGTTCATGACTGCCCAATGGGAAGCACCAAATGGAGATCAGACAAAGGAACAAAGTGAAATGGAAGGTGTCCTTCAGGGTTGCCTCCTGGTGGCTTCATCCTGATGGAAGAGTCACAGCTACTCCCCAAGCAGACTTTCCTGTGTATCTCCCGTCCCTCCTTCCCTTGAGGCTGGAGAGTGTGTATTTTGAATGGCTGTTCCCAGCACAGCATCACTACAATACGCTTGGAGGTTTCCTCACACTATGACCACAGCTTTTGTACATAGCACCTTTAAAAACAAAACTTCTCTTCAAACCTTGGATGTACCATCTCTTTCTGGCTGAGACTGATGGATATACCAGGACGTTTTCCTGCAAATGACTGGGCCTCATGGAAACCGCATGACTCTTAGCCGTCAGTTTCTTGGTAATCAATCAGTTCCACATTTGCTGAGAAAATGTTTGATCCAAACCCACCATCTAGAGCTTTCTTTTTATTACGGGGAATTAAACAGTCATTCCCACTTTTAGATGGATTCTAAATTTGGGTATTACCATTATCTCAAACACGTATATTTCCTAAACAATCTTAATTATTTTTAATGGTGTTTCTGTGTTAAATTATATGAAAAAAAGTTATTGTATATCAAAGGTCAACATTTAGCAAGGTCTGGGGAAAGACATTTGCCATTTAAAGCCCCCAGTTAAGGAACCAGAAAGAATACAGTGGGGGAAATAATGGGTCAAGAGGGAAGAAAGCAATGGGGGAGAGAAATCTGAAAAAAAGGTTCTAAGTATTGAAAGAAAGGAAGAACTTGTTAATGCAAGATAAAGAAAGACCATAGAAAGAACTGCTGAAGATGGACAGATGCTTTTAACAGAGTGAACAAACAATTTAAAGCATGAACAGGAAGAGATTAATTTTTTTCAAGGGCAACATCATTAGTATTCAAAACCGATAATGAAATGAGAACCAAGGCAGCTCAACTAATTACGAGTAGGACTGATTATGATTGGAAAAATGTTTTTTTATTAGATAATTTAGAAACAAGTAAGTTACCCATGTACTGATAAGTAAAAGATACACCAAGGACTCCTCGCTCTGATTTTTAAAAACAAAAGAGATTTCCTTTCAGAACCCATATTTATTGGCTTTAATGCTTCACAAACACTTTCAGAAATTTACATTTGAAGGGGAATCTAACAAACTGGAACAAATGACAAGTGTTTTGGTTTTCATTGTTTTTTTTTTTCTTTTTTGCATATAGTAGAAAGGCAATATGATTATTTCATGTAGCTTTAAATCTAGGATAGATGAGATAATAAATGCATGTGAAATTAGCAATCAAATTCAGTATTTTCAAAATATATTATCCCAGGTATGTTTTAGTGAACATAACAGACACTACAAAAAGTACTTTCTCTTAAATAATTATAAGGACTTATATTTGACAATGTCTCCAGTACTTGAATAAATCAGCCTGCAACAGAAACAGCTCTGTGCCTGCCTTCCTCATGTTAGGCCACAGCGAACCAGGACGCCAATGTTTATTTTTCAATCACACATCCATTTCATTGATAAGCAGGATGATTTTCGTGGATAAAGTCTGTACATTAGATGTTTAAAACTGTTATTTTTTTTTAAAAGGGAATTCTTTTTTTGTTGTTGTTCTTAAAATATTTAGAGAAAATACACCCTGACCACATTAAATTTAAAAGTATATCTCTAACAAAGGCCAGCTTACAACAATTTTTTTAGAAACTTATTAAGGTAATTAAGAACAATTATATGACATTTTAACTGATTCCTAGATAAGGGCCAGCAAGGATCATTTGTCTCTGAAAAATTTAGACACATGCGTGCAACGGTTGTGTAGGTACGTGTGCATGTACACCCTCATTTGGGTATGTTTGCAGACATTCTTGCCTGAAGTACAGGAGGAAGGGACTAATAAAAAGAGATGGGATTACAGAAAAGGCACAGTGAAAAGTGAGGCTCTGAAATCAAAATGGGAAAATGGTGAGGGGGGGGCTGTGGAATAAATGAACTTTCTTGTATGTTGTACTCTTAAATGGAGATAGGGATGGATCATGCTTTGGTTACATCATTATTATTACTACAGATTGTAGTTTTAGCCTCAGCCACGCAGTATATTTTGATTGCCTTCCCTCTTTTGTATTCCTTTGCATTTTTCTAGTGTTCACAAAAGCTTAGTATATTTTCACTTAGCTGTGTAAGTGTTCCAGGTAGGTTTTCTCCCAACTTTCAAAGGTCATAAAAATTTTCTCAAAATTATCAAAAGCCCAAATGTGACTGGTTAGTTTATTTCCTGGAAGCATGAGTCCTGAAGTTATCAACCTTCCTTCTCCAAACATATCAGTGGCTCCTGAGGTCTGTCTCACAGATGTGTTTTGGCAGTTTATGTTTCCATTATTCAAGAAAATCCCTTTGCCATTTTTCTGTTGGATCCACTTTTTCCTGTGTGTGTTATCCTCCCAAGTCTTAGTTATGCCTTGTTTTCATGGAGCATATATACCTCCAGGAACTTCTGGGAAAAGCATACATTTTGAAAGAGGAGGAAGTTTTGAAGTGCCACATGTCTATAATACCTTTATAGTCCTTTATATTTATGGATAATTTAGCTAACGTACAATTCTAAATTCCCTCAGAATTTTAAAGGCATTATTTTTTAATTCTCATGTGCAGCATTTCTCTTAATATGATTTTGATTTTTTTAATGATATGTATTTTTTATTTTTTTTGATTCCTTCATATTGTGATCTTTTTGTTATTCTTGGCTCTCGATGGAAGCTCTCAGAAACTACTCTTGATCTTGGTGTTCTGACAACTCTTGGTTTATGCACCTTTGTATGTACCTTTTGAAATTCATTTTATTGGGTTCTACATGGATCCATTCAATTCTGAGAAATAGTCTTATTATTTTAAAATAATCTATCCTCTCCCTTTTTCTTTTTCTATAAATTCTATGATTAGATATTAGATCTCCAGGGCTGAGCTTTTTTTCTTATATTTTTTTCATACATTTCCATCTCTCTTCTCTTTCCTCCACCTTCTCCATACTCTGTTTTGCGGAATTTTTTAGAGACCTTTTCATTATAAATCGGGTCATGACGGTAAATATTTAACAACCAGCTCTGTGGCAAAATGTATGCATGTCGATGTGCATGCATATTTGATATAACTTTTACTTATATAAACGATGTGTGGTATGCATATTACAAATAATAAAATACAAAATATCTTAATTTTGAATTCCAAATAGCAATCGATTCTCACAGAATTTTTGAGGCTTATATTTGTATCAAATCTATGGTTATAATTTATAAAACATTGTTCTGATATGAATGTTGTTTGATATATTCATTTACTTTAATAAGTAAAACAAAATGAAACAGTAAAGATATATGTTGGGAGCCTCACTCATTCATCAATGACATGAGGAACTTTTTTGTTGAACTAGGAAATTCTTTTCAAATATTAGAAAAAAATAGTTCAATTTTTCATGTTATTCATAATGTAAAATATAACAGATTTAAAGTGTAATCTACATTTGTAACATTTTATCTATCTTTTCAAAAATGTAGACATTCTACAAAACAACAAATCATGTCAAGATTTTTATCATTTGCCAATTTCTTTGACATAATTATTCCCACTAGGGCCAACTTCAAGCCACCAACCTGAGATCAATGAATAGGTATGTGGAAAGGGATGTGCTTTAATTCATTATTAGCAGCATTTCCTATATACTAATACAATTGATCTAAATACCATCGAGAGCAAAATGTAATAAAATGATTAGGAAGATATGAATTTAGAATATCTTTTATTTCTAAATATAATTTATTTAACTTTAAGTTTATAAATGAGCATTTAACCACAGCTCACAAAATATCACAAAGATTTAAGGAGTGGCTCTCACGAGCTGGCACAGCTGTCTCCAGCACAGCACTGATACCAATGTTTTTCTTTATTTATTTTTTAAACATTTCAATTCCAAGAGCTATTAGGTGCTTTCTATATGTTCCTTTATAATAGAATTATTTTCTGTTTTATGCATATATGTTATGTATAACTGCTAATTATATATAACATGTATCATATTTTATTACTAAATTTTTTGTTCTAGCTACTGTTGTTTTGTTGTTTCATCTTGCTTGTTTTGTTCTTGGTCTTCCATACTAGAGATTTTCACCAAGTATCTAGAGATTCTTGTAGGCTCATAGATCACGGTCTCAGGATCTCTGCGAGCAGGTATAGGGCTTGTTTTCTAAAGGACTTTTTTATAAAGTGATGAGATAGCCAGTTGCCTTTTTCATATGAAGATCTAATTCAGTACAATTCCTTTGAGATCCATCCAAGGTTTTATGTATATCAATAGTTTGCTCCTTTTTATTGTTGTGTGGTGCTCCACTGACTCATTGAAAGATAATTGAGTTTGTTTCCAGTTTTTGGCTATTATGAATAAAACTGTTAGGAATATTTGTGCACAGATTTTCACATGCATGTGGGGTTGTATTTCTTTCAGGTAACTGCCCAGGAGTGTAACTGCTGGGTCATTTGATAATTGCATATTATTTTCTTAGAAAACTGCCAAACTGATCTCCAGAAGGGCTATACCATTTTACACTCCTACCAACAATATGTTTCTCAGCATCCTCACCAGCATTTGGTGTATCAGTATTGTTTTATTATTTGAGCTATTCTGATAGGTGAGTAGTGGTATCTTATTATGGTCTTAATTTGCATTTACTTAATGGCTAGGTTGAACATCTTTCATGTGCTCATTCGCCATCTGTATATTCTTTAGTAAAATGTTTGTTCATGTATGTTGTCCATTTTTTATTTGGATTTGTTTTTCCTATTGAGTTTTCAGGGTTTATTATATACTATAGATACTAGTCTTTTGTCTTATATGTAGCTTGCAAATATTTTCTCCCAGTCTACGGCTTGTCTTTTCATCCACTTCAAAGGGATTTTTGCAGAACCAAACTTTTTTAGCTGATAGGTTTTCATTTAAAAGTACATAGATTCCAGTTTCTCTTTAGTGTGGTAAGACCCGGCAACACTGGGCCGAGACTAAGCCCGGCACCAACAGAAACAGTTAATTCATGTCTGCCCCAGATACAAGAAAAGAGGAGAGTGGCCCCCTTCACCAAAACCCTATTTCCTACTTGGATCCTAATGGGTTATTTCAGTTCACAACCCCAAATCCTGCAGTTTACATGGCCTATACATAGAAGGCAAAGAAATTGATGAAGTGTTCTTGTTCATAGTATCACTATTAGACATTGTCATATGAATTAAAATGAGCTGTATTAATGCCCAAATAAGAGAATTTAAGTTATGGAAATGAAGCTTAAATAAATAATAAAGAGAAAAAGAAATATGTTTAAATATCTAAAGATTTTTCATCTAGGCCACTCAATAAAAGTTTTAACATTACCTAGTATGCTACCATAATTACTGCTTTTTAAAAATCCGCTTTCATTTATACCATTATTCTATTGTTATTTAATCTCTTATTCACTTTGTTATTTGGTGTTGATGGTTTTTAAATCCATTACTCCTACTGAGTGGTTTTTCCAGAAGTCAACATGTGTATATTCAATTTGCCATATTTAACAAAGAATGCCCAATTTCTCTTCTATTTATTTTAATCTGGCTTTTATCAACACTACTTAAACTGATTTTTTAAAAGATCACCAATAAAGTATCTATTGCCAAATCCATTGGACACTTCTTTGCCTCCAATTCCCTCAAATTTCTAGTGATATTTAGCACAATTAACTATTATTTTCTCTCTTGCAGTTTATACTTGACTTACGTGACTTTTTTTTTCAATTTTCTTGCTGACCTCTCCTACTATAAATACTGTTGAACTGTTACTCTTTAGGAAATATTCTGCTCCCTATTCTTTTCTTTTTCTTTGGAGATCTAATTCACACCAATTCGCGGCAAGTACAATAGTGATGACTCAAATCTCCAGCCCCATACCTCTTCTCTGAGCTCTGAATTTACTTGATATCTCCAAATTTTATCACCTGAAGTGCTTAACGATACTCTTTTATCTTCCATTCACCTTCGTCCCAGTCAACAGACTTAACCTCTCAAATCTAAAACCTGACAATCCTGATTCCTCTTTCTCTGTTAACTCCCACATTCAATTCATCAGCAAGTTCCAATAGAACTTGTTTCCAAATGATGTTTCCAAATACATAACTCAAGTCTATTCATCTCTTACCCAGGTTCTTGCAAGTTGTTGCCAAAAATTTATTATGATTTCTTCTTTCTCCCGTACCCACAATTCATTTCTTCCATAATCGCATATGTGTTCCTAAAATGTTCCTTAACATGATTTACAAGACAGAATGATTTAGCTAATCTTTAGCTAGCCCCCCAAACTCATTTCCTTTGTGCCTTAATTTTCAGGCATAGCTACCTTCATTTTGGCTCTTAAACATGACAGGGTATCTTCTTAAGGATTCCGTATCTGGACTTTATTTCTTCTATTTTCTTTGTATATAATTCTCTTTTCCTCACTATTAGAAAGACTACAATCATTTTATCTTTCAAAGATTAAGTACTATTAATCAAAGAAATTTTTTTTTAATTTATGGCATTTATCATAACTTACATTCTATTAATATGATGGTTAACGAAAAAACGTTTCCAGTTAAAGTTCCGTGGATGAAGGAACATTGTTTGCCTAATACCTCACTGATTTTTCAACAATTAGCCCATTGCTTAACTCACAGTAAGTTCTTTTCAAATATATAATTTAATGGAAAATAGCACTATTTTGTCACAGATGAACATGCCATTTCTTTTTTTTTTTTAAGATTTTATTTATTTATTTGAGAGAGAGAATGAGATAGAGAGAAAGCATGAGAAGGGGGAGGGTCAGAGGGAGAAGCAGACTCCCCGCTGAACAGGAAGCCCGATGTGGGACTCAATCCCGGGACTCCAGGATCATGACCTGAGCCGAAGGCAGTCGCTTAACCAACTGAGCCACCCAGGCGCCCAACATGCCATTTCTTAATATCATATTCTGTATTCTAGCTATTAAAGAGTAAATCCATGTGATCCTAAAAATTATTTATTGGCAATACCACTCCTCATTAAACAGCTTTTAAGTAGATGGAAGTCATAATTGACAATATAAAATACTATGGATTAGATCTGTGCTTATGTTAAATTTTTCATTGGCTCAAATAGCCATAACTGGAAACCAATAGTAGTTAAGAACAAATTTATATGTGTTTATATCTAGAAAGGAAAACAAACAAATAATGTCTCAGAAAACTTGGCCTAACACAGTCAAGTCTACTGTGTTACACTGTATAGTGCCTCTAGAGAGAGCAATTATTTCCTCTGTAGAAGAAAACTTCAGTGAAGTTCACAGATTTAATTCTTGCAACTACCATCTTTCGGTAGTGACTCTGAAAATGTAAAGAAGGTACTATTTTGAGGCATCAGTTGGAATCATATCCATCAATTTAGAATGTAGCCTACAGAATCTCTTATTGGTGAACAAATCTAATAATCTTTCAAGATTATCTTATTATCTTTCCTAATATCCAGTCTCTCTATACCAAATGAGTTTTACTATTATCTATACATCAATAAATGTTTTATCATCTTTAGGATCATTCTGTGGAAGAATCACTTTTTCATGTTATCAATGTCTAGTATAAATTCAAGTTAAAAGAGCAATGCCTCAGAGTAGACACAACTCTTAGAGTTGACTTTTGAGAATCTGTTCCTTACTTTAAGAGTTTAATAATATAACAGTTTGGAGCAGAGGAAAACTATGGTCCATGGGCCAAATCTAGTTCACTGCGTATAAATTTTCATTAAGGAACCCATCCTTACTTGTTTTTATAATCTCCATGGCTGTTTCTAGGCTACAACAGCAGAGTTGAGTACTTACAACTGAAACTGTATGGCTCATAACATCTACAACACTATCTGGCCCTTTGCAAAAAATGTTTGCTAATCCCTGGTTTACAACACTAGCCAAGCACCTCACTTGTGTGTGCCTCAGGTTCTTGGGCTTTAACTAAGGGGATGGGCTACTTTACTTCCAAATTCTCTGCCACCTCATGTTTCTTGATCTTATGCTCACTAGTTTAGCTGTGTCTGGCCTTATAGATCCAGACTGCATTACCATTCATGTCAATAGTATAAATTTATTTTTCTGCTTTTTCCTTTTCTACTATGAATAGCTTTTTCCTTTTCCATATTAAATAAATATGGTCTTCTTAGCAGAGCAAACATTAACTGCAACAGGAATGAAGAATCAATATTTTCTGTCTCCTTTTTTCATTCTTCACAGAAGGGTAAGAGGGAGATCTCAGGTGAAGATAATAAATCAAAATTCAGGAAATACTAGCAGGCCTACAGTTCTTGTTTATTTTCTTATCTTTAACATCTTTGGCAAAACAGACTGCAATCAAGATGGCACTCAATATTAATATCCATTTATTTTATCTCAGTCTGTAAAGAAATTATCCTTGTTCATCATAGGTAATATATTTTAGTTATATAAGTATAGAAATTACTTTTAGCAAACCTGTTCCTAAGAGGTGAGATTTTATATACACAAAGTGATAAATTAATGAAGCTGACCAGTGATAAAATGGAAGGAGCACTTATAAGATTTTTATATAAAAAGTTTGCAGGCGCCTGGGTGGCTCAGTCGGTTAAGCGACTGCCTTCAGCTCAGGTCATGATCCTGGAGTCCCGGGATCGAGTCCCACATTGGGCTCCCTGCTCAGCGAAGAGCCTGCTTCTCCCTCTAACCCTCCCCCCTCTCACGTACTCTCTCTCTCATTCTCACTCTCTCAAAATAAATAAATCTTTAAAAAAAATTTAAAAAAATAAATAAAATGTTTGCAAATAAAAGGATCTTGAAATTCATGACAATGTGAAAATGGAACACCAGATTACTGATTTTCAACCTTTTTCTTCCTTTGCCCACTTAATTTTCAACTTCGGAAGACAATAAAATGACCCATTAAATTATGATGTAGGAGACTATATTAAAATAATTCTCCACACTTTATATGCATATGACCCTAAAACAGTTGCTTCTTTGTTTTGTTTTAAATAGTGCTGAATGAATGGTTTGAAATCTGGCTTGATTAGATCTGATAGCTGTGGTCCTATGGCCACATGTAAGGACATACCAAACCATGAAGGAACAGCTACACCTCAACAAAGAGCCAAAAGTCAGAGCAAAGATTTCTTAAAGCAAAGTTTTAAAAAAAGGTTCTTTAGTGTATAGGGAAAAAAGAATTAACTTTCCTTAGTAGCAACTGATTTAGCACGTCATCTTGACACTCTCTAAAACAAAGTTTTAACTACTTTTTATAGGGGCAAGAGTGTACTCTAAAAATCTTCCTTCTGTGATTGATATTCAAGAGCTAGAACAGGTACCTTCAAATATGAAGGGTTTCTACCAGGAAGACACTGACTTAACAGAAATGTTCCTCAGACTTGTTTGATTCACAGTGTTGCTTTTTGCTCTTCTCACAGTGACTATTTTATCTAGTCTCTTAGCTTATTCTTAGATGAACAATGTTTTTTCTGACAAGCTTTGGATTCCTCTAAGAGATTAGAGTGATTTAGTGCAGAAGAGATTGGTGCTTTTCTGCCCTTAAGAAAGGAAGATGCAGATATGAATGACCTTAAAGTTCTTTGTCCAAATCAGCTTCTTCCCCCCCTCCTTTTGTTCTTGCAGGAGGAAAATCAGTCATGTCTACACAAATCCCAATTCCATTAACCGTTCAGCTACTGCTGAGACATAGTTGTACTAAGGTCCCTAACATTATATATGTCAAGAATTGGCTGGCATGTCCTTTATAAGTCTCTCTCGTAATGTCTTGACTATTTCAGATAGTTCATAGTTCAGTTACCTGAGAATATTAAAGTGTGATACAATTTTTATTTCTGGAATTAATGCCCGAACTTGAGGTTCACTGGAGGGGTGAAAAGGAACAAAAACACATTCTCTCACACACACACTTTATATTTAGCTCATTTATGTTACGTTCTTATAAATTCTTTATGTTGCAAATTCATAGAAAGACAATAAACAGGAGGGAATACTACTCCTGAACTCTCTCTTGGAAATGTATAAATTGAGTCTTAATATTGCACAGCACATTATAGAAAGTATGAGTGAAGACTCTAGAAACCAGACTGCTTAGCTCCTATGTAAGCCTCACCTTTTTTTTTTTTTAAGATTTTTATTTATTTATTTGACGGAGAGACAACAAGAGAGGGAACACAAGCAGGGGGAGTGAGAGAGGGAGAAGCAGGCTTCCTGCTGAGCAGGGAGCCCGATGCAGGGCTCGATCCTAGGACCCTGGGATCATGACCTGAGCCTAAGGCAGACGCTCAACGACTGAGCCACCCAGGCACCCCAGTGAGCCTCACTTTTTATAAAATATGTTACCTTGGAAAAATTAGTTAACTTTTCCATGCATCAGTTTCCTCAAATATGGGGAATGGGATTAAGCCTGACTAATACAGTTACTGTGATGACTAAGTGAGTCAATATTTGCCTAGAAATAGTAAACATTCATTAAATGGTAGCTATGTTATATTAAGTATGGATTACCAATAATAAAAAAGACTGATAAAGTTAATATAACTTATCTTTAACAATGGGTAATAAATATCAATTCTAAAAGGATAAAAAGTAAATAGACTAGAATCCAAAGGCAAGATTTTTGAGACCATTCCCAAGTTAATAATATTTCTTAAAATTATAGTAACCATTTTGAATCTGATAATATTGTATTACTACACAGATTACAGAATCCCATACCATACTGGGCTTATAGGGAATGTGCATATCCATCACTGAATAAATGACTGGATAAATTGCAATGGGGGGAGTGGAAAGGATTCATGACAGAAATGAAAAGCTGACAGAGTAGGTCAGGGAAATATGATTTATGCAAATATCCTATAATCTAGTATGTGATCTCTTCTCTCTCTTATATTATCAGCCTTGTTACTCATGTAGGTCCCATCTTCTCATCTGATACGTTTTGTAAGGACCATTCCCTTAATGAAAACAAAACAAAACCTCCCAATGCCTGTAGTTCATGCTACCATAATCTCCTTCCTTTGAATATAAAATGATTTAATATTAAGATCAATATTGAACTTTTAACCTCCTAATAACCTTGTTTTCAATCTTAGCAATTTATTGAAATTACTTTCTTCATGAACATTATTTTTCCAAAATCAAATGAAAGTTTTGGAGTTTTACTGTTTGCTTGTGTTTTGTTTTCATCTTTTACCTGTCCACGAGTTGTCTAGGCAACAGCTCATCTTGATAATCGATATTCCCAATGTTGATGTTAATGTTATTGTTTCAGGTTAGTCTCTCTTCCTGCAATTACGGTTACTCTTTCTCTCTCATCATACCACATGTTTTTCCTCCTCTGGAGCTCAAAAGTATATGCAGCTCCACCAAGGGTATGAACATAGTAATCAATGTTTTGTTTAACAAATTATTTCCCCTGAGCATTGTAGAGTATCCTGTAACTTCATCTGTCATATCTATGCAAAGGACTAGAATGTCCCTGGCCCATTATGAGATCCAGTACACAGTGTGACAGAGTGAGTTAGTGGAGAAAAGACTGTGGCTTTGCTACCCTTAGTGAAGGAAGTTGCAGGGGACCTGGGTGGCTCAGTCAGTTAAGCGTCCAATTCTTGATTTCAGCTCAGGTCATGAGCTCAGGTTTGTGAGACTGAGACCTCTGCAATGGGCTCTGTGCTGAGTATGGAGCCTGCTTAAGATTCTCTCTCCTCCTTCTACCCCTACCCCCAACTCAAGCTCACTCTCTCCGTCTAAAAAAATTTTAAAAATAAAAAAAAAAGAAGCTGCAGATGCAAATGACCTTAAAAGTCTTTGTTTAAATCAACTTCTTTCTCCCCACTTTCTTTTCCTGCAGGAAGAAATTCAGTCAACAATAATGGGAAGTAATAGCACTTATTGTCTCAAATTCAAATAAGAATACATTATCTACCTTATTCCCTCTTACAGCTAATGGTTCTATAGTTACCTAGTGACTCAGGCTTTAAGCTTGGAGTCACTTTTAGTTCTTCTCTTTATCTGTCATATTCAACAATTATTTAAACAACTGAAATTCAGTTTACTCTAAAGGTGTATCTTACATTAAAGAAAATTTAATTATTGCTGTTATGAGATGAACTATATCCTCCAAAAAGATATGTTAAAATGTTAACCTCCAGTACCTCAGAATGTGACCTTCTTTAGAGTCATTGCAGATGTAGTTAATTAAGTTAATACGAGGTCATACTTGAGTAAGATGAGCCCCTATTCCAGTATGACTAGTATCCTTACAAGAAATGGAGACACAGGCACACAGGGAAAATGTCATGAGATGACAGAGGCAGAAATTGTAATGATGCAGCTGTAAGCCAAAGAATGACAAAGATTGATGACTGCCATCAGAAAGGAAGAGACAAGGAAAGATTCTCCCTCAAAGGCTTCAGGGATAACATGGCCCTGACAACACCCTGACTTTGGACTTCTAGGCTCCAGAATCATGAGGCAATGAATTTCTGTTGCTTTAAGCTATCCATTTGTGGCCCTTTTTTACGGTAGCCCTAAAAAACTAATATATTTGCACTATTCATTTTTCAATCACAAAACAGTTTTGAGTTTCAATGGTATGCTGGACATTTTGCTAAAATTATCTACTTGTTCTGACTACAATTGTGATTTTATTTATTTTCCTTTGTAGTTCTATCAAATTTTGGTGCATGTAGGTTGACATTCTAACATTAGGTGCATACATGTTTAAGATTATTAGGTCTTCTCGATGAATTGACTCCATTATTGTTATGAAATGATTCTCTTTATCACTTATAATACTCTTTTCTCGAGAATCAACTATTCCAGATTTAATTTGATTAGTGTTAGCATGGTATGTCTTTTTCTATTATTTTAATCTATTTATGTCTGTATATATAAAGTATCTTAGAGGCAACATGAGATAACATTATGCCTTGCATTTTAATCCCATCTGACAATCCCTGTCTTTTAGAGTGTTTAGACCATTTGAATTATTGTAATTTATTTTAAATAAATCATCTTACTGTTTGTTTTCTATCTGTCCCATCTGTTCTTTTTATAGTTTTTTTCTGTCAAATCCTACCCACAGCCTGTTTTTATAATCTTAGAACAACAACAACAACAAAAAATGGTTCTCACCATTTTAAAAAAGGTTTTAAATAGGTGAAAGGGATTAAGGAATATGCGTATTTTTGATAAGCACAGGGTGATGTATGGAAGAGTTGAATTACTTTATTATAGACCTGAAATTAATAGAACAGTGTGTTTTAACTAACTGGAATCAAAGTAAATCTTTTTAAGTAAAAACTTTAAAAAAAGTTTTTTTGGTTTTTTTAAGATTTTATTTATTTATTCATGAGAGACAGAGGGAGAGAGAGAGAGAGAGAGAGAGAGAGAAGCAGAGGGAGAAGCAGGCTCCCAAGGAGCAGGGAGCCTGATGCAGGACTCGATCCCAGGACCCTGGGATCATGACCTGAGCCAAAGGCAGACACTTAACCATCTGAGCCACCCAGGCGCCCTTAAAAAAAAGCTTTTAAACAAAAGAAAAAAATATGCAATAGAGACAAAATGTGTTCCTCAAAGACTATTTACTCTCTGTCCCTTTATAGAAATCTCACAATGCATTATTGTGATATTCACTTTAAACAGTACACTAATAAAGAGATTCAATTTTTTAATGTCTTTTAAATATATCCACATAGTCACTATTTCTGCTTCTCTTCATTCCTTTGGATAAATCCAGATTTCCATTTTCCTTCTATTTGAAAGACTATTTTTCTTGAAGTGCATGTCTGCTGGTGATGGATTCTTTCAATCCTTTCTGCTTTTGTATGTCTTAAATAGTCTGTATTTCCCCTTCCCTTTTGAAAGGTGCTCTTCCTAGGCATAGGATGAGAATTGATTTTTTTTTTTCCCACTTCTTTCTGTACTATAAAGATGTTCCTCACTGTCTTCTGGATTGCAATGTTTTCAAGAAGTCTGCTGTCATTCTTATATTCATTCATTTGTATATAACCCAACAGGTTGCTGTGGGATTTTTCCCTTTTTTACAGATTTTCTGCAATTTGAGGGAGTTTTCTTCTTGTTATGATTCGTGTTATTTAATTTGCTTGTGTTGTAATTATCTTCAATTTTGGAAGATTTTTGGCTCTTATTTCTTCAAACATTTGTTTTGCCCTTGACCCTCTGAGGAAATTTTATATAAAGTTGTTAATATACATGTCCCACATCACTGCTATGCTCTGTAGTTTTCATGTTTATTTGTTTGATTGCTAGTCATTCTTTTTAGTATCTTTTATTTTGCATAATTTGTACTACCTTGTCTTATGTTCCTTAATCTTTCCTGCTGCAGTAACTAGTCATTCATCTTATCTAGTGTAGTTTCATCTCAGTTATTGTAGTTTTCATCTTTAGAAGTTTGATTTGGGTATTTTTTATATTTTTCATGTCTCTAATTAACATGCATAATTTTCCCTCTAGCTTTGTGAACCTATGGGAAACAGTTGTACAGTTGACCTTTGAACAACATGGGTTTGAACTTCATGGGGCCACTTATACGTGGATTTTTGTTGTTAAATACAGTAAATGTACTATAAATGTATTTTCTCTGCCTTATTATTTTCTTAATAACATTATCTTTTTTTTAAAGATTTATTTATTTTTTAGAGACATTGTGCATGTTGTGGGGGGGGCAGAGGAAGAAAGAATCTCAAGCTGACTCCCCAGTGAGCGAGGACCCCATTTCAGAGCTCAATCCCAGGACCCTGAGATCATGACCTGAGCCGAAATCAAGAGTTAGACACTTAACTGACTGAGCCACCCAGGTGCCACTAATATTTTATTTTCTCTAGCTTATTTTATTGTAAAAATACAGTACATAATATATATAACATCCAAAATATGTGTTAATTGTTTATATTATTGGTAAGACTGCAAGTCAACAGCAGGAAATTAGTAGTTAAGTTTGGGGTAAATCAAAGATTACATGCAGATTTCTGACTGCACAGCAGGGAGGCATCAGTAACCCTGACATTGTTCAAGGATCAGTTTGTATCTGTTTTTAATCTTCTTTTATGCTTATTCTATCATGTTTATCATTTGTGTCACCTTTGATTAATTGATTTTATCCTTATAATAGGTTGTATTTTTATGCTTCTTCCCATGCCTGGCCATTTTTAATTAGATGACAAGCATTGCAAAGTTTACCTTGTTGGCTGCTGGTTATTTTTGCATTCATACAAAGATTCTTCAGCTTTGTGCTGGGAGGCATTTAATTTACTTGTTAACAGTTTGATCCTTTTGTAACTTTTTTATGTTTTATTGTTGTTGTTAGTTGGGACAAAAGCAAGATTTATTCAGGGTCTAATTTTCCTCTACTACTGGGGCAAGATCTTTCTGCATAGGATACTTTTTTCAATAAATTATAAGGGTATAGCCTCTGCCTGGTGGGAACAAGAAATATTCCCAACCTATCGGAGCTTTAGATATTGTTCCCACTAATCCTCTTGGGTGATTTACCACCCAATCCTGGATAGTTTCCTCACACCCATGGACCAATTAATACTCAGTAATTACTCAAAGAATATCCTTTGAAGATTTTCAGAGCTATCTCTCTAAGCAATGCCCTCTTCTCAGATACTTGGGCCTGCTAATCGTGGCTTCATTGATTTCTCCAAACTCTTAGCTTCAACCCTTTCCTTCCTGTGAAGGAAACCCCCAGGCTACATCTGGGTTTCTCCTCTCTGCAACATAATTTGAAGATAATAGGGTGGAGCAATTGTCAGCTTACTTTATCTGTTTCCGTATTCCAGGTATCACAGTCCTTTACTGCCTGATTCTAACATCTTGGGAATATTGGGGGTTTAGGGGTTTGCTTTTCAGTTGTTTCTAGCAGAAGTATTAGTCCTACCTCAATTAATCTATCTATATTGTACATGAAATTTCCCAATATTCCATTTTGAATTTATTTTACAGTATGTTATTAGTGCAGCCATGAAAAATATTTTCAAATTTATATAGAATACTTTTATACTCCAGTATATTAAAAATATAGTAACATTCCTAGAATATTCAAATGAGTACTGATCAGTCCATAGGTATAAGGAAACTACCAAAGGCCAAGGAAATCAAAGTATAATTTAAGCATAATACATGTAAGAACAAATATGGTAACTTAACAAATAGTATACTAATCAATAAACAAATGCAATTGTGGTTTGAACAAAATCAATAGTTTATGAAACTAAAATTATTTATCATTGAGAAAATGGAGTACAGAGCTAAGAAGGAAGATATTTTAAATCCTGAAATAAATATCCCTGTCCTTTTCTGCACCTTTAACTACTCAATCAAATACAAGAGTAAATTTAGAAATATGGTTTACTTATTAAGAAGCACAACTGTAGGCAGAGCAAGATGGTGGAGGAGTAGGAGAGCTGGATTTCATCTGGTCTCAGGAATTCAGCTGGATAGGGATCAGACCATTCTGAACACCAACGAACTCAACAGAAGATCAAAGAAAAGAATAGCAACAACTCCCTGAACAGAAAAGCGACCACTTTCTCGAAGGTAGGACATGCGTCTCGAGAAGTGAATCTGAGGCAATATGCAGGAGGATAGACGGCGGGGGAGAGGGCCTCCATCGGCCACTTCTGGCAAGTGATAGAGCAGCGGAGCACAAAATTGGAACTTTTAGAAGTCAGGTCCCTTGAGGGACGTCACTCCAGTGGCTAAGTGGGGGGTGGAACCCTCGCTGGGACAGTGTGGTCTCAGGACCCTTGGGGTCACAGGAAGACCGGGGGTGCCTGAGTGCGGCAGAGCTCCCAGGTATCGGAGCAGGGAAGCTGGCTGCAGAGACGGAGCCAAGGTGCGGGCTCTCAGCTAAGGGTTGCCATAAACTGTGATTGGCAACACAGTAGGGCCACTGCTCCTCCAGCAGGGACCCAACAAGTGGCAGATCCAGGGAGACTCTCCTTCCTCCCTGGGAGGGGCAGCGCAGGAGCGCACCGCAGGGATCTGCTGGGTTTGGAGACTCCACACGGGGTTGGTGCCAGAGATAGAAATGCTCGGTCACAGGCTGGGTGAGTGTGGAGTGCGGCCGGAGATGGGAGTGATTGACTGCTTTTCTCTGGGGGTGCACTGAGGAGCGGGGCCCCGAGTTCTCAGCTCCTCCAGGACACAGATTGGGAGGCCACCATTTTCACTCTTGTCCTCCAGAGCTGTACTGAAATCTTGTAGGGAACAAAAGCCCCTGAGAGCCAACCCAAGAAGATTGCTTAGCCCAGACCAACAAGGGCGGGGCAACTCCGCCTCCGGCAAAGACATCTGGGAACCACGACAACAGGCCCCTCCCCCAGAAGATCAGCAAGAACAGCCAGCAAGCCAAGACCAAGTTTACTGATCAACGAGAACGGCAGAACTCCAGCGCTAGGGGAATACTGCACATAGAATTCATGGCTTTTTTACCATGATTCTTTAGTCTTTCAAAGTTAATTATTTTAACTTTTTTTTTTAATTTTTCTTTTCCCCCTTTTCAACCAACATCTTATCAATCCATTTAAAAAAAAAACATTTTTATTTTTCATTTTTAGAGTCATATTCTATCCCTTCATAGTAGTTACCCTTATTTTGGGCATATATATATATGAGTTGTTCTCTCTTTAAAATTTTGAGATACAGTTTTTTTCTAACAGTTCAAAATATACCCTAAATCTCTAGTGTATGGCTTTGTTCTAGTCTCCTGCCTGATCACACCCTCTCCCCCTTTTTTTCTTTCTTTCTTTTTTTTTAAATCCTCTTCTTTCTTTTTTCAAACAACTTATCAATTCCCTTTTATAATTTTTTTTATAATTATGATCTTTACAGTCATATTCTATCCCTTCATCATATCAACCCTTATTTTGTACATATATAAGTCTTTCTTTCTTTAAAATTTTGGGAGGCACTTTCTTCTAACAGACCAAAATACACCCAAAATCTAGTGTGGGGCACTGATCTATGCACCAGCCTAATCATATTTGATCATATTCTGTTTTATTTGTTTTGTTCTGTTTTTGTTTGTTTTTATCTTTTTCTTTTTCTTTTTTTTCTTTCTTTTTTCTTTCTTTCCCTTTGATTTCCTCTGGTTTCAGGTCTTTTCTGATTTGTTTAGAGTATATTTTCTTTTCTTTTTTTTTAAAGATTTTATTTATTTATTTGAGAGAGACAGAATGAGAGACAGAGAGCATGAGAGGGAAGAGGGTCAGAGGGAGAAGCAGACTCCCTGCTGAGCATGGAGCCCGATGTGGGACTCAGTCCCAGGACTCCAGGATCATGACCTGAGCTGAAGGCAGTTGCTTAACCAACTGAGCCACCCAGGTGACCTAGAGTATATTTTCTGGGGACGTTGTTAACCTGTTAGCATTTTGTTCTCTCATTCATCTACTCTCCTCTGGACAAAATGACAAGATGGAAAAAATCACCTCAACAAAAAGAACAAGAGGTAGTACCATCTGCCGGAGATCTACTCAATATAGACATAAGTACAATGTCCGACCTAGAGTTCAGAATCATGACTTTAAAGATACTAGCTGGGTTTGAAAAAAGCATGGAAGTTATTAGAGAAATCCTTTCTGGAGAAATAAAAGAACTAAAATCTAACCAAGTCAAAATCAAAAAGGCTATTAATGAGGTGCAAACAAAAATAGGGGCACTAACTGCTAGGATAAATGAGGCAGAAGAGAGAATCAATGATATAGAAGACCAAATGATGGAAAATAAGGAAGTTGAGAAAAAGAGAGATAAACGACTACTGGATCATGAGGGCAGAATTCGAGAGATAATCAATACCATAAGATGAAACAGCATTAGAATAATTGGGATCCCAGAAGATGAAGAAAGAGAGAGAGAGGGGCAAAAGGTATATTGGAGCAAATTATAACAGAGAACTTCCCTAATGTGGGGAAGGAAACAGGCATCAAAATCCAGGAGGCACAGAGAACACCTCTCAAAGTCAATAAAAATAGGTCAACACACCGACATCTAATAGTAAAACTTACGAGTCTCAGAGACAAAGAGAAAATTCTGAAAGCATCTCAGGAGAAGAGATATGTAACCTATAATGGTAGAAACATTAGACTGGCAAAAGACCTATCCACAGAGACCTGGCAGGCCAGAAAGGACTGGCATGATATATTCAGAGCACTAAATGAGAAAAATATGCAGCCAAGAATACTATATCCAGCTAGGCTGTCATTGAAAATAGAAGGAGAGACAAAAAGCTTCCAGGACAAACAAAAACTAAAGGAATTTGCAAACACGAAACCAGCCCTACAAGAAATATTGAAAGGGGTCCTCTAAGCAAAGAGAGACCCTAAAAGCAGCATAGACCAGAAAAGAACACAGACAATATATAGCAACAGTCTTCTTACAGGCAATACAATGGCACTAAATTCATATCTTTCAATAGTTACCATGAATGTAAATGGGTTAAATGCCCCAATCAAAAGACACAGGCTATAAGATTGGATTAAAAAATAAGACCATCGATATGCTGTCTGCAAGAGACGCATTTAGACCCAAAGACACCCCCAGATTGAAAGTGAGGGGGTGGAAAACCATTTACCATGCTAATGGACACCAAAAGAAAGCTGGGGTGGCAATCCTTATATCAGACAAATTAGATTTTAAACCAAAGGCTGTAATAAGAGATGAGGAAAGACACTATATCCTACTTAAAGGGTCTATCCAACAAGAAGATCCAACAATTGTAAATATCTATGCCCCTAATATGGGAGCAGCCAATTATATAAGGCAATTAATAACAAAAGCAAAGAAACACATTGACAAAAATACAGTAATAGTGGGGGACTTTATTTATTTATTTATTTATTTATTTATTTATTTATTTAAAGATTTTATTTATTTATTTCACAGAGAGAGACACAGTGAGAGAGGGAATACAAGCAGTGGGAGTGGGAGAGAGAGAAGCAGGCTTCCCGCCGAGCAGGGAGCCTGATGCGGGGCTTGATCTGAGGACCTGGAATCACGACCTGAGCTGAAGGCAGATGCTTAACGACTGAGCCACCCAGGCACCCCAATAGTGGGGGCCTTTAACACCCCCCTGACTGAAATAGATCATCTAAACAAAAGATCAACAAGGAAATAAAGACTTTAAATGACACACTGGACCAAATGGACTTCACAGACATATTCAGAACATTCCATCCCAACGCAATGGAATACACATTCTTCTCTAGTGCCCATGGAACATTCTCCAGAATAGATTACATCCTAGATCACAAATCAGGTCTCAACCGGTACCAAAAGATTGGGATCATTCCCTGCATATTTTCAGACCTCAGTGCTTTGAAACTAGAACTCAGTCACAAGAGGAAAGTCGGAAAGAACTCAAATACATGGAGGCTAAAGAGCATCCTACTAAAGAATGAATGGGTCAAACAGGAAATTAAAGAATTAAAAAAATTCATGGAAACAAATGAAAATGAAAACACAACTGTTCAAAATCTTTGGGATGCAGCAAAGACGGTCCTAAGAGGAAAGTATATAGCAATACAAGCCTTTCTCAAGAAACAAGAAGTTTCAAAAGACTACCTAACCCTACACCTAAAGGAGCTGGAGAAAAAACATCAAATAAAGCCTAAACCCAGAAGGAGAAGAGAAATAATAAAGATCAGAGCAGAAATCAATGAAATAGAAACCAAAAGAACAGTAGAACACATCAACGAAACTAGGAGCTGGTTTTTTGAAAGAATTAACAAGATTGATAAACCCCTGGCCAGACTCATCAAAAACAAAAGAGAAATGATCCAAACCAACAAAATCATGAATGAAAGAGGAGATCACAACCAACACCAAAGAAATACAAAAAATTATAAGAACATATTATGAGCAACTATATGCCAGCAAATTAGATAACCTGGAAGAAATGGGTGCATTCCTAGAGATGTAGCAACTACCAAAACTGAACCAAGAAGAAATAGAAAACCTGAACAGACCTATAACCACGAAGGAAATTGAAGCAGTCATCAAAAATCTCCAAACAAACAAAAGCCCAGGGCCAGATGGCTTTCCAGGGGAAGTCTACCAAACATTTAAAGAATTAATACCTATTCTCCTGAAACTGTTCCAAAAAATAGAAATGGAAGGAAATCTTCTGAACTTGTTTTAGGAGGCCACCATTACCTTGATCCCCAAACCAGATAAAGACCCCATCATAAAGGAGAATTACAACCGATATCCTTGATGAACATGGATGCAAAAATTCTCACCAAAATACTAGCCAATAGGATCCAACAGCACATTAAAAGGATTATTCACCATGACCAAGTGGGATTTATCCCTGGGCTGAAAGGTTGGTTCAACATCCACAAATCAATCAATGTGATACAATACATTAATAAAAGAAAGAACAAGAAACATATGACCCTCTCAATAGATGCAGAAAAAGCATTTGACAAAGTACAGCATCCTTTCTTGATCAAAACTCTTCAGAGTATAGGGATAGAGGGTTCACACCTCAATATCATAAAAAGCCATCTGTGAAAAACCTACAGCAAATATCATTCTCAATGGGGAAAAACGGAGAGCTCTAAGGTCAGGAACATGGCAGGGATGTCCACTATCACCACTGTTATTCAACATAGTTTTAGAAGTCCTAGCCACAGCAATCAGACAACAAAAAGAAATCAAAGGCATCCGAATAGGCAAAGAAAAAGTCACTCTCACTGTTTGCAGATGATATACTTTATGTGGAAAACCCAAAAGACTCCACCCCAAAACTGCTAGAACTCATACAAGAATTCAGTAAAGTGGCAGGATATAAAATCAAAGCACAGAAATCCGTGGCATTCCTCTACACCAACAACAAGACAGAAGAGAGAGACATTAAGGAGTCGATCCCATTTACAATTGCTCCGAAAACCATAAGATACCTAGGAATAAATCTAACCAAAGAGGCAAAGGATCTGTACTCAGAAAATTGTAAAATACTCATGAAAGAAATTGAGGAAGACACAAAGAAATGGAAAAATGTTCCATGCTCATGAATTAGAAGAACAAATATTGTGAAGATGTCAATGCTACTTAGAGCAATCTACACATTCAATGCAATCCCCATCAAAATACCATCCACTTTTTTCAAAGAAATGGAACAAATAATCCTAAAATTTGTATGGAACCAGAAAAGACCCCGAATAGCCAGAGGAATGTTGAAAAAGCAAAGTAAAGCTGGCGGCATCACAATTCCGGACTTCCAGCTCTATTACAAAGCTGTCATCATCAAAACAGTATGGTACGGGCACAAAAACAGACATATAGATCAGTGGAACAGAATAGAGAGCTCAGAAATGGACCCTCAACTCTATGGTCAACTAATCTTTGACAAAGCAGGAAAGAATGTCCAATGGAAAAAAGACAGTCTCTTCAACAAATGGTGTTGGGAGAATTGGATAGCCACATGCAGAAGAATGAAAGTGGACCATTTCCTTACACCACACACAAAAATAGACTCCAAATGGTTGAAAGACCTCAATTTGAGACAGGAGTCCATCAAAATCCTAAAGGAGAACACAGGCAGTAATCTCTTCGACCTCAGCCACAGCAACTCCTTCCTAGAAACATCGCCAAAGGCAAGGGAAGCAAGGGCCAAAATGAACTATTGGGATTTCATCAATTTCACTGGGTGTTATGCACAGCAAAAGAAACAGTCAACAAAACCAAAAGACAACCGACAGAATGGGAGAAGATATTTGCAAATGACATGACAGTTAAAGGGCTAGTGTCCAAAATCTATATAGAACTTATCCAACTCAACACCCAAAGAACAAATAATCCAATCAAGAAATGGGCAGAAGACATGAACAGACATTTTTCCAAAGAAGACATCCAAATGGCCAACAGACATGAAAATGTGCTCAACATCACTTGGCATCAAGGAAATCCAAATCAAAACCTCAGTGAGATACCACTTCACACCAGTCAGAATGGCTAAAATTAACAAGTCAGGAAATGACAGATGTTGGCGGGGATGTGGAGAAAGCAGAACCCTCCTACACTGTTGGTGGGAATGCAAGCTGGTGCAACCACTCTGAAAAACAGTATAGAGGTTCCTCAAAAAGTTGAAAATAGAGCTACCCTACGACCCAGCAATTGCACTACTGGGTATTTACCCCAAAGATACAAAAGTAGGGATCCAAAGGGGTATGTGCACCCTGATGTTTATAGCAGCAATGTCCACAATAGCCAAACTGTGGAAAGAGTCAAGATGTCCATCGACAGATGATTGGATAAAGAAGAGGTGGTATATATATACAATGGAATATTATGCAGCCATCAAAAAGAATGAGATCTTGCCATTTGCAATGATGTGGATGGAACTGGAGGTTGTTATGCTGAGTGAAATAAGTCAATCATAGAAAGACATGTATTATGACCACACTGATATGAGGAATTCTTAATCTCAGGAAACAAACTGAGGGTTGCTGGAGTGGTGGGTGGTGGGAGGGATGGGGTGGCTGGGTGATAGACACTGGAGAGGGTATGTGCTATGGTGAGCGCTGTGAATTGTGGAAGACTGTTAAATTACAGATCTGTACTTCTGAAACAAATAATGCAATATATGTGAAGAAAAAAAAAAGAAGATAGCAAGAGGGGAAGAATGAAGGGGGGCAAATTGGAGGGAGAGATGAACCATGAGAGATGATGGACTCTGAAAAGTAAACTGAGGGTTCTATTGGGGAGGGGCGTGGGGGGATGGGTTAGTCTGGTGATGGGTATTAAAGAGAGTAAGTTCTGCATGGAGCACTGGGTGTTATGCACAAACAATGAATCATGGAACACTACATCACAAACTAATGATGTAAGTATGGTGATTAACATAAGAATAAAAAAATTAAAGTAAAAAAATAAAGATGGGAATTAAAAAATAAAAGAAGCACAACTGTATATGACTACCATTTCTTTGTAAATGGTTGAAAATATCACTGAAATCCTGTTTTGAAATTATTTAAAATCAAGAATATTTATGTAATCATGGGGTGTCTGTGTGGCTTAGTCAGTTAAGTGTCTGCCTTCAGCTCAGGTCATAGTCCCAGGGTCCTTGGATCGAGCCCCGCATCGGGTCCCTGCTCCACAGGAAGCCTGCTTCTCCCTCTCCCACTCCCCCTGCTTGTGTTCCCTCTCTCGCTGTGTCTCTTTCTGTCAAATAAATAAATAAATAATATCTTTAAAAAAATAAAAAAAAATATTTACGTAATCAATTTTAAACTGAGATTTGTTTTATGAAAGATGGATGTTATTATTACACATTATACCTTATTGATATAAAAGCGAGAGAAGGGGGCGCCTGGGTGGCTCAGTTGGTTAAGCGACTGCCTTCAGCTCAGGTCATGATCCTGGAGTCCCGGGATCGAGTCCCACATCGGGCTCCCTGCTCAGCAGGGAGTCTGCTTCTCCCTCTGATCCTCCCCCCTCTCATGTGCTCTCTCTATCTCATTCTCTCTCTCAAATAAATAAAAAAATATTAAAAAAAAAAAAAAGCGAGAGAAGGATCCAAATTACATTTTAATATTCATTACATTTTTATATGAGTATGCCTTTTTTCTTCAAGTATTTTTTTTCGAATTTTTAAGTATTAAGAACTTTACAACTAGTTTTACTTATGTTTTGAAGTTATTTAGTTTTACCCTTAAAATGATAGGGTTTGAGCCTGTTGAAAATATATTTTCAGTATTTCCTTTCTCTTATCTAAGTCTTTCTTCTAACTTACAACCATCCAGATATGCCACCTGAATAATGCTCATAAGTTAGAATAAGAACCATAGTGAAGGGTTTGATATTAACTCAGAAAAAAAAACATATATTTATTATGTCAAAATCCAATTTTATTTCATTTTTACTAATATTTGCTCCAAGTTGTCATCATATCCTGATTTCATTTCTGAGTCTTAAGAACATAAGGCTAAGCAACTTCAAAATCATAATAATTGCAGGCTCCAAAGGTGATTTTTATTACTAAATAGTTACTAGACAACCCATTACATATCTCTCATTCATACTCAAAGCACCATCTTAATTGATTTTAAATAATTAAATTTAATCCAGAAAGTACTTTTGGTTTTGATAAAAGTACTAATAGTGTGGAGAAAATTATATGTACAATATCATCTCCATATTATTCATCCACTGATTCCATAAACATCTTTGAGAATCTACTCTGCCAGGAATGCAGTTGATATTGGAACTCCCAGAATATCTGAACAGTTTTTAAATTCATGTATCTTGCTTTCAGTGAAGAAGAAAGATTTTAGACAATGTATTCGATCAAGTATGAAAATGTTGACATAGGATTATGCAAGATGATATTGGAAAATATATCAGGTGCCTAACCTTCTCCTAACCTTCTCTGGTGGAGTTAATGAAGGCCTCATTGAGGAAGTGATCATTTTTATCCATAACAGAAAAAAAATTATTTCCCTGATTATGTGGAAAAAAGTTATTAATGAAGCTTTGAACAGTTCTTGAAAACTGTAAAATAATGAAACAAGAAAACTTTAAAACAATGTACTTAAAATTACCACCATAAATATTTTGATAAGCCTTTCTTTAACTACCTCCCTTTACTTCACGCTATTAGAGTCCATGTAACAATAAGAGAATCAATTAATATTCTCAACTGTACTTAATATAAATATGCATGAAAACAGATGGAAAGAATAATGTTTAAACTTAGAAAATCAAAGGAAGACATAAGACTACACTTATTATTTATTTCTTTAATATCCTACAAATATTCTCACTTCTCTGTTGTGCAACTGCCTTCATCTTTACTCATAACATCCTCATCTCTTCCTGTATCATTGCCATGGCATACTAACTACTCTCACTGGCTGCAATCTTCACCAATTCCAATTTATTCTGCACTTCACTGTATTTTTCTGAATTATAAAGCAAAAAAATTATTTCCCACCACTGCCAAATAACCTTTAGTGACTCCTCATTATTTGCCAAATAAAAGTCAAACTCTCTAAGATGATACAAAGAGCTCATTAAAATCTGGATCACAAGCAAATGGATGAAAAAATAAATTAACATATCCATCCTTATATCCTCAAATGTTGGAATGGTGACTCCCATAGTAGGTGCTCAAAATTACATATATTTAATGACTGGATATTTAATGGGTAAGGATTTTTCCTTGTGTGATTTTTAATCAATTGTTTTAGTGAAGAACAATAGCAAGATTATTATTGTTGCAGAATGTGAAGGGAATGCTTCATCTCTAAGCCAAGCACTGAGCCAGGCATATAGTTTGTGCATTATCAACATTTAATAAATAAATAAGTCTCAATAAATTTTCAGACATCCAGGTAGATAGATGGCGAATAAGTGTGATAAAGCAATGTGTATGTATAACACCAACTGCCAAACAAGTAATCAGGGACAGGACTTAGAAACTTAGGGAAATAGTTAGAATACTTATAAGTAATAGGGAGAGTCTATCAAGGCAAGTGTTTCAAGAATGGCATAACAAGGTACAAATGTGAAAGAGAATGAAATCTAGGTAGCTCATTAAAGTTGCCACACTTTATAGAGATTATCTCTCTCCGGAGATACATCTTCAACTATCTCTTTAGAGATTGGTGTTTTAAGTGATTAATGTAATTACATTTCTTGAGAGTGATAACACATTTGCCAGCTAACATATTAAGAGGGTCAATTTATCTGGGTAAAACTAATTCATTATTGTCCATTCTCACTACCAGAGGTTTCAGGCAGTTGGACGAAACCCACATGGATATTATTGCAATTACTGGCTTGAGGATACTTGAGTGTAACTCAAGGGACCTAAAGTAGCCAGACACAAAATGAATGAGCAATGCAAAAAAAGAAGAAGAAAGAAGAAAGAAGAAAGAAGAAGAAGAAGAAAAAGAAAGAAGAAGAAGAAGAAGAAGAAGAAGAAGAAGGAGGAGGAGGAGGAGGAGGAGGAGGAAGGAAGAAGGAAGAAGGAAGAAGATTCTACTCAAAATAAATTGAGCTTGACCTGGGAGTGGCACTGCCTAAATATCAAATAAAGTAGTCTATACTCTGGACACAGTACCCTCCACACAAATGTTGCCCCGGAGACCTCCAGCATAGTCAACTCTTTACATTTATTCAGATCCCCTACAATCTTATATAAAATAGCACTTCTCTCACTGTGTCATATTTTTGTGTCCTAACATATGTTGAACTTGCTTTTGTTACCTAGAATTATGTTATACACATTATATGAGTACCAGGCCTCTGTAATTTTATATACTACCATCTGACCAGTAACTAAAATAGCACCTGGGGAATAGTAAGTGTCCACTAAATAACTGCTGAATGAATAAATAAACGAATGGAAGCTTTCAGAACCCTCCCCTCTCTATTTTTCATTACCCTCCATCTCTATTAGAACTGGAGAATGATACTCGGCCCAATTTGGGAGTTAATAAATGACATGAAAACTAGGAGACATAATTGTGCATGGAAGGGAACATGCTCAATCTCACCGAAAGTCAAAGAAGCCTGGGAGCCATACCTTCAGGTATTTGATAACCCCTACAACTTTTTCATAAGTGAAGTTCAAATCCTATAAAAAAATGTGTTTGTTCCTCTGAGATCACTGGCATCATCCAAGAAATTTTATATCAAACTTAGGCTCATCAGAATTTGTGTTACTTTTGACGTGGATACCGTTGTATTTATAAAAGCTTCTACTCTACAGTTAGGTTCACGCTAAACATGGTCCATCTGCTAGTTCACAAGTAATGGCCTTTTTAAAAATTTTATAACTTACGCAAGAGTAAAGTTATCAGTACACAAGCACATTCAGATAGCAGAAATTTGTCTATATGTTTGATCTCTTTTCTTCCTGACAGCTCAATATGCTAGAAACAGGTATGCTAGAGAAAAGCCAAATAATAAGGTAAGTCTGCCTGGGCTTGTAAAAACACAAATGGCATTGTGTTTTCATTATTAAATACAAAGAGCAGAACAGGAAAGAGAGAAAAACACTCTTATATGTATTAATTACTATCCTGATTTAACTGCCTTCAGTAGGAAATACATTTTAGAACTGTTTTCAAATAAATGATCTCAAACTTTTTGTTTCTTAATAGGGAGTTGATTCTGCCTTTAAATATGTAAAACTTAAGAAACAAGCCACCTGTTGTTTTTCATGTATTCAACTTCCAAAAGATAAGATTTTAATATGACAAGATTTGAAACACAATAGTATACATTTTATCTTGTCTTGTGATTAGAAAACTGATCTATAGCTATTTATGAAATAGTTGGGCAGTAACCATCATTCTGATAGAACTTTTTGTAAATTGGGAATCTTCAAAAGCGTACCTTTTATAATACTTTTTATATAGGAAATACTGGTTGAGCTATTCAATAAAATCATTACCTAAGCAAAAGAGAGAACATTCAAATTAACATTATTTTTATTTTATTTTATTTTATTTTAAAGATTTTATTTATTTGACAGAGAGAGACTGCGAGAGAGGGAACACAAGCAGGGGGAGAGGGAGAGGGAGAAGCAGGCTCCCCGCGGAGCAGGGAGCCCGATTTGGGGCTCGATCCCAGGACCCTGGGATCATGACCTGAGCCGAAGGCAGACACTTAACAACTGAGCCACCCAGGCGCCCCTCAAATTAACATTATTTTTAAACATCATTTCTCCTTCATTACATTATTTGCTGCATTACCCTGAAGTGAGCTCATTTGACTTCTTACAACCTGCAAAAGTATGTTCATGAGTCGCTCCTTTATTTAAAAAAAAAAAAAAAAAGGAAATCACTCTCATGATAGAATTTTATGTTGATTTCAAAATGCCTTCTAACTGTCAAATGTATTTAAACTTATATACACCTTAATAAAAACGATGCACCTTAATTTCCTGTCCAGGATATAAATAAACACTTTCAATGAATGGATTAATGTGGAATTACTGTGAGCAGTTCAGAGTTAAATTCCATTAATTCCCTAAGTGTTAATCAATTAGTTATTTTCATTAGCTACAGGTCATAACCTTGGACTGGCCCCAAAGAATCCAATCCCTACTCTTAAAAAGCCAAAATATGATTATTAATTCAATTTGATAAGATGTGTCATATCTGTGGCTAATTTAACCTTTTCCTTTTCAGTCTCACTTAGATCCTCTGCCCCTGCCCTTTGGGCATGCACAAAAGCTTACCTCTGTATATCCACCCATGACATGTGAGTACGTGTGCTTCTAACTGCTGGCATGAACTGTATACTAAATATTATATCTATCAAGCTTTTACATGTTTTCGTTTTGAAATTTCCATTTAAATGCAAATTCTGCCATTTAAATAGAGTCCTCCTGTGCTTTATTACACTATAATTACTATTTCCCCTCTTCCTGGGACCAACTGCGAGAAAGGCCATAGGTCACTTTACTAGCCCTCTAAAAGTGCACTTGAAATCAGAAAGTCATCATTGCCAGCGTTTGTGAGTGACACCCATTTGTTAAGGGAGACCTGAGGGACTGATTCCAACAGTGCCCTAAAACCTGCCCTGTCCTGTGATTTACAGGAACAAGAACAAACAAAGCCCACAGCTACAATTTCTTTAGGTCCATGTGAATTAAATAGCTTAGCCAGGATTTGGCACAAATAAATAGCAATTGAAATGCTGCCCTCATTTTGAAAGGAGACACATGCCAAGATACAAGCTAATTCCAATGTCAAGGGACAAGCAAGAAACACAAATATATTTAGATATTGTCAGTTCTTATTGAACAAAATGCAATCAATCATGGGTTCAACTGAATATAAATGCTAGAACTAACATTTTTTATAGAATTGTTTATCAGTAACATGGGCACAAATATAAAGATATACATATATTTTTGAAAGTCCTTAGGAAATAGAATGAGTTATAGCATTCTTAATATTTAATTCCTAGCATTTAATAAAACACTTAGTAAAGCCTTGAAATTATATTTTTCATAAGTGCATTTTGTGGCATGCATGTTTGTGTGTGTTTTAGCAGGGGGTGGGGCGGGAGGGCTGTGGATTGTGGATGGCAACCAGAAAAAAAAAAAAAAAGATTGGTCTCTATAGGCAGGTATCTCCAAAATGCTTGTTCAGTTTACTTGAATCTCTTTTTGAGAGGCTATGTGGTATAGCAGAAAGAATATGGATATGTGAATCAGACAAACATGAGTTCAAACAAGATTGCAATTACCAAATTGATGTCCTTGAGTGAGATATTTAATCTCTATCTGAAATTGGAAACTGAAATGATAAAATATCTCAGAAGCTAACATATAGAGGCACAGATACATAGAGAGGCATAGATACATAGATAGAGGTAGAGAGAGAGATACAGATCGCTTGAGATAATAACATCATTGGACACAGAACACAACTTCTTCAGACACTCAACATCCCCATGTATTCAGTTCACGGTCATTTTGACCATGGTAAAAGAATCACCACTTTTCTCGTTTCTTCTTGATTCCTAAGCCTCTCTAATAATAATATGTTTTCAACCCAATTCATTGGGTTACGAGTCCTGGGACCCTGAGTACTGAAGGAGCCAAGTGCAACCATTTATATACAAGGTAGGTTCAATTTCAGTATCTCTTTAAAGTGCATTAAATCACCAACTAGAAATACATCCCTTGCTACTGTTTGCCCTCACCTTAACTTCTTGTGATCTTGTCTCTAAAATAAAGGTAAACCAAATTTCATTTTCTTTATTTTTTAAAGATTTATTTATTTACTTACTTACTCATTTTATAGAGAAAGAGAGAGAGCAAGCGAGTAGGGAGAGGAGCAGAGGGAAAGAATCTTCAAGCAGACTCCCCACTGAGTGGGGAGCACACCACAGGGCACCATCTCATGATTCAGGAGATCATGATCTGAGCCAAAACCAAGAGTCCGATGCTCAACTGACAGAGCTACCCAGGCACCCTCAAGTTTCATTTTCTAAGTTGAATTTTAATATCATACTTGATGTAACAAAATTGTTGAGGCAACTTAAATGTTACTGACATGGCTCTGAGTTTGGTAGTCACTGGTCCATGCTGAACTTCTTAAAGCACATTAAGTCAAATTTGCTCTACCAACTATGTTTATTTTTTATTGTCATCTGGAATTATTTCCCATATCAATATCGAGATAGTTGTTTCCAAAATGTTCTAATGATTACTCTAGACTATAACTTTTCATTCAGCTAATTTACTGAAATTCGGAATGCACTTGTGAGAATACACAATCATTTTAAAACTTAGAGCATTCCTCAGCATGTGATAAAACTATTTAGTAATTGATATGCCTTTAAAAAGTCACTTAAAAATCAAATTCTCTCTTTAGTATAGAAAAAAGGATCAAATCACCCAAGCTCCATATTTTTAACCATCTGGTTCTACTTACAAAGCTGATAAGGCTGTCACTGCCAGAGCCTTTGGGAGAACTTTTTGGTAAACCAGGCCATAATTATGTTCAGTAGTCTACTTAACGTGTAAGTTTGGATTAACAAAAAGTGTCATTCCTTGACTTAAACTCTATTCCAGATACTGTTTGCAATTAGTGAGTCCTATAGGTTTCAATGTTCCTTCCAAAACTTCATTAAATTTTCTCCTAGGATTATGTTCTGGAGGAATTTTTACTTCCCATTTCTTTTTACTTCCCATTTTTAGAAATTAACAACATGGAGCAAGTACATATTTCCATATAGAAAATATTCTTTTTTTTTAAAGATTTTATTTATTTATTTGACAGAGAGAGACACGGTGAGAGAGGGAACATATTCTTTAAACCTTATGCTGTGGAGTTATCTTTACCCTTATCCTATTTTCTAGACAACAATATTTGAACTCTGTAAATTGTTTCAGAATGTCAGCAGAACTCAATTGCTTTTGTCAAGATATTAACAGTATCAGTAATTGAATCTTTCTACTCTGCATTCATGGTGCTGGCTACATTATGACTTCTCTAGTTTCTGGCAGTGTACCAGATTACTGTTTAGCTTACTTAAGCTTCAAAAAGTGGAGCACCTGTAGAAGTCTCTAGTTTCATCCACTGTATTTTATGCATTTATTTATTCTTTCACTTAGCACCAATGTCTCTTGAATGCCTACTCTATTCCAGGCACAAATGCAGGCACTGGGTAGAGAAATGGGCCAGTCGGATAATCCTCTGCCCTCATAAATTCTTAAATGTGGTGGGGAGGACAAAATACAAAAATAAATATATCCAAATGAAGACATTTCATAATGTGGGCTATAAGTGCCACAAAGGGAATAAAGAGGAGTAAAGTGAAAAAGTAGCACAAGAGGGAGCAGGGAAAATACAGATGGAGTGTTCAGAAATGACTTTTATAAAAAGATGACTTTTGAGAAGACACCTGAAGAAGGTAAGAGAGGACCTTTACAAGTATTTGGGGAAAAGACAGTTCCAGACACAGAAAATAGCAGGGGAAAGACCTTTGAAAGGTATTTGTTATGTTCAAAGAGCAAAAATGCTGGCTGATTGGAGCTGAGTGAGCGAAGGAGGAGATCGATTATAAGTGAGGTCAGTGGGTTGCCACACACTAAATCAAATGGGACCTTTGAAATTCAAAGCAAACACTTTGAAATGCAGTCTCTCTGAAAGGAAATGTTTTCAAAAAGAGCCCTTGGTCTACTATACAGAGAATTGACTTATCAATAGAGTGAAAAGAGTTAGACCAGTTGAGGCTGTTGCAATGGCTCTGGAAAGGTGGTGATTATCTTGGTCTACTATACGGAGAATTGACTTATCAGTGGAAGAGTGGAAAGAGTTGGACTAGTTGAGGCTGTTACAATGGCTCTGGACAAAGATGGTAGCAGTGTGGATGGTAACAACGGAAGGCCAAGTAACAACAGAAGGCCAAATGTGGATGGTAGCAACAGAAGGCCAAGCAGTGTGGATGGTAGCAACAGAAGGCCAAGCATATATATATATATTAGAGCTTGTAAGACATACCAAGTTTTCCTGATCTTTGATTCTTTGATTTCTTCCTTTCACTCTCTCTCCACATAATTTTCATCAGTAAACTATACTGGTTCAATCTTTAAACTGTAATAAGAATCCAACCATCACATTTGCCTTATTGATACCAGCACAGTTCAAGCCCATTGTGTCCTTTGCCTGGATGAATGCCTCCTTACTGGTATTCACCACCATATTCTCTGTTGGCAACTCACACTCAGGAAGATACTGTTAATATTAGGAAACACCATTTTACTTTTCCATTCACATCTTTGAAGTGATGTAGTTTCATGGTTTTAACTTCAATTTAGTTCTTTGTACACTTTCCCAGCTCACTCACTCTTGTGATGCTAATTCCCCTGCTGTTTCAGCAACACACAACACACGTCTTTACCTGAAGACCTCACTAGAGAATTCTCTTCCTCACACATGAACCCCTTATCTTATCCTTCTCCCTACCTCATAACTTTATTCAGTGTCATTATTTCAGTTACACCTTCTCTGATTTACTATTTAAAATTATACCTCTGAACCTGAAGTTTTATTCAACTTTCCTGTTTTATTTTACTCCATAATATCTACATAATCTATATATTCTGTTTATTGGTTTTCTTATTGTATGCCAATACCCATGTGGTGGTAATTTGTGCTGCCCAAAAACTTATCCAGCTCTCAATATCCTGGATACATGGGAGGATTACAATTCCTGGCCCTTTTATGTTTGGTGGGGATCATGTGACTGGTTCTAGCTAATGAGGTACGAGCAATAGTGCTATGTATCATTGCTGTTCTGGAGCATGTGATCACTCATATGAGGCTCTTCATAGTTGTCTTTCCTTCTTCCAGGAAAGAAATGACAGTGGCTACACCATTGACCTTGGCCACAGAGTGAGTACATAGAGAGGAGAACCTCAACCAACCTGCAGTAAAGATTTCACTAGTACTGGGAATAAACATTTATTGTTTTAAACTTCTAAGAGTTTGGAACTGTTTAATAGGGCAGCATTACCTAGGTCTTTGTGGTCAGAGATTTTTGTTTGTTCTTCTCATTCTTGCATCTTCAGCAATTAGAAGAGTATCCTGCTCATAGTAACTTCTCAAAAAAAAAAAGTTTACTGAATGAATAAATTAGAGATTTGGTGACTACTAATTGCCAGACTATAATTACTTCTCTGTGTAGTCAAGAATGGTTCCTCACTGAACACTACTATTAACCCTCCAACTTTTTAGTTTCCAAGGATAAAAAGTTTTCCATTGGAATATCTATGAGATTATAATGCTGAATAACATTTATGATTTGGAATGTCTATTAGCCTTGGGGATTATAGGAGAGCCAAAGCCTTTCCTGGAACTTGATTTGTATGGCTGTACTTTGAATAACAGTGAATACTAATGGAAAGAAAGGCTAGAGAAAATGAAATGAAATGAGAAATTAGGAATGTCTGCCAAGTGTCCTACATTCTGTTTTGAGATATTAGCAAGAAAAAATACTTTGTTCAATGCCAAAATTTCTATGGAGGAAAGACAGCCTTCTAGAATGAAGGACCTCACTTTGAATCAAGAGGTAGAGAGGTCTGTGTCCTGCCCAGAATAAAAACAAAGCAAAACAAACAAAAACAAAACAAAACAAAGCACCCAATCAAAAAAACAAACAAAAAAACTCAAAACATCATCTAGGAGGGGAATACTACACACTGTTCCATAGGCTGGATCATAATGTTACTCTAGGGTAATTTTGAGAAAGAAAAATTGTTAGAATAATGAGCTGTAAACACCATAGCTATCACTAGAAATCAAGCATAGTTTATGATCTAACATGGCTGTGTGAATGATTCTAAGTAGCCAGCCCTGTGGGAATTGGAACAGCTTGAAGCAGCTGAACACGCTAAGAGGGAGCTGTAGTTGATAGCAGAAACCATTGGGAAAACATAGGGAATTATTCAGTTTCTTACTGACAAGTTATTAGTAGAATCAGCAATTTTGTTTGTCTCTCTTATTCAGAGTGCTTCTTAAGTTGCATTAATTTCTGATATTTCATTAGATTTTAAGTAGCTACCCAAGAGATGTTATTACAAAATGACAGAAACTGTCGCTAACAATGTCTAGTGTGGGTAACAGAAAGGATGGTAGAGTCTAGAAAAGTTCATGGATCTCTGCCTTGCCAGCATGAGTCTTCCTGTAAGAACAGATGACCTCACAGATATAAACCACAGCCAAGGTTCTTTTTTCCAAGTAAAATGCTAGATTCAGATATCCAAAAACTATGAGTACTGACAGGGGCTGTACTTGAGAACCAAAACTGAAGTTCTTCTCCAGTTTTCCATCAATATGCAATAGCCTGAAAAGTAAGTATCAGACATTCTTGATCTCAATTATATGACATTTAGCATCATTCTAAATTGTGTTGAGGGACAAAAGCAACTCAGGTCCCTTTTATCTTTTTGTTGTATGAATTTCTTCGGTAAACTTTGGAGATTTTCAGTAACTCAATCTTACTGAGTTAAATTGTGGATTTCTCTTCAGTTCTGTGCTTCCTCCCCCTGTATCCAGGTTTTTCATTTGTTTCATTTCATCCATTTATTTGTTTGTCTTGTCTTTTTTGGTTGTTTTTCATTTCTGACTATAATTCAGGGATTTACTCAGTACTCTGCCTATTTTTTAATTTTCTTCCTCCTGAAGGTCTCAAATGAATATTGTCAAGGTTAAGGATCTCCCTCTCGGTTGATGTTGTTTTATTGCACTGAAGGACTCTGGGCTTGAGGTAGGTTTCTTCTGTCATGGGTGTCCCATGTGTGTTTCCCCTTAGGACCCTGAATATCAAGATCCTTGTTATAATAGAGGCATAAGCAGAAACAGTAGCAGAGACATTTTGTAGGGTTCTAGTTAGCCATCTGCTTTAAAGACTGTGACTTCAACACACCACATGGTAACTGCTTTTCACAGGAGTGACCACCCCACAGGCCCATGCATTGTAGGCTGTCAGTCTTCCCTCTGAGCACCCTATGAAATGGGAGGCAATTCTGTTTGAGACACTACCAACTGTCATGGTTAAGAGGGTTTTCCTGAGATTAGTGGATTTCACTATTTATGCTAGAATTAAGACATAATTTAATCTAAGATGCACAGATAAACCTGGGTCATGATTCACAATCAAGGCCGCTTTTAAAAGGGCACCACTCTTATACTCCTGTCTCTTTTCACTAGTGTCCAAACCTTCTGACTCAGGTAGGTTAAATCTGTGGCAGAGGCTCAGGAGGGTGCAGGCAGTGCAGCAGAGAGCAATAGAGTTCAAAGTGCAAGCTTGTCAATAAGCAGCAGAAACAATTAGCAAGCCATAGCCAAGAGAAGATACCCATAAGCCCTACCTTAAATTTTGTTCACACATTGAAACTGATGACCCTATACTGTACCAAGAAGGTATGAAAAGGCTTATTACCCATATAATAAGGTTTTGTAGAGGGAGCAGGGCTGGCTCTAAAGCTGGTCTGAAAATGGCTTAAGATAGCAGGAGGGGGAAGAATGAAGGGGGGGAGATCGGAGAGGGAGATGAACCATGAGAGACGATGGACCCTGAGAAACAAACTGAGGGTTCTAGAGGGGAGGGGGGATGGGGGATGGGTTAGCCTGGTGATGGGTACTAAAGAGGGCACGTTCTGCGTGGAGCACTGGGTGTTATATGCAAACAATGAATCATGGAACACTACATCAAAAACTAATGATGTAATGTATGGTGACTAACATAACATAATAAAATTTAAAAAAAAAAGTGCTGGTAAAGGAGAATGCCTTGTTTTCTACTGTGGTTAGTGCATGGGATGATGGTTGGGGCTCCCTCTCTGGCTGGGGTTTACCTGGATTGAACTTCCTGCAGGCACCAAATGAGGGAGAACCTGCTTTCTTATCAGCTTGCTAGACTGGGGGATGAAAGAGATAGGGGAGCAGTCAGGCTTGAAATCTGTCAGTCTTCAAAAATAAAAAGTCCAATTAGACTCATTATTTTGCTCAGCCAACTTTAGTTCCTTTTATTTTCTCTCCCAAACTAACCCCCATATATTCAACTCATGACAAACAAATTCAGCACAACAAAATATATCATAATTCAAATCATTTCTCAGTATCTCAGGAAACAGACCATTCATGTCACTATTGGCTCTCAGTTCGACTATATAACTGGTGCTTGGTTTCTCTTTTGTCCTCCTAAGACCAAACAAACCTTAGCAATTTTATCAATCCAGTTCAGTGCAGAAAAGAGAAACAACTAACGATAGTTAAAATAGGAAATATTAGATACAGAAATTGGAAAATTTCTACTTTCTAATTCATTATAAAATGATCGGAAGAGCTCTAAGGAGTCGGTTTTAGGCTAGATCATAAGAAATTACTTCTAAAAACATACAAATGACCCAAAAAATGAGTCACATCCTAGGAACTACTCCTGAAGCTATGCTTTAAGAACTGCATATCATTGGGGCGCCTGGGTGGCTCAGTTGTTAAGTGTCTGCCTTCGGTTCAGGTCATGATCCCAGGGTCCTGGGATCGAGTCCCACATCGGGCTCCCTGCTTGGCAGGAAGCCTGCTTCTCCCTCTGACCCTCTCCCCTGCTTGTGTTCCTGCTCTCGCTGTCTCTCTCTCTGTCAAATAAATAAATAAAATCTTCAAAAAAAAAAAAAAGAACTGCATATCATCAATTTATAAAATATGGTTGCTGTAAGGAATTAAAGGAGTAATCCACAGAAAATACTCCCATCACATTGTCTGGAACATAGTAACAGTGATGGCTTACTTATTTTTGCTATGGTAGATTTTTCTCTTTGCCATCCATAGTTTAAATCACATCAGTGTTTTAAGGTATCTATTATTTTATTTTCTTAATTTTAAAATATTAACTCTCTTGTCTATATTTTTAGAATATATGCCTTTCAGTCACATTGCTTTATTTCTATTTATTTCAACAAAATATATTTTCCAAAGTATTTTAGCTTTGGAAATCTAACTGTAACCAATCAACTTTCTGTAAGACTTCTTTATTGTATCATATGCTAATTTCTATATGCTGATTCACTTTATGGGTATGGACCTGATTTTGCTGGAGAATGATGTTAAGCTTTTATATATTTTTTATGTGGCCAAAAAAAGTTTATAATTCTAATATTCTTTGTACTTTCCAAAAATGATTCCTGATGAATTAAATCATAGCCTATGTATTAAAAGAGATAGAATATTAGAACATATCTTGTGATCTTGTTTACAGAAATAATATAGGGCTTGGAAATCAAAATTTAAAATAAAAATGCCCTCACCTTCCATATGATAATGATGAATGCTCAAATCCAAATCTCTATACATTCTTCAAAACCATACATGTCAACATGTAAAGCAAATAAATCCGTATATTACCAATGTCTGGAGCATCAGTGGAGACAGAGACTTCTACTTATACCTAGACAGACAGATAAACTATCTGAAATCATCAGGGACATAAGATTTTTTTTCTCAAAACATTTGTTATAATGAATAAAAGAATATAGACTCGGTCGGGTCTTGTATAGTTTTTTTTTTTTTAATTTTTATTTATTTGACAGAGAGACAGACAGTGAGAGGGAACACCAGCAGTGTGAGAGGGAGAGGGAGAAGCAAGCTTCCCGCAGAGCGGGGAGCCTGATGTGGGGCTCGATCCCAGGACCCTGGGATCATGACCTGAACCGAAGGCAGACACTTAACAACTGAGCCACCCAAGTGCCCCAGGTCTTGTATAGTTCTTCTACTTAAATCATATGTTAAAAATTCTAGGTTAGCTGCATTTTATAGACTTGCATACATTTAGTAAGAGTACTTTCTAAATAGCAGAATTTAATCTAAAAAACAATAACACAGCTATTTCTTGAAGCAGTCTGAGTTATTCTGATTTTTCTTGAGAAATGAAACAATTTTGAAGAAATGTTTACATTTTGTTACTTGGAGAAGGTTGTTAAAATTTTCAGAATAGTTATTTTTCTATCTTCTATAGCAAGTATGAATCATATGTACACTTATGTCAAACTGTCACTGAGATATAGAAGTTATATTTTTTACTGAATGTCCTATTTTTGCGGTTTTATATCATTTTGGATATTGTGGCAGATTACAGATTGCCACAAAGTAATTGGCCCCCTCCCTGCAAATATTTTGTAAACTTCTCAAGTACTGAGTAACCATCTAAATTATCAAATCCAGAAAAAGAATTAAATTTTTCTTGATACTTAAAATATATTTCAATTTCTGAAGTTTCATTCCTAAATTCTGAACAATGCAATTCTAATTTCATGTTTAAAAAGAAAAAATTACATTTAGAAAAGGCCATATTCTAGTCTCAAGAGCAAAAGAGTGTAACAAATTTCTGTGAACAATGTACATTCTAATGAAATTAACTGAGGTTCAGAAATATGTACACAAGTTCTGATCTCCTCACAGCTAAAGCAGAGAGAGAGGGCTGCTGCTAAGAATAAAATAATATTATTTAAAACAAAAAAAGGGAATGAGCTCATTACAAGAAGGTTACTCCCAGCACTCTACACAAACTAAGCATAGAAGGTTAGGACTTACATTGGATGGGCGATATGTGGAAGGACCTTTCCTGAAAAGCTCAGTTGATGAGAAACTTGCACACTGCTTCCCAAGAGGACAGGGGTTTCAGCGTATAGTACAGTACAGTGTGGACATGTGTCCATATGGTGCTAAGGCTTTGACCTGGGTAGAGTTCAGACTCCACTCCTTGCTCTTAATCTCAGGCAAGTTATTTTACTCTCACTGGTCCTCATTTCTTCAGTATGAAATAAGAAGACTAATACATCATGGATTAGCTGTGGAGATTAAATAAATATTCTGTGTAGACCATTTTACATGGTGGCCGGTGTATAGAAAACTCAATGAATGATACACTGGTAAGTGTTTCATTTAGAAATTATAGTAGTTGAATACATTTTCTTTATTGAGAGGAATTCAGTGTTATTTTAGTTTTATCATAATTGCTTTATTTTATTTTAATTTAAACATATTTTAGTATACTTATAAATTAAATGTTCTTATTAAGTTTACTGTCATTGACAGGAAAACATCTTATTTGTGCTACATTCAAAAGAAGTCTTTTTTTTTTTTTTTGCTCTCGATATCTCTGTTATCATAAGAGACTTACTTTTTCCTTGCTTTGTGGTTGTCTTCAGCACAGTGTAAATGTAATTTAGGTAGTGCATCATGTCGATATTTATAGAGTATATTGAATTTTATGAGCTCATAATGAAATGCAAGCATATGTAATCTAATAAATTTAATTTGGAAGAAAAACACACAGGCACAGATACACAATGCTGCTTTAGATAGCCCCAAAGAAATGTTTCCTGCTTGCAAACTATCACCCAAGCATTGATGACAGTCAAAATAGTATAAGCAAACTAACAATTTTCTGTCACAAATGGGAAAACAGTGAATCCAAGGTTATAAACGTAAATAATTAAGCTATGTCTAGATTATTAACAATGAACCAATATCGTTAAATAGTTTTGCTGAATACAAGCAGACATGATGGATACATACACAGCTTTTGGCCTCTGAAACTCCAAGTAACTTAACACAGTTTCATTCTGGGTTCAGAGATCCTTCACTGGCAGATATGTAAGGGTGCCAAAGAACATTAAAATATCACCAGCCATTTTGACTTTATATAATACTATGGCTAGCTCAGTTACTAGCTACTGCAAATAGAATCTGTTGGTTTGGGCAGTCTCGACTGATTCTCAAGCAGAGAGCTAATAACACCCTCAAGTGTATTCATGCTATCCTTGAAGGTGGAAACTACTCTGGTATAGTGAATTATAGAATTTTTTTACACACATTATCTTATTTACACAAAGCTTTATTATTTTTCCTTTAACACTATGGAAACCAGATCTCAATAGATGCATGCAACATATGAGTTTCCTCAACAAGCAAAGGATGAATTTTGAATATAAGCCTAAGCCTTCTGAGCCCAGTCCAAGTTTCTATCCTCTGTTACCTTGCCTTTATTATGGCTAACAAACACTAGACAATTTTGCTATGTGATGTTTAAAAGCATGTCATAATTTTCCTACTGTTACATGTAAAACAGTATCTTTTTCTTTCCTTAGATCCAGGATCTTTTTGGAGGGCAATCACAGATAAGCATATTTGGGGTTTTTTTTGTTGTTGTTGTTTTTTAAAGACTTATTTATTTATTTATTTATTCACAGAGCGAGAGAGAGAAAGAACACAAGTGGGAGAGGCAGGGAGAAGGAGAGAGAATCTCAGGGAGACTCTGTGCAGAGCTCAGAGCCTGTTGCGGGGCTTCAATCCCATGGCCCTAAGATCATGACCTGAGATGAAACCAAGTGTCAGTTGCTTAACTGACTGTGCCACCCAGGTGCACCAGATAAGTATATTTGTAATGAGAACGTTTCCTTATGCAAAGAAACTGTTAAAAACATTCCCATATCTGTGAAAGTTGTATCTCTTTCAGATTATAATAAATGATAACGCTTCTTTGTTGACCCATGATGTTGGAAAAGTCATAATGCCATGAAAGACCAGCTACCGGTTTGCCTTGCAAACAAATTCTGGATATTTTGACCCATTACTTTAAGTTATTGCTGTTTATAAGTTATTTAATATTTTGATGCTGAAGATAAGTGGCAATGTTCAGCTCATTTTTCCTCTGATGAATCAGAATTATGTATAGTTAGAGATTTCTCCTGAACAATTCTTCCCTGGATCTGAGAAATCGAGAGAAACATAAAAATTACTTATTTTTATTCTTCAGTAATTACAATAGAAAACAAAGATAAAGGAAAAAATGAAGGTTATTTTTCTCTTGTTTCTCAGTCCTAGAATAAGTTGCATACTTCCTAAATTGCCTCCTACGCTCTTAACTGAAGGAGGAACAGTGATAATCTCTAGGAAGAGCAGTCTTTAACTAGGAAAGTTAGGTGCATGTATGCCTGACTATGTGACCAAAGTTTTCTTCATCTAAGTCCTCAGCAGCACCAAAGATCCTTCTTACTAAAGAATAAAAGCAATCTCTTCACATTCTTAAATTTCATTAAATTCTTCCCTCTCTAAGGCTCCACTCTTATCTTGTGATGTCTGGATCTAAGGGCAGAGAAGGAAAGGTAGAGCACTAACAAATATAAATGTATTTAAAGAATATATGGTTGACTATCTCACAACTTCTCAAAACCATATTATTTTAATTATTTCTGATTTTATTGTCTTTATATTGGTTATACATATTCTAGCATTATTAACCTCAGTTTGTGTTCCTAAATGTAACATTTTCTCATGCTTTATATCGACTTTCAGATCCACTAGTAGGATGTAGAATCTAGAATGGTGTTTACACTGAAATACATAAAAACTTTAACTGAGCATGCAGCCTATTGTTAATTAATAAACTATGTCATCTTGGCCTCCATGGAAGAATGGCAATGAGTACAGACATTATTTCAATAGCAAAACCAAAACAAAACAAAAATAAAAACAAACAAAATCCACATATCTACATGGTGCTTAATATTTACCAGGTTCTGTTGTAAGTGCTTTACAAATATTAACTAATTTAATCTTTACAGTATCCCTTTAAGGTAGTCACTGTTATTATTCCCATTGAATAAATAGGAAACTAAGACACAGAGAGATTGAATAATTTGATCAAGTTCATCTAAAAAATAAGCAGTACAATGAGGGGCGCCTGGGTGGCTCAGTCGTTAAGTGTCTGCCTTCGGCTCAGGTCATGATCCCAGGATCCTGAGATTGAGCCCCGCATCAGGCTCCCTGCTCGGTGGGAAGCCTGCTTCTCCCTCTCCCACTCCCCCTGCTTGTGTTCCCTCTCTCACTGTCTCTCTCTGTCAAATAAATAAAATCTTTAAAAAATTTAAAAAATAAAAAATAAGCAGTACAATGAGATCAAGCTCAGAAAGTCTCTCACAGGGCTATACTCTAAACCACAATACCAAATTCTAAATGGCAAATAAATTCATTTATGATTTAGCAACCTCTGAACTAGAGAATTTTCTAAAGATCTGAAGAAGTGCTTTATAATAGAATCTAGCCCTGTCTTTCTGATTTTATATTCTACAGATTCAACTCTCTTCAAAATAATCCAAATTTCAGCAAGTTTTAAGAAATTGGCAAGCTGGTTTCAAAATTCATCTGCATCTACAAAGGAAATAGAGGAAACAAAATAATTTTGTCACAATAAACAAAACTGTAGGACCTACAATACCTGATTTCAAAGTCTACTATAATGCTATTGTTATCAAGACTGTGTGGTATTTGTGAGGATAGACATGTGTATCAATGAAATTAAACTAGAGAACTCATAATACACGCACACATTCACTGTCAATTGATTTCAACAAATATGCAAAATTAATTTAGTGTATAAAAGACAGTCCATTCAACAAATGATGTTGAAGCAACTCGGCATCTATATGGAAAACAATTATCCAATCCCTTACCTCACACCATAGAAAATATTTACTTGAAACTGATCATGAACCTAAATAAAAAGCTAAACATAAAATATCTTCATGGCCTTTGAGTAGGCAAAGATTTCCTATACAATATACAGAATACAATAAGCACTAACAATAAAGGAAGAAAATTAAATTAGAAGTACTTTGTCATATATAATTTATAAATAATAGTATTATATATAATATTGGCATTATCAAAATTAAAAATTTATGCTCTTTGTAAGACATGTTAAAGAAAATGCAAGCTACAGACTAGAAAAATATTTATATATTATAAATTATTAAATATTATATATTACTATTATTTATAAATTATGTATAACAAAGGACTTGAATTCAGCATATATAATGATATATATATAAAAATATAAAGACATACAAATGAGCAACGAGAATGCAAACATCATAAATATGGGGAAAAGCCCTGTATAGTCACTTTATAAAATAAAATATAAAAATAGCCATACACATCTGAAGATTCCTCAACATTATACATTGGAATAACTCAAATGTAAACAACTATACACGTATTAAAATGGCCAAAAGTAAAAATAATTACAAAGTCAACACTGGCAAGGATGTGGAGCAAATGGAATTCTCAAACATTGTTCTTGGAAACGTAAAGTGATAAAACTACATTGGAAAACAGTTTGGCATTTTCTTATCATTTAAAAGTATACTTGCATACAACCCAGTCAGTCTACTCCAAGGTGTTCATCCTAGAGAACTGAAAATATTGGTCTACACAAAGACTTTAACACAGGTTTTCTTGGACATAGCTCAATTGTCCGTCAGCAGGTGAATGGATAAAAAGATTCTTGTATAGCTAAAGAGTAGGACACTGCTCAGTAACATAAAATCACAAAATACTGATGCATGCAACAATATGATCTCAAAAACATTGTGTTGAGCGAAAGGAGCTGGATACATTACACTCAAGCCATATAATTCCATTTATACCAAATTATAGGGCATAGTAAGCTAATTTATAGCGACAGAAAATCCGTAGTTGCCAAGGGTCAGAGTCAGGTTGAAAACTGATAGAAAATAGTCAGAGGAATATGTGGTGATACAGATATTCTATATCTTGATTATGATTGTTGTTATTTGGCTGGTTACAATTATCAAAACCAATTGAACTTTATACTTAAAATGAGCACACTTATTATATGAAAATTATCTCTCAATAACGTTGATTAAAGCAATAAAGTAAAGAACCGTAGAAACATTTGAGTGGAACAAAATAAAGAGGCAAAAAGAAGGGAACTACCAACCTAAATTATAAAGTTACTATGAGCTGACTTAAAATATACCATTCATTTGATGTGTATAATCAGAGGGAGATTCACCCAGTTTCCATACAGTTGGCATCTGCAGTGTGGCAGCATGAATGGAAAAAATACTAAATGCAATTATAAAACATTTTCCTTTATGAAGTCCCAACTCTTATTACTTTCAGATTAATCTGAAAAAAGCAATTGATAGAAGAAATCCCTCCTTCTTCCCTCTCTCCCTCCCTCCTTCTCTCTCTCTCTCTCTCTCTCTCTCTCTCTCTCTCTCTCTCACTGTTGAGAGTTTAGCTAAACCAGTCCATGATACTGTTGCCTCAGCATCCATTTTGAGTGGCTAAGTGGCCTGCAGAGGCCATGAATTGACAGTAGCCCTTCCTGCCAAATATATGCCCTGGTTAACAGTCTTCAGGGTTGCAAGAATGTTCCTGATATGATTCCCTTGATGCCCCTTGTGATAAACAGTCTCTCCTGTCTCCCAGTTTTTTCACCTTCGCACCCCTAAATAAGATCCCCTTGGAGCTTACCAATCTTTTTGTTTTGAGTTAACTAATTCAGACTTAGCTTTTCACCTCAGACACTCTACCTCTACAGATCCTATTAAAGGCATGGGCCCCAGATCCTGTTGCTTGCTCTTTGCCTATACTCTGTCTTGACCTCCTTGTGTGGCCCCTCAAGGAATGCCCTGGACTTCTTCCAAGACCTGTAATATACTTCTCTATTTCACTTTCCCTTGCTGTATTTTTTTGAGTTTGTAGCCCACCATCCAACATCTCCAAGGCCCTACTTAACAAATGCTAATTTAACAAAAAATCACAACACACACAGACAAACACTTCCAGATTCTCAGTGAATTAGTGATGAATGGAGAGAAATAAAACAAAGAAAATAAGCAACCTAGAAAGGTGAGGAAATTCCTCAGATGCTAAGAAAGAATACCGGCAAGAATATCTCCAATTCTATATATTAAGTCAAGTATTGGGCAAGAAAAAATGTCTTAGATAGTTCCCTTAGAAACAGATATTGAATACTGATTATCTCAAAGGACACTAAAAAAATACCCAAAGCCTTATTGAATTACTACAAGTCTACATTTTTTCCTTCAAATATCCAGATCTTTCGTGCATTTGATTACATCTGAGCTGGGCTAATAATTTAGCCAGAGTAAGTGAATTTCAGTCAAGTTACTTCTCCAAAGCTAGGGATGACAAGTCACTGCTGCTCTTTCCTTCTAGAAGAAAACTGAAGAGACACTAGAGTCACAGAAAGAGAAAGTAGAAGGTACTTGTAATAAGGTACTGCTCACTCTGCAAGTAAGAACATGGCACTCAGAGGAATAGAAAGAAATCAAGAAGATTGTGATACAAGTGATGCAATTTCCCTAATGGCATATCTTATTACTAGGGCTTATGTCAGAGTCCAAATCTTCTGATTCCCAATTCAGTATTCTTCTTACCATACCTTGGAACACAGGTCACCAGGAAAATAGTTGTGTATCATCTAGAATAACTAACACTCTTAAAGGTATTATGGCATTTTCTACAATACTTACATCAAAGCCTTGATTAGAAACTTCTTTGCACAGATTTCTTTCACAAAATTAATTCAATAATATTCCCATTCACATGATACATCTGTAAATGAAATCTGAGAGACACTGGCCTTACTCCATGTTGTTAACAAATTAAACCTTTGAGATTCTCTGTAGAAGCCTATATGGTCCTTGAAGAAACTGTACAACTGAGCCACCCAGGTGTGCCAAACCTTAAGGGACGTCCTCAACTTTACTTATTTAAACAATAGCCTGTGTATTCTGGTTCAATACTTGTATCGACTACACCAAGGGTTTTCTATTTACCTAAGCTACTGCCAACTTCTGTAATATGTTGTGTAAATGTGAATTAAAAGAACTCTATGCCTTGTATTTGTTTTTATTTCTTACCCATTCCTGAAAAAAATGGGAATATTTTCATCTGTAAATTGAAAAGGAAACATTTTTCACTAGTGAGAGAAACATGAAGATTTTGAAGCTCCTTCACTCGCACAATGAACTCTTTCCCACTCTCCACTGTTACATGTATAATTTATGCTTGAGAGATTTTTGGATTAATGATAAAATTTGTAAGAAAAATGTCTATGAAATTAGTAATAAGCTGTGCTTCTATCAACTGTAGTGTCTGTTTCATGTCAGTGACAAGCTGTGAAATAGAAGATTTCCCACAGCATCTTCCTTTATCTAAGTATTTCATTTTGAAAGAGAATAAGAGTTCTATGTTTTATCAAGGGTGGGGTTGAATATTTTTTTGCTACATAGAAAGACTCAACTAATTTCAGTAAAATTGATCTCTAATGATTTATTTATAACTAATCTTGTAATATTGTTTTATAATATATTTGTTTATATCTCTACCAGTATAATTTTAACTTCTTGAAAGTAAAAATAATTCTTCATCTTTACATAACCAGTTTCTTGTACATATAAGACATTTTAGTAATACGCTTTTTTTCCCCCCTAAAAAAACTCTAGGCACACATGTGGGCATTGGTAAAACAAAATGCCTTGCAAAACTGAGTCAAATTCCTGATAACATTATGTTCATACTTGGCCAATTTAGGGTGGCCAAATGGTCATTATTTTAGAGTTTGTTGTTTCTTAATGGTATATATGTATAAAAAATTTATTTATGAATCATGCATGGCACACTGTTGCAATAACGATTCCTCAATTTGTTCACACCTCCCTGTATTTATGCACCTGGGTAGCCCCTTATACACTGATTCTTATATGCTGACAATTTGTCTTGTTTGACCAATGGTAGAGTAGCAAACACAAGATAAACAGTGACTTTGAAAGTGCTTTAACACTGATCTTTGCTCTGTCACTGCTCTTGGAATATTGCCATCATGTAAATAATTGCAGGCTAGCCTGCCAGAGGATGAGACCAATGAAGTGATTCCCATTTGGGAAGTCAAAGCCAACATAAACCAGTTGCTCCACACAGCCCACCAACTCGTCCCAGATAGGTGAACAGACCTAGCTGAGATGAGGTGAACGAGGTCCAGATCAGAAGTTTCAACCAGCTGGGCCTGACCCAAATTGTCACCTTGCAGAGATGTAAGCTAAATACATAGTTGTGTGTATTAGTGTGTATGTGTGTGTGTTTGTGTGTTTGTGTGTATTTAAACCACTGCATTTTGGAGTGGTCTGTTATGCAACCAATACTACCTGAAATATAATCTGTCTTTTCCAATTGATCACAAATTTTATTAGGCAGGAAATTTATCCATCTTGTTATCTATCTATCTATCTATCTATCATATATATATAGATATAGATATAGATAGTTATATATATCTATATCTATATATGTTATATATAGATATAGATATAGATATAGATATATCTCCAGCACCCAGAATAGTGCCTGATATACCACAGATTTAAAAATAAAAACAGAAACAAAAACAAAAAAAATGAGTGAATTATAGTGAATGAAAGTATGATTTAATATTGGGGCGCCTGGGTGGCTCGTTGGTTAAGCAACTGTCTTCGGCTCAGGTCATGATCCCAGGGTCCTGGGATTGAGCCCTGCTTCAGGCTCCCTGCTTGGCGGGAAGCCTGCTTCTCTCTCTCCCGCTCCCCCTGCTTGTGTTCTCTCTCTCTGTGTCAATTAAATAAATAATCTTTAAAAAAAAAAGAATGATTTAATGTTATTCTGTACTTGATCTTGGCCAAAAGGTCGAGAAATGATTATTATTCTGGATTCTTAAGATTCTTGTCTGTCACAGGGGGATCAATAGTCATGTGCTTAATATGTATTATTGTCTTTAAATTTTTTTGTTAATTATATTCTGGAATGTTCCCAGAGACATATATGTGGTTTTTCATAAGAAGCATAGCTTCTTTGTTAGTTTTCGCAGGTTTCTCATTCTATTAGTACACAGTATGGGGTAGGGCTGGGAAGTGTGCTACAGGTGGGAAGAGCTCTCTTTTGTTGAGTGAAAACAAGAATACTTTCTTCTAAGAACAGTATTAAAGTTTACATGGCATAATGTATAGGGGAAAGCATAGTTTATTTGTTTAATATATCATATTGTTGAATACATGGAAAACCACTATACAAATATAAACTAATTACAGTTCACCCTTGAACAACGGGGGTTGAAACTGCATGGGTCTACTTATAACATTTTTTTTCATATAATATGGTACAGTATTATAAATGTATTTTATCTTCCCCATGACTTTCTTAATAACATTTTCTATTCTCTAGCTTACTTTATTCTAAGAATACAGTATATAATACTTATATAAAATATTTGTTATTCAACTTTATGTTATCAGTAAGGCTTCTGATCAATAGTAGGCTATTAATAATTAAGTTTAGGGGGAGCCAAAAGTTATATGTGGATTTTTGACTTTGTGGGCATCGGCACCCCTAACCACTGCATTGTTCAATGGTCAATTGTACTGATACTCTGAGAGAGATAACAGTTTACATTGTTAAAATTTTCTTAGATACACAAAATGTAAAATTCCAATATCAACTTCTTGATGGATTTTTTTTTCAGGTTAGTTTAATTGCACATGCTATATTTTTAAGATTTTATTTATTTATTTGAGAAAGCATGAGAGACAGAGAGTGTGTGTGCAAGTGGGGTAAAGGCGAGGGTGAAGCTGACTCTGTGCTGAGCACTAAGTCCAATCTCACAACCCAGAGATTATGACCTGAGCTGAAACCAAGAGTTTGATGCTTAACGGACTGAGCCACCTAGACGCCCCATCACATGTTGTAAACTCAGAGCAGCTGCTACAGATTATCTGTAGACAGGAATATACCTGGAAGATTTTTTTCTGACTTTCCCATTCTCAGTTGTCAAAACATTTGTGCAGTGATCTTTGACAACAATATTCCTGGGTATGAGAACATGATTTGCATAAGATGGCTGCTCTCACATCAGGGTTTGACATGTTATTTTAATTTAGGGTACATGTACTTTGTTTTCTGATAACCTTTTGTGTTCTTTTAACTCTTTGGACTTTTTATATAATGTCCATAAAAGACTTAAGTTTGAATCAATTTAAATTTGAAAGATAAAAAGAACTAGGTTCTTTTCAGTGGAGATAGCCAGGACTATAGTTGTTGAAAGAACCCATAACTCTTCCCAAGAATTGAGAACTGCTGTGGTTGAGACTGAGCAGAATAAGAATGTAGAGAGGACACCAATTTACTACCACACAGATTATAAAAACATAGATGACTTGTACACTAAAAGCCCTCCTCGGTTTCCTTGCCATATAGCATCTTCTACATGGATACCAAAGATATGTACAAGAACGTCCATAACATTATATTATTAATGATAGCCAAGTAGCTGGAAACCATATAAATATTCATCAACATTAGAATAGATAGATATATACTCATTGATTGAAATATTATGACAATGAAAAGATATAAGCCATTGCTACATACAAAATGTGATGCATCCCATAAAATAAATCTGGAACTAAAAAAGTTAGCAGTAAAAAATATGAACAATATAATTCCATCTCTATGAAGTTAAAAAAATGACAAAAGTAACCTTTAAGTTAAATGCCAAGATAACTGTCAACCTTGGGAAAGATACAAGGGAAAGTGACTGGAAGAGGAGACAAGTAGGGTCTTTGAGAATGTTGACAATTTTTCATTTCTCATTGCATTCTAATTCCAATAAGTGGTTTTTAAAATTTTTGTAAATTCTGTATCTTATATTCTATAGCCACTCAGCTGCCCCTCATTTAATCTTTTTATCGTCATGCATTTTTCTAGATTCTAAAACTACAGATATAATTAAACAGACAAAAATCACAGCCCCACAGAACTCACATATTAGTCAAAAATAAAATCAAAATCAAATTGATAAATTACAGATTATAGTAATAAGCAAAACAGAGATAAAGCACAGGAGGTAGAAAAATATGTGTGTATCAAATGTGTTGTGTTAATAGGATGGTCCTAAGCTTGACTGAGAAGACATTTGGTCAAAGACCTGAAGGAAGCAAGGGAGTGAGCTCTCAGGTATCTGGAGTAAAGACAGTCTAGGTACTGGAAATATCAAAGGCAAAGCCCTAGACTGAAAACATGCTTAGACTCTTAAGGACTGAGAAACAGTATGAAGGCCACTGTGGTTGAAGCAGAGTGAACATGGAGGAGTGTAATAGATGATGAATTCAGAGGAGTAATGATAGCCAATCCACGCAGAAATGTTAAAGCCTTGGGTTTTGCTACAGATGACTTTGAAAGCCATTTGAGACTTTTTAGCAAAAGATCAACAGGTTCTTGTCTTTCCTTGAACAATATCACTCTAGCTGCTTCCTTGACATTCGATCCAAGGATCAAAGGCAAGGCAAAAAAAAAGCACGAGAACCTGAGCACCATTACCAAGATATTAAAATATTCCAGGAAAGATGATGGTGGTTTATACCAGGAAAATAGCAGTAGAAGAGATGAAGATGGTCAAGTTCTGGATATATTTTGAAGATAAAACTGACAAATAGTATTTGCTGACAAATTGGATTTGAGGTGTGAAAGTAAAAGAGGAGTCAATGATGAATCTAGACATAAGCACCTGATCAACTAGATTTTCTGTTAATAACTGAAACAGGAAGAAAGAGTTGGGGAGAAAATATACAGATCTTAGATTTGGGCTTACTGGTTTTAAGATACCAAATAAATGCTCAAATAAAAGGATGAATAGATGAAAAGGAACTAGCTTAAAACACAGACACAGTCAGTGAGCTGAGGGAAAGTAAAGCAAAGAAAATGTTTCAAGAAGGGATGATACATAACACATGTCTAATGTTCCAGACCAGTGTATCATAATTAATTTCTATGAGATGAACTTCTATATATATTAAGATAAAATAGTCATCACTTATATAAGATTGAGGACAACAATGTCCCTCAAAAGAGAGACAGATTTCAGGAAGACTAAGATGGTGAAAGGAAAGATCTGAGAATGTATTGAGATATACATCATCTTAATAATCGACCATGTATTCTGAAGAAAGAAGAAAAGACCTAGAAGGCAGATAAGAGGAGGTAACATCTGCAAGAATCAAAAACTTCTTTGAATAATGGACATAAGTAGGGATAAAAGACATGCTGAAACAAGGCCCGCAGCTTCCTCTTCACTCTTGCCAACACTGACATACAAGCTGAAGACTGAGATGGGAGCCAAAAGCATATGGTCTTCTGATGTTCCCACATCTCCTGTCTATGCTCCTGAACATTTTTTCTCATGCATGCCTTTCCATAGTTGTCTCCACTCCATTTAAAAAATATTTTCCTTCTGTTCATCCTCCTAAACACAGTTCAAATGTCAATTCCTCTGGGAAACCTTCCCTCAACTGATCCAGCAATCTGAGCTGTGTCATTTTTCCCCACTTTCATATCATAAATCATAGTAGCCATTTATTCCTATGTCTTTCTCATTACTTTGTTATCTACTGAACACATTTCATGCTTTAACTCCAAATCATCAATACTAGGCATATAATAGGCTACTTTTTGAATGGAAGAAAAATCATTTTTCAGTAATGTTAATTGAAAAGAACATACTTGAAAGGAACAGAGAACAACAAAAGCAACCAGAAAAAAATTAACAAAATATCAATAAATACATACCTGTCAATAATTACTTTAAATGGACTAAATGCTCTAATCAAAAAAACATAAGGTAACTGAATAAATTAAAAAAAAAGAAACCTATCTATATAAGTCTACAAGAGAGTCACTTCAGACCTAACAATACATACACACTGAAAGTGAAGGGACCAAAAAAGATATTCCCAAGAAAATGGAAGGAAAAAAAAAGAGCTGGGGTAACAATATTTACATCAGACAAAATATACTTTAAGTTTAAGGCTATAACAAGAAAAAAGAAAGGCATTACATAATGATAAAGAAATATATTCAACAGGAGAATAGCAATTGTGAATATCAATGCACCCAACATTGGAGAACCCAAATATATAAAGCAAATATTAATGACATAAAGGGAGAAACTGACAATAATACAATAGTAGGTGACTTTAGCACCCCACTTATATCAATGGATAAATCACACAGACAAAAAGTCAATAAGAAAATGGTGGCTTTGAGTTACACATTAAACCAAACAGACTTAATGGATATACACAGAATATTCTATCCAAAAAAAAGCAGAATGCACCTTCTTTTCAAATTCACATGGTACATTATCTAGGATGGATCACAGATTAAACTGCAAAACAAGTCTCAAAAGATTTAAAGAAGGCTGAAATCATATCAAGTATCTTTTCCAACCACAAGGGTATGAAACTAGAAATCAATTACAAGAAAAAAAAACTTAAAAAAAATGCGAACATGTGAAGGCTAAACAACATGCTACTAAACAACCAATAAATTAATGAAGATAACAAAAAGAAAATAAAAAGTGCCTGGAGACAAATGAGATTTGAAAACACAATGTCTCAAAATCTTTGGGATGCAGCAAAACTAGTTCTAAGGGGGACATTTATAGCCATACAAGACTAAGTCAAGAAACAAGAAAAATCTGGAACAAAAAATGTAACTTTACACCTAAAGGAACTAGAAAAAGAAGAACAAACAAAGCCCAAAATTAGTAAAAGGGAAGAAATAATAAAAATCAGAGTGAAAATAAACAAAATAGAGACTAAAAAGCAATAGGAAAGATCAATGAAACTGAGTTAGTTCTTCAAAAAGATTTTAAAAATTGGTAAGCCATTAGCCAGACTTCTCAAGAGAAAAAGAGGACTCAGATAAGTAAAATCAGAACTGAAAGAGGAATTACAACCAACATCACAGAAATACAAAAGATTATTAGACTACTATGAAAAATTATATGCCAACAATATGCACAACCTAGAAGAAATGGGTACATTCCTAGAAACATACAATCTTCTAAGACTGAATCAGGAAGTAGAAAATCTGAACAGAACAATTACCAGTAATGAAATTAAACCAATAATCAAAAAACTGCCAACAAACAAGAGTCCAGGATCAGAAGACTTCACAGGTGAATTCTACCAAACATTTAAGAAAAGTTAATACCTATCATGTTTAAACTATTTTTTTTAATTGAAGAGGAAAGAATGCTTCCAGGTTCATTCTACAGGATCAGAATTATCCCGATACCAAAATCAGACAAAGACATTACAAAAAAGGAACGTTACAGGCCAATATTCTTTATGAGCAATTGATGCAAAAATCCACAAAAAAATATTGGCAAACCAAATTTGACAATGCATTAAAAGAATTATTCACCACAGTTAAGTGGGATTTATTTCAGAGATGCAAGGATGAATTCAATGCCTGCAAATCAATCAACATGATACACCACATTAACAAAATGAAGGATAAATTCATATAATCCTCTCAATAGATGCAGAAAAAGCATTTAACAAAATTGAATATCCATTCACAATAAAAACTCTCAACAAAGTGGGGTTTAGAGGGAACATAACTTGGGGCACCTTGGTGGCTCTGTCAGTTAAGCATCTGCCTTCAGCTCAGGTCATGATCCCAGGGTCCTGGGATCAAGCCCCACATCAGATTTCCTGCTCAGTGAGGAGCCTGCTTTTCCCTCTGCCCTTCCTTTCCCCCTGCTGATGCTCTCTCTCAAATAAATAAAATCTTAAAAAAAAAATACTTAGAGGGAAAATACTTCAACATATCAAAGACCATATAGGAAAAACCCAGAGCTAACATTATACTCAATGGTGGAAAACTGAGACCTCTTCCTCTAAGATGTGGAACAAGACAAGGATGTCCACTAATCACTTTTATTAAACACAGTACTGGAAGTTCTAGCCACAGCAATCAGACAAGAAAAAGAAATAAAAGGCATCTAAATTTCTAAGAAGTTAAACTGTCACTATTTGCAGATGACATGATACTATATACTGAGAACCCTAAAGACTCCACCAAAAAAAATAAAAAGAAAACTATTAGAATAATTGGATTAAATTGCAGGATACAGAATTAAAATATGCAAACCTGTTGCATTTCTATACACTAATGACAAACTAGCAGAAAGAGAAATTAAGAAAGCAATCCCATTTACAACTGTATCAAAAAGAATAAAATACCTAGGAATAAAGTTAGCCTAGGAGGTAGAAGACTTGTACGCTGAAAACTATAAATTACTGATGGAAGTAATTGAAGTCAACACAAACAAACATAAAGATATACCATGTTCATGGATTTGAAGAATTAATATCATTAAAATGTCCATATTACCCAGAGTAATTTATAGACTCAATGCAATCCTCATCAAAATACCAATAATATTTTTTTACAGAATAGAACAAATAATCCTAAAATTTGTATGGAACCACAAAAGACCCTGTAAGTTTGCCAAAGCAATCTTGAGAAAGAAGAACAAAGTTGGAGGTATCACAATCCCATATTTCAAACTATACTACAAAGCTATCGTAATCAAAAAGGGATGGTATTGGAACAAAAATAGCCACAGATCAATAGAATAGAATAGAAAACCCAGAAATAAACCCACATTTATATAGTCAATTAATGTATGGCAAAGGAGGTAAGAATACAGAGTGGGGAAAAGACAGCCTCTACAGTAAATTGTGCTGGGAAAACTGGACATCTATATGTAAAAGAATGAAACTGGATCATTCTCTTATATAACATACAAAATAAACTGAAAATGGATTAAAGACCTAAATGTCTTTAAAAGACCTGCAACCATAAAACTAAAAGGAAACACAGATGGTAAACACGTGGACATTGGTCTTAGGAAAAAAAAAAAAAATATATATATATATATACACACACACACACATATCTCCAATATATATATATATGATCTGTCTCCTTAGGCAAGGGCAACAAAAGCAAAAACAAAGAAACTAAAACAAAAAACAAAAACAATTGGGACTATATAAAACTAAAAAGTTTTTGTACAGCAAAGAAAACCATCAACCTAATAAAAGAGCAACGTACTGTTGGGAGAAGATATTTGCAAATGATATATCCAATAAGTGTCACTATCCAATACATAAAGAACTCATACAATTCAACACCAAAAAAACCCCACAAACAATCTATAAAAAACATTGGCAGAAGGCCTGAACAGATATTTTTCCAAAGATGACATATAGATGGCCAACAGACACATGAAAAGATGCTCAACATCACTCATCATCAAGGAAATGCAAATCAAAGCCATAATGAGATATAATCTCACACCAGACAGAATGGCTAGTATCAAAAAGACCAGAAATAAGAAGTGTTGGTGAGGATGTGGAGAAAAGGAAACACTTGTGCACTGTTGGTGGGAATATAAATTGGTGGAACAACTATGGAAAACAGTATGGAAGTTCCTTAAAAAATTAAAAATAGAAATACTATAAGATCTAGTAATTCCACTACTGGGTATTTACCCAAAGGAAAGAATAACACTAATTTAGAAAGATATATGCATTATGTTTATAGTAGCATGATTTACAATAGCCAAGATACAGAAGCAACCTAAGTGCCCAACAACAGATGAATGGTTAAAGAAGATATGGTATAAATACAACGGAATGTTATTCAGCCATAAAAAAGAATGAAATCTTTCCATTTGTGACAATATGGATAGACTGAGAAAGTATTATACTAAGTGAATGAAGTCAGAGAAAGGCAAATAGTACATCATTCCACTTATATGTAAAATACAAGAAACAAAACAAATAAACCAAAAACACCAGAAACAGACACATAAATACAGAGACCAAGCTGGTGGTTGCAAGAGGGCAGATGGTGGGGTGACAGGCAAAACAGGTGAAGAACAATGAGATACAAACTTCCAGTTATAAAATAAGTACATCATGGGGATGAAAAATATAGCATATGCGATATAGTCAACGATATTGTAATAACTTTGTATGGTAACAGATGGTAATGACAACTTATTGTGGTAAGCATTTTGTAATGAATAAAAATGTCCAAAAAAAAAGAGGACATACTTGGATTTTTAATGACACTATTGTAGCTGCATAATCTTTTTGTTTAGGTAACTTTCAAATTAACCGGCGTAAGTATTATAAAAGGAAGGCTATCTACAAAAGCCACATCCTGAAATAGTGTAAGAAAAATTAAACTTCATAATGACACAAAGTTTGTGCAAGATATTAATCAAGTTACAAATAGGCTCTAGGTTTCTTTCTAATTAAGAAGTAGAACAAATAATAAGTAATCTTAATGTTTAATGAAAGGTTAACAGGAAGATCTGTTCTAAATATGTCTTCTCTCAGACAAGAGAGACAGAAAAAGAAAGGGAGAAAAGAAGGGAGAGAGAATCACCTTTAATCTGAATAATTAAATCAAGTATTGACTAAAGGCAAGTTGAGCTCAAGATAAATAGGAGACACAATATGAAGGTTTTGACCAATAAAATAAGCCAACACACACTCTAGACATTTAATGTTCAAGGATGCAACAGAGTCTCATTAACAAAATTATTTATATATAAACAGTGATTTACTATTATCCATATGCTGTATTCTATTCTTCAAAATACTATGCTATTACCTGGACCTTATTTCATCTAATTCTTAAAAGAGTTGTCTGAGAAATGTATTCTCATTTCCAGTCTACAGATGACAGCAGCAGTCATGCCTGACTTGCCTTAGAACCCACATGAGCTAAGGTTTTAATCAAGATTAAAACCACATCCTCTGAATCCAAATTCAGAAGCTTTTCTATGAGACAGGAGAACCTGCAAATGTATGCTCAGAAACAGGTTTGAGAAAACAATAACCTTTGAGAAATAATGAAAAAATGAGAGAGACTCAAATACACTAATGTCAGCTTGTATACTAATGTTCAAAAAGGAGAAACAGACAATGAAAACCGAAGAATTAAAGCTGGTAAGTTTAATGCCAATCCTAGTAAGATTCAAAAAGTATCAATAAAGAGTTGCTTTGAGGGCATTAGAATACAATGTGGGAGCAAAATTACCTAAAGCTGGCTTATTAAAAATATAATGCAAACACTCTGATATTATTCTCTTATATTCTATTTACATACTTTTTTCTGCTTGGGATGAGGAAATGGTATAGATATAATGAATGTTGAAAAGGCATGGAATCATTTTTCTCAATATATCTATATGAATAACATGAAACTGGTTAAACAATTATTCCTAGGAAGTACTGAATAATGAAGCAAGGACAGTCTGCTTTAAGTACTTCTATTATATGCTTCAATGTACCCTTTGTATATAGCCTGTAAGTGCAAAATACACCAGAGGAAGAATGTATCCTAATGTTCAACTAAACTCTTTGGATAAACCATCTGCCTAATAAAATCCTGCCTCACTTCCTTTTGGAAGAACTGACACTGATTTTCATGTGATTTTGATAGTTGGGATTAATTGATCTCCTACAATTAACAATATTTGAGCTAACTCAAATGACTGGGATAATCACCTAAATGATATTAAGAGTGAGTTGGGCATAACTGCATTTCCAGGGACACTATTATTCTTCCCCCTGTAGTATAATAAAATAATTTCAAATGATTCTCATTTTCTTAAAAATGATAAACAACAAATGTTAGGGGAAAGAAAGGAAAAACAACAGAAATCAACCTTCCATTTTTCAGCATGGCATATTCTTGATATAAGCACAGCTGCTGCTGCAGGCAAGCCTATTACAAATGCAAGTAAACTCATTTTTCCCCACAAATAATATTTTCATTAATTTCACAGCATTTCAGGAATAAATCACATTGTACGAGATCCTTTGGAGCTTCAAAGAAAGAAAACTGGCCTTCTTAAATAGATTATTGACCACAGCAAAGGTTTGTTGAGTATTAGTCTCTCTGTTATTATGAATTATGGATTTTCCCTTATTCCTTTATAAAAATTACATCATTAGGCTGGTCATAATCACTATAATTCATATAAAATTACTTACAGCATAGTTTTTATCAGAATAAGAAAATGGGGAGATGCAGCAAAACTGATCATCTTAAATTCGAGGAAAGATAGTATATTTACTCACATAATATGTCTATGGAATTTAGAATATTTCAGTGGTAAGAAAATAGGATTTGAAGGCAGGACGATCAAGTTCAAGTTCCCGTTCATTCACAGTTGTGTGACTTTGGACAAGTTATATAATCTCTTTTAGTCCTCCTACTTCATAATAGAAAGAAAAGAGAAGAAAAGAAAAAAATAGTTACAAGTAATGACAGATTTGTGGTAAGGTCCTTGGACATTGAAGTGGTTCCCACCTCTGCTCGGATTTCTTGTTTTTATTTCATTTTGTTTTGTTTTGTTTGGTGAAGTGGTATATAAAATCATTTGTTCAGAATGAAATAGTAAGGAGATGACTTATGCGAGGTTTGATGATAGTTGAAGGAGGTTGAAATGCTTGTGGAAAGTGGAAAATGAAACTTCTAGAGAAACAGAGTCGCTTAGTGGAATTGAAGACCTAGTTGAAATTGTTGATAATTTATAGTTGTAAATATGCTCAATTGATTTTTCCCTCAGAAATACTCTGACGCCCAGCTTTGGACAACACAATGCAGATAAGCTATCCAGGATTACGGTTTTGTTATTTGATGTAGTGAAAGGACAAAGGAGAAGTGGGGTTAGAGAATGAATGACAGGACAGTGAGTGCATCAGGACTATGAACACAATAGACTTCAATAAGCTAGTAATTCAAAAGAATTTGGTATACAGTTGTAATGGGCATAGGTTTACAAAGAAATTGAGAAAACAATGGAAAGCTAAAGTCCTAAAGCAAAATGTCTGATTTCATGTTTTGTTTTGTTTTTTTTTTTCAGGTGGAACAGTATAACAAAAGGGTTCAGTCAGTATGTAATCATGGATTGTCTGGCCAAAGTGTAGAGATAAGAAAAGTCATGGTATTTAAGATGTTTGGAAAACTGAGAGGCTAGGCTTTTTATGAGACCTCTATAGAGATTCATATAGATTTTGAAGTCCTTAATGATTGTTGGGGTTTCCACAGAAACACAGATACACTATACTCTATTTTCCAAATTTGTTGAAGAGTGAAGACTATATGAAGACACTCTATGGGTGAGATGAAAGTGAGCGGGTTATAGGCAAGTTGCACAACTCACAAAGTAGTGAGAGTTTTATAACAGTAAGATTATAATGTTCTACATTTGGTCAGTAGGAGGGAGGTCAGTAGTAGGTAGGTCAGTGGGAAGATTTCTAATGTACATAAATATCCTAAGATCCACAAAGTGTGAGAAAATTTACATTTTCAACAGGACGAGGTGCAATAAAAGTAGGCTCTTCAGCTGAGGATCAGGTTTCAGATAAGCCAAGAAGGCAGAGGGAATATCTAGTCAAAGGACTGAAACAAAAGAAACTTTATTAATTTGGATCAGGATTGAGTTTTGAAAGAAGTAATGAAGAATGATTGGCTAAGAGGAAAAATATAAGAGGAGTACCTGTATAAAATATGTGAGAAAAAAAAATCCTTTCTGTTTTGAATGAAGAAAAATGGTCCCTGTGGATTCAGTTACAAAATAGACATACGTCATTTTACTGCAGTTCATTTTGTGTATTTTGCAGATATTGCTTTTTTTTTTTTTTTTACAAATTGAAGGTCTGTGGTAATTCTGCATGCGGCAAGTCTATCACCACACATTTCCAACTGCATTTGCTCACTTCTTTCTGTGTCACATGATAGTAATTCTTCCAGTATTTCAAACTTTTCCATTATTATTATATTTATTGTGGTGATCTATAATCAGTGATGTTTGGTGTTACTATTGTAATTGTTTTGGGGTGCCACAAACCATGCCCCTTCAGGACAGAGAACTTGATAAGTGTGTGTGTTTTGATTGCTCCACTGTAGAGCTGTTCCCCTATCTCCCTCCTTCTCTTCAGGCCTCCCTATTCTCTGAGACACACAAATATTGAAATGAGGACAATTAACAATCCTACAATGGCCTTCAAGTGTTCAAGTGAAAGGAAGAGCTACATGTTTCTCATTTTAAATTAAAAGCTAGACATGATTAAGCTTAGTGAGGAGAGTATATAGAAAGCTAATAGGCCAAAATCTAAGCCTCCTGCACAAAATAGTGAACTATGGTATGAACAAGGAAAAGTTCTTGAAGGAAATTAAAAGTGCTACTCCAGACAACATGCAAATGATAAGGAAGTGAAACTGCCTTATTGCAGATCTGGAGAAAGTTTGAGTGCTCTGGAGAGAAGATCAAAACAGCCACAACATTCCCTTATGCCAAAGCCTAGTCCAGGGCGAGGCCCCAACTCCCTTCAATTCTATGAAGGCTGGGAGAGGTAAGGAAGCTATACAAGAAAAGGCTGAAGCTAGCAGAGGTTGGTTCATGAGGTTTAAGGAAAGAAGCCAGGTCCAGAACATAAAGTGCAAGATGAAGCAGCAAGTGCTGATGGAGAAGCTGCAGCAGGTTCCCCAGAAGATCTAGCTAAAATAATTCATGAAGGTGGCTACACTAAATAACAGATTTTCAAAGTAGAAAATCTATGGGAAGAATATGTCATGTTGGACTTTAATATCTAGAGAGAAGTCAGTGCCTGGCTTTAAGCTTCAGAGACAGGCTGAGTCTCTTATTAGGAGTCAATGCATCTGGTGACTTTCAGTTGAAGCCAATGCTTATTTACCATTTAGAAAGTCCTAGGTCCTTTAAGAATTATGCTAAATCTACTCTGCTTGTGCTCTAGAAATCAAACAAAGCTTGAATGACAGCACATCTGTTTATAACATGGTTTACTGAATACACTATTGAGACCTACTTTCAGATCAGCAAAAAGATTCTGTTGAAAACATTACTGCTAACTAACAATGCACCTGGTCACTCAAGAGCTCTGATGGAAATATACAATGAGATCAATGTAGTTTTCATGCCTGCTAACACAACATGCATTCTGCAGTCCATGGATCAAGGAGTCATTTCAACTTTCAAGTCTTATTATTTAAGAGATATATTTTGTAAAGTTATTGCTGCCAAAGATAGTGATTTCTCTGAAGAATGTGGGCAAAGTAAATTGAAAATCTTCTGGAAAGGATTCAACATTCTAGATGCCATTAAGAACATTCTTAATTCATGTGAAAAAGTCAAAATAAATGTAGTTGATAAAGCAGTGTCAGGGTTTGAGAGGATTGAGTCTAAATTAATTAATTAATTAATTTATTTATTTATTTAGAGAGAGCACACAAGCAGGGAGGGGGATAAGGGAGGAAGAGGGGGAGAAAGAATCTCAAGCAGACTCAGGACTGAAGCAAGTCTCCATCCTATGACCCTGAGATTATGACCTAACTTGAAACCAAGAGTCAGATGCTCAATCAACTGAGCGACCTAGGCACCCTGGGTTGACTCTAATTAAAAAAAAAAAAAAAGTTTTACTGTGGGTAAAATGCTATCAAACAGCATTGCCTACTTCAGAGAAATCATTTCTGAAAGGAAGAGTCAATATGACAAACTTCACTGTTGTCTCATTTTGAGAAATTGCCATTCCTACCCCAAACTTCAGCTCTAGCACCCAGTTCAGTGAGCAGCCATCAACACTGAGCAAGACCCTCTACCAGCAAAAAAAAAAAAATTATAACTCATTGAAAGCTCAGATGATGGTTATCATTTTTAACAATAAATTATTTTTTTAATTAAGATACGTACATTTTCTAGACATGATGCTATTACACAATTATTAGAGTATGGTATGGCATAAACATACTGGGAAAGCAAAATAGTCAATTGACTCACTTTATTGCTATATTTTCCTTATTTCACTGATCTGGAACCAATCCTGGAATATCTTTAAGGTACACCTGTATTCCAAGAAAGAATATTCAAGACCCAAGGAATTCAACTATAGCCTAAAGGGAAACTGGGTCATGAGTGATAGGTAGCAATTGATCAGAAGCCACATAACTTTTTAAATAGAGATGAGTTCCAGTAATGAGCACCCTTTAAAAAAATGAATTATAATTAAAAAACAAAACAAAACAAAAAACCTTGGGGACTCTGTGTGGTGACTGAACATAGGTTTTTAGGTCAAAAAGACCTAATTTTAACTTCTATCCCTGGCACTTTCTAGCTTTAAAAAGTTCAGAAAATTACATATTTTCTCTTAGCTTCAGTTTGCTCATCTCCAAAACTGGAGGGGAGGGTACAGACAAAGTTAATTTCCCAAAGTCAAATAACCGGCAAATAAGATTCTGCATCTAGATTTTCTAAATCCAAATTTTGTTCTTTCTGTTCTGCTATATCACCATCACCTATGGTTAAACATCTAGAAAAAGTGATAAAGAATTCACAATTCATATGCTGGGTTTGAGAAATTCAGACAAGATTTATGTTAGTGCTTATCTCTACCAGCTGTCTTTAAATCACAAGGCTAAACACAGGCAACAGTTCGCTTGGATTTTCCATTTTGGTTTCTTAAAACATATTGCATAAAGTTTCTGCAAGTTTCTGCACCTTGGTTTAAAGCACAGTTTAGTCAGTGGCAAGGACTAACTGTTCTTTGCAAAGAATCTAAACAAGTACTAGGCATTTCTACAGTTTTCCATCAACTATGCTACATGTTTAAAATATAGTTAAAGCAACAGCAAAACTAGAAAAATGGCAGAATGTGAAGATATAGGCAGGGCCACTTTGCCACCACAAAAGGAAGCAGATGGAGGATCATATAACTAGAAAAAAATCAGAGCCAGCCAGAGAAAATAACAGAGCCAGCCTGATGAGAGTAGTGCCAATGAAGAACACAGGCAGATTATTAAACTCTACTGGCGCAGCAACAAGATACTAGAGACAGGCCATAGGTGAAGAATAACTTTCTGGGATGGTTAGATCATGATTAGATGGTTAGATCTAGGATGGTTAAGAAAGAAAGCCTGAGAACATACCAGTGTAAGAGCACTGCCCAACACCTGTGTTACCTCCTCTGACCTGAAGTTCTTCCCTCCCTGGTACTCAGTGATTGATGCTGCAAATGTCCCATTCTTGCTCCTTATTAAAATCTATAATAAACCTAGGTGAGAGTAAATCTACATGACCTTGATGATATAGATACTCTCTATTTCTATTTCCCAATAAACAACTCTCCAATAGTTACAGTATTTTTTCAGTGTACTTTTACATACATGTCTGCCATTTTAACTGCTTAAGGTTACTGAAAGGACAAAAATAGTCAACAAATATTTCCAGGTGGATTAATTGAATTATCATGCATTAAATGTAGGGTTCTAATCCTTAGTTTTGCCAACCAGCAGAATATACAATAAGTCTAAAATAACCAAAATTATATTGATATGAAGGACTAATGACATGGACCACATCATCATCATCATCATCCTGTGAAGCAATTCCTAACAATAAATATAGATTCTGTTCTACTTTACATAGCAGAGAGCCAATTTCTTAATCCGTAATTTCTTTAAAAAATGTAGAGAAGTGATTTTTCCTTCTACACAGATTAGGACACACATAACCTATGCTTTTCCAACTAAACATCCCAACTAAATGTTTGGAATGATTTCTTCTCTGCTTATAGAACTCAAGTTCCTACTTATCTAGGGAACACAAAGAACCAGAGCAAAGTGTCTACCCTGAGGCCTTATTACCCTGTTCCATAGAGTCTATGCCACTATTGTAAGCATGAGTTTCAGGAAATGTTGATTTTTAGTTCTTTTGCTAATTACAGAGTTAACTACTATATAGCAAAATTTTGCATTTGTTAACTGATATGTAATCAAATTTGAACTTTGTTTAGACCAAGAGAGGAAAAGAGGAATTGATACATGGAATTGATTTTGTTTTCTTCTAAACACCATAAAACTTTCTTCTCTAAAACCTAAATTACTTAAAACAGCAAGTTAATACTTCTTTGAACCTTGTCTTTTCGATTGTTTACACTAATCAACAACCTTTCCTCCTACTTTACACTGAGAGTGAGATTATCAAATTTAAAGTCCAAGTTTTGTTTCCACACACACACACACACACACACACACACACACACACACACACACTCAAAACCATCTCTATCTCCTTACATGTTGTCTCAAATGGAAGAATCAATTTTTTTCTTTTTATGATTAACTTTTATAAAAGTTTACACTTAAGACTTTTCCTTATAATTTATCCTTTCTCTTATGTATTTTAGTTTCTCTTTTCCTCTGACATTTTTTCAGTTTATGGACAGGATTAAAAGCATCTTTATCTCAAATGTCTCCCCAACGTCAGAACTTGTCTTGATGTATTTTAAATTATAATTGATAGTAATGAAAATAGCTTATTATTAGAATACTAATTGCCAAGAAATTATTGCTGCTAAAATGTATATATTTAATCTAAAATACAAAGGACCTTGAAAAATAATTGAAACCACAGGGCAAGAAAAATGACTATTTGGAAAAACATATTCTTTAGTTTAATATTCAAAAAATAAATACCAGGTAGATAAAGAGTTAGAGAAAAATATATATGTGAATATTTATGCATGATCTGTTTGAAGAAAAATTAAAAAAAAAAACACCTCAATGACAAATTCCACTAAAAAATAACATACATTTTACAACACAAATTTTCCTGAAGAAAAAGGACACTATACCGAAAGTTAAAAGATTTTTTAGGAGTAAAAAATAAAGAAAAAAGATTCAGACAGTCTATTTTCCATAAATGATGCCTCATTTATCAACTGATAGAATTGTATCATGTGTGTGTTTACAAAGTAGTAACAATATTTTCTATTTAATTAATGCTGGGCATATGAATGACTGATTTTAAAATGAATAAAGATTTTTCACAGAAGGGATTTGCCTAACATATTATGTAGGTGATTTGATCTTGTATGCTACATTTTCTTGGTATTAAATAAAAGGATTTGGTTCAAGAGGAAAAAAAACATATTGGAAATCTCTATAACCAAACTAGTTGATTTTTCCATATAAATCTTGTAATACTATGATATAAAACTGTATATTTTTAACAATTCCCTGAACATAGGGAGTGAGGCTAATGAAAGTATCAGGTAGACTGTGTGACTCCAACACTCAGACACATGTGATACTTGATATGCATGTGGTTTTCAACAATTGGGAATGATTATATAATTCAATTTCTTACTTTATGTCCACTTCTAAAATTTAGTAGGAAATGGATATAACTGTCATATATTACTTCTATTTAGGATGTTTTGTTTAATGAATGAAATGTCTGAATTTTTCTCAACCCTGTAAAAATATCTCTGTTTTATTATCCAGTAAATAATGTGAACCTTAATATTATCTGTTTAAAAGAAATGGGCACTTAGTCCTTTACTTAAGTCAAAAGCATGCAATTTTTTCTAAGGATATTACCTCTACCGGTAATAATATGTTTTACACGTCAGAATAAAGCAAGAATAGACCTACGCTATATGCCTTCTCTTGAGATGTTTTTCTCTGAAAAAAGAACAATAAAATGTGTCCAATTTTCTGGAAGAAAATAGCAGCCATAAAATGTGCTATTTAATTTATAATAATTCATCAATTCATGAACATAAGATTATAAACCAAGCACTATTCCAAGAAATTGGAAAGAGAACCGTCAAGAAAACGGACAAAAATCCCTAAGTTTGTGATGTTTAAACTCTAATGGGGGAGGCACAGGTATTGAACAAACCAATAAAATGCATAGTATTCTCAGGTAATAAAAAGAAAGCTGTAAGAGAGAAAAGCTTATGATGGGATAGAAAAGGGGAAGTGATTTTAAGTAGGACTGTCAAGAAAAGCCTCACTCAAAATAGGACAGTTGAGCAAACACTTGAAGGGAGTGAGAGAGGAAACCATGAATGGATGTGTCTCTACAGAGTGAAAACTGCAAAGACTCCCAGGCCTGCCTAAATACATACATACATACATACATACATAAAAGGAAAATAAAGTATGCCTGTGTGTTCATACAACAAAATGAAAGTCTTTGGGCAGGAGTGGAGTAAATGAGGGTGAACATGATGGATAAGGTCAGGGAGGTCATCAGGCTTACAGGAGAGAGGGGTGGATGGATTTTGAAGATAATTCTGAAAGAGAGATAAAAGGACTGAGGAATTTGAACAAAGAAGTCACACAATTTGGACTTTTTAAATTATATCACGCTGGCTATTCTGTTGAGAGAACAAAGTATAAAGAACAGGAACGAGGTGAAGATTATTACAATAATCCTCCTGAGAGAGGATGGTGACTTGGATTAAAGTGGACCACAGAAGGTAGTGGGAAAGAGTCACCATCTGGAAATTTTCGAAAGTATGCTGATTGGTCAGGTATGGTTTGAAAGACTGTGAGATTAATGGTTACAAGGAATATTTTTGACAAGAACAAACTGGGGTTTGGAATTGCAAATTATCAAGAAGATATCCAGAACTTCATCTGGATCTTTAAAATAGAAATACTAGCATGGTATTATGGTTTAAAATAATACATGTGAATAATGCAAATAGGGACACAATTTATGGCCATCCCTATTTATTTTTCTCTGCATATTGGATACCAATGCAACTGGCTATCAAACACAAACTAGAAACTTATAGAAACGCAGACAGCCTAATAATTTCCATGAGTTTCTCTAGAGATTATTAGATTGTGACAACACAAACTGTAAGCACCAAGATGTTTTCTGAAATTTCATAAGGAAAATCTACTTTAAAAAAAAATAAGAATTGTGTTTTTAATTGTACTACCTCAGTCAAGCCAAACTTGGTGAATTTCTGTGCATACAAATGAATCGTAAGGAAGACTTAAACATATGGGTGGACAGAAGTATATATAATTTTTTTAGTTTTTGGAAAATGTTGTGGGTTTTTTTTTTTTTGGTAGAAAAAGTGATAAAGAATACTGAGGACAAGATAGAAACAAAGTTCACTAGACTCTAAAGTGTCCAGTGACAAGGCAAGGTGGTACTGCGTTTCCTCAAACTCCTCACTTCCTGTTTATATTAAGGGTGTTGTGTGGGTTCCTTTCAAATATCATTAATTTGGGGTGCCTGGGTGGCTCAGATGGTTAAGCGTCTGCCTTCAGCTCGGGCCATGGTCCCAGGGTCCTGGGATCGAGTCCCGCGTCGGGCTCCCTGCTCCACGGGGAGTCTGCTTCTCCCTCTCCCTCTGCCGCTTCCCCTGCTTGTGCTCTCTCTGTCTCTCTCGCAAATGAATAAATAAAATCTTTAAAAAAACCCCAAATATCATTAATTTGAAAGACAACATTTCACATGCTAAATGATGAATGAGGACCCAACTCAGCTGATACTTTGTAACTGCACCGTTATTCATCAGCAAAATCAACTTAAGTCAGTAGAAAAACAGTAATAACTTGTAAGGCCAATAATATTATTTTGGGAGAAAAATTGGAAGATGTTACTTACATATATTATCTGAATTCACAAATAAGGATCTGAACTCATACATGAATGAGTTCTATGCACTGAATAAAATTCTTATATGTATCACAATTCATTGTCAACTGAGTAGTCTAATAACCACACATATATTATCTGAGGGGTCCCAAACCCTCCCTTTTAATCTTTAAGAATATACTAACATTTCTTTCACAAAATGGGTTTGCGATGATATGTTTCATTCAAAATTTGTCATGGTCAAAATTTAAAGAAAAAAGGGAAATGAAAAAAAAATTGTCATGGTCACTTTAATTTTCTATTTATAAAGTTATTGCATTATTGTAATATGATTTTTCCAGATGAGAACAGTGACTATTCAACAGTCCTAGGGGAGATATCTTTATCATCTTTAGAGTAGAACAGTTGGGTCCTTTCTATTTCAAATGACTGTTAAACCTTCTGATAACGAAAGTTATTGTATGAATTCAAGTTGTGTTTAATAACTCTCACACAGAAGAAAAAGAATCTATTCAATGATATCATTCTTCTTTCCCATCAGTATTTTTACATTATCATTATGTAGACTTTCTTCATTCTTCTACATCAGTAACATCTTTACACCTCTTCTATTTAAAATAAGCACAGGGGTGCTGGGTGGCTCAGTTGGGTAAGTGTCTGACTCTTGGTTTTGGCTCAAGTCATGGTCTCAGGGTTCTGAGATTGAGCCCTGCATCGGGCTCCATGCTAGGTGTGGAGCATGCCTAAGATTTTCTCTCTCCCTCTCTGCCTTTGCCTGCCTCCCCCACTCTCTCTCTCTTAAAAATAAATAATTACATACAGGATTTCTACCTTTGGTGTCATTAATATTGTTACCTAATCACAACTATCAGATACTAAAATTTTAAGTTATTGGTTACCACAATTGGCTTTACCAGTTATGAGATAAGTCTCAGAAATTAGTATTTGGGAAAGGTTTCCTAGATACTTTGGATACATAGATATCCATGTTTGGAAACTACTGTTCTGAAGGACAATGATGAAGACAGTTAACTTGAAACAAAGAAGTGTGTTTATGTGAATGTGAGGAAACATCAACAAGTTATTTTAAAATCCCTATTCTAGTTCTATTTCCTCTTTTCTCTGTTTCCCAGCTGGCTGCCTTCTAGTTGTATTTTGTGAGAGGAATACATGTATCCCCAGTGTTCCTTGTCTATCTTGTCCCTTCATTTAATGATAGCAACTATCCTTGGATCTAACTTACATTCATGACTTTTGCTCTCTGGAACTTACAGTTAGTTATGAGACAAGAAATAAACATATAATCTAATAATTATATGATGTGTCAGTGATAAGGACTATGAAGAAAAGTAGAGTCATCTTGCAATAACTGATGGAAAATGCCACCATTTAATGATGATAGAATGGCTTTTCAGCTCTGAAATGTGTATGCATCAAAAGTTCTTCCTTCTTACAGTATACTTTACCATTTTTTAATTAATTAATTAATTTATTTATTTATTTTTAAAGCTTTTTTATTTATTTATTTGAGAGAGAGAGAATGAGAGAGAGAGAGCACGAGAGGGAAGAGGGTCAGAGGGAGAAGCAGACTCACTGTCGAGCAGGGAGCCTGATGTGGGACTCGATCCCGGGACTCCAGGATCATGACCCGAGCCAAAGGCAGTCGCTTAACCAACTGAGCCACCCAAGCGCCCTACTTTACCATTTTTAAAGAGTTTTTTTCACTTGAGAGAGAGAAAGAGAGAGCACGAATGGGGGGAGGGACAGAGGGAGAAGGAGAGGTGGGCTCCTGTCTGAGCAGGGAGCCCGATAGGGGCTCTATCCCAGGACCTCAGGATCATGACCCGAGCTAAAGGCAGATGTTTAACCAACTGAGCCACCCAGGCACTCTTATATGTTACTATTTTAGTTGAAAATATTAATAAGATTTTAAGGATTATAATTTAAGATGAAAAACAGTGTGACTCTTTCACAATTTATAAATGAAGTGTCTTGATTTTTAAATGTAATATTAAACTGATTCTTATTTTTTATTACTTTCATTGTACTTAAAATTATTTATATTACCCCAAATTATTTTTTTTATTCAAGCATTTACTATATGTGCTCTGTATCATGTTAGGTCATTATACTCTGCTCTAGGCTAGGGATCATGATTATAGCATAATCTGCATAGTCAAGTGCTTAAGTATGCCTAATTAAGAATCCTGGCTGTGCAGATTACCAATTGCATAAATTTAAGCTCTCTGCAAATCATGTTCCCATCTATAATATACAGATAAAACTATAATAAAATAATGGATATTTTGTAGGATTAAGTGATATAATGTAAGTTACACAATTACAAACAGCCTGGTACATGGCAAGGCTTAAATAATCATTAACTGTCCTTATCATATGAGGATATATAACTATAAAACTGCTTTCATACTTTTATAACCTAAGAAAAATCAATACAAAATATTATGATGCAATCAGAAAATGATAAATAATTGCCAAAATTAATTAGATGAGAAGGATGATATGGTGAACATAGTACTGGATTGACAGAACTGTGATAAATCCTACCCTTTTTTAGGGAAGGTTATTTTACATATGGGTTAAGCAAGTGTATTTATTTGCTTCAGCTGCCATAACCAAGTACTACAGACTGGGTGGCTTAAAAAACAGAAATTTATTTTTTCAGAGTTCTGATGTTGACAGAGTTTGTTTGTTCTGAGGTCTCTTTCTTTGGCTTGCAGGTGACCACCTTCTTGCTGTGTCCTCCTCATATGGTCATCCCTTAGTCTGTGTCTCTGTATCCAATTGCTTCTTTTTATAAGAACATTAGTTTGAATTAGGGCTGTCCCTAATAGCCTCATTTTAACTTAATCATTCTTTTTCTTTTTTTAAGATTTAATTAATTAATTTATTTAGAGAGAGTACATGAGTGGATGGAGGGGGAGAGGGAGAGAGAGAATCTCAAGCAGATTCTGTGATGAGTGTGAAACCTGATGCAGGGGTCCATCTCATGACCCCGAGATCAGGACCTGAGCTGAGGGAGTGCCTGGGGGGCTCAGTAATTAAGCATCTGCCTTTGGCTCAGGTCACGATCCCAGCATCCTGGGATGGAGGCCCTCATTAGGCTCCCTGCTCAGAGGGAAGCCTACTTCTCCCTCTCTAGCTCCCCTCTGCTTCTCCCTCTCCATCATCCCCCTGCTTGTGTTTCCTGTCTTGCTGTCTCTCTCTGTCAAATAAATAAATAAAATCTTAAAAAAAAAAAAAAAGGACCTGAGCTGAAACCAAAAGTTAGTGCTTAACCAACTGAGCCACCCAGGTGCCCCTAATTTAATCACTCTTTAAAGGCCTTATCTCCAAATAAAGTCATATTTTAAGGCACTGGGAATTAAGACTTCAACATATAAATTCTGGGGGGAGCACAATTCAGTTTTTAACAATAAGTTACTGGAACCCAGGAATCTGTTCTCTCATCTCTAAAATGCAGGTGATGTCATACAAGCTGCATATATTTGCAAGAATTATAAAAATTTATGTAGTGCTTCTAATACAGTGACCATGACTTACTGCTCAATAAGGATTACCACCACTATCAGTCAGTATCCCAAAGGAGAATTAAGCACTCATTCAAGGTCAATTCAAGGAGGTTTTATTTACAAAGGAATAATTCCAAAGGTGTTAGTGAAGTATAAAAAAAAAAAAAAACACACAAAAGGAAAATGGGTCTAGTAGTCCAAAGCTGTTACCATCCCTAGCCATTAAGACATGAAGACAGATAAAGGTTACTAAAACCTGGAAAGTTAGTATCTTGAGCAAGGGAATAAATAGCTCTACTTCAAGTTCTTTCTTCCTTCAAATTCAATGCCAGGGTTCCCCACTGATGGAACCCAGATGGAATACGGAGATTATGGGAGCCTCGATGACACGGTCCAAGCATGTCAGTCTCTCAGAGTTAGAGAAGAGAGTGGAAAAGAAAAGTGTTTTTGGAGGAGCAATTGGGAAATGAATAGCATAGAATATTTGACTATTAGAAGAGGGATAGAAAGAAGAATATCCTTACTATATTTCTCTCACTCTCCTTCTCCACAGATAGATTCAGACATAGGTAAATATAGATATGAGTATAGGTATCATATATGTGTAGATGCTGATACTGATTTAGAGAAACGTAGTAATATGGATTTGCATTTAGATATAGAAAAATAATTCATCTTAGCTTTTTTCTGAAATACTTTCAGACATCATGTTTCTTTACCCCTAAAATTAAGTTGTATAATTTTTAAAAACAAGGACATTATCTTACATTACCACACTATGACACTACAACACTACTACTATCCATATAGTCTATATGTTTGTTTGTTGCCAATCGCTCCTATAAAATCCTTTATAGCATTTTTCCCCTCTGATCCAGGACTCAGTCAGTATGTGCCCTGAATGGAATGGCCCTGAACTACTCTGCATTTTAGCACTGAGCATTCTGTCTCAAGCGAAAGTCTCTCCAGTTTTCACGCATTTGAAAACAATCTTAGATTTCCATTGCTGATGTATATATGATTTTGTAGTTTATATCATTTATGGCTTCTCATTTAGAAGTAAGAGATTAAGGAAAAGTTCTATGCCTGTGTTCTAGAAATAATATTGTTTGAAAATGGTCATCAATAATCTGGAACAAAATTGTTAATTCAGAATTTTTATATGACAATCATAATCAATTATGTATTTTGCCAAATCTGTTAATAGAAGAAATAACAATGATTTGGAGCAATATTTATTATACAAGTCAAGCCTGCAAATTTTTTAAATGTCTGTATTTTGTTAAAACTTATTTTGGATATGATCTAGGATGTAGAAAAAAACTAAGGTCTCATACTGCACAGAGATCGTGTTTCTCTCACTTAAATATTAATGGTTGGTCTTGGTCCCTGTATTTTAGAACTAAATCTTTTTTTCAATAAGGATTGGATTCAAGTTTAACCACAATTATGCAAAATACAATTTTAGTAGAATACTTAGTCACATTTGGAAGCCTGAAAAAAGTGATATGTTTGAAGTAGAAGTTTTTTTACCCTATTAAGATTAACTTTAATAGAAAAGCAGTTAAAAGAAACTAAAGTCTAAAAATATAGCTTTATAGACTTACATTTCATGTTTTTCCCTTAAAGGACTGGTATCTTATTGTCCACACACAAACACATACATACACACACACACACACACACACACACACACACTACAAAATATAATGCACTTAGTTTTGCCTTTGGTACATTAAGCTCGACAAGAAACATACTAGGATGTGGGCATTAATATCCCATGGGCACTCAGTAAAAAGACTTTTAGAGTAAAATATATATGCACTCTTTTTAAAATCAAAACTCCATTAGCTGAATCTTTATTTTTAAAGCCTTTATAAAACCATTTTCTTTATCAAGTACATCTGAAAATATACTCATTTTGACATATAAGAGTGGAGACATTAGTTTTCAGAAATTAGCACAAAATCTACTTAGAATAAATACGTACACATATATAAATTTTGTTTCATTCACAACCATGCCAAAACTATATTTAAATAGTATTTGTAGTTAATTAAGATTTGTCAAAAACTTTATATTCATTTTTTTTCTCAGAATTCAGCAAGAGATAAAAATGAGATGCATGATAAAAATCGATGTGAATAAAGAGTAATGGCACAAAATCTAATGTATTGTGAGAATTCAGTAAATTGGCTTACCTTGATAAGCAAGACAGAGGGTGTACTTTCCCTCTAAATCCCATCCATCTAAACTATTGGAAGAAACAAAATTATCAGCAGATCCATTACTCTCTTAAACTTTAAAAGCCCTTCATGCTGAAGAATAGCTATTCATTAAAATTTCTACTACTCAGAAAGAGAGGAAAACCTTCTGTCATACTTGCAAGGAATATGTCTCTGGTGACACCAGGATCATAAATTTAAGAGAGATTATTCCCCACATGCAACAATTGGCTACACTGAAGATTAGGATTGAGAAGGAGAGAAATAAGGAGAGGGTTTCCAGTATCCTTTCTTGGCTAAGCCTCCTTAACCTCAAGCATCTTAAAAATAAATTGGAGGGGGAGGAGCAAGATGGGGGAGGAGTAGGAGACCTAAATTTCATCTGGTCCCAGGAATTCAGCTAGATAGGGATCAAACCATTCTGAACACCTACGAACTCAACATCAGATCGAAGAAAAGAATAGCAGCAACTCTCTGAACAGAAAAGCGACCACTTTCTGGAAGGTAGGATGTGTGGAGAAGTGAATCCGAGGTAATATTCGGGAAGATAGATGGTGGGGGAGGGGGCCTCTGTCACCCGCTACTGGCAAGTGATAGAGCCGCGGAGCACAAAATTGGGATTTTTAGGAGTCTGCTCTGCTGAGGGACATCACTCCAGTGGCTAAGTGGGGGTGGAACCCTCGCTGGGACAGTGTGGTCCCAGGACCCTTGGGTCACAGAAAGACCAGGGGTGCCTGAGTGCGGCAGAGCTCCCAGGTACTGGAGCAGGGAAGCCGGCTGCAGAGACAGAGCCGAGGCGCGGGCTCTCAGCTCAGGGTTGCCATAAACTGTGGTCTGCAGCAGAGTCGGGCCACTGCTCTTCCAGCAGGGAACCAACAAGCAGCAGATCTGGGGAGACTCCCCTTCCTCCCCCGGGAGGAACGGCATGGGAGTGCACCGCAGGAATGTGCTAGGTTTGGGGACTCCACACAGGGTTGGGTGCCAGAGATAGAAACGCTCGGTCACAGGCCGGGTGAGCATGGAGTGAGGCCAGAGATCGGGGAGACGGGAGTGGATTGACTGCTTTACTCTGGGGCTCACCAAGGAGCGGGGTCCCCAGTTCTCGGCTCCACCAGGGCAGAGATTGGGAGGCCGTCATTTTCACTCTCCTCCTCCAACGCTGTGTGGAAAACTTGCAGGGAACAAAAGCTCCAAGAGCAAACCAGAGCAGATTACTTAGCCCCGACCAGCAAGGGTGGGGCAATTCCGCCTCCAGCAAAGACATTTGGGAACTGCAGCAACAGGCCCCTCCCCCAGAAGATCAGCAAGAACAGCCAGAAAAGACCAAGTGTACCAATCAATGAGAACAGCAAAACTAGGGGAATACAGCACATAGAATTCATGGCTTTTTTCCCCAGATTCTTTAGTCTTTCAAGGTTAATATTTTAATTTTTTTTTAATTTTTCTTTTTCCCTTTTCAACCAACATTTTATCAATCCCTTTTTTTAAAATCTTTTTTGATTTTCATTTTTAGAGTCATATTCTATCCCTTCATAGTAGTTAACCTTATTTTTGGTATATATATAAGTTGTTCTCTCTTTAAAATTTTGGGATACAGTTTCTTCTATCAGACCAAAACATGCCCTAAATCTCTAGTGTATGGCTTTGTTCTAGTCTCCTGCCTGATCACATTCTCTCCCTTTTGTTTTTTTAATTCCTGTTCTTTCTTTTTTCAACCAACTTCTTATTTTATCAATTCCTTTTATAAAATCTTTTATAATTTTCATCTTTACAGTCATATTCCATCCCTTCATCGTATTAACCCTTATTTTTGTACATATATGAGTTTTTCTTTCTTTAAAATTTTGGGAGACACTTTCTTCTAAAAGACCAAAATATGCCCCAAATCTAGTGTGTGGCACTGATCTATGCACCAGCCTGATCATATTTGATCATATTGGTTTTTTTGTTTTGTTTTATCTTTTTCTTTTTTTTTTTTCTTTCTTTCCCTTTCTTTTCCCCCAGTTTCAGGTCTCTTCTGATTTGTTTAGTGTATATTTTTCTGGGGTCCTTATTACCCTGTTAGCATTTTGTTCTCTCATTCATCAATTATCCTCTGGACAAAAGGACAAGGTGGAAAAAATCACCTCAAGAATAGAACAAGAGGCAGTACCTACTGCCAGGGACCTAATCAATATGGACATTAGTAAGATGTTGGAACTAGAGTTCAAAATGATGATTTTAAAGATACTAGCTGGGCTTGAAAAATGCATGGAAGATATTAGAGAAATCCTCTCTGGAGATATAAAAGAACTAAAATCTAACCAAGTTGCAATCAAAAAGGCTATTAATGAGGTATAATCAAAAATGGGAGCACTAACTGCTAGGATAAATGAGGCAGAAGAGAGAATAGGTGAGATAGAAGACCAAATGATGGAAAATAAAGAAGCTGAGAAAAAGAGAGATAAACAACTACTGGATCATGAGGGCAGAATTCGAGAGATAAGTGATACCATAAGACGAAACAAAATTAGAATAATTGGGATCCCAGAAGAAGAAGAGAGAGAGAGAAAGAAGGTATATTAGACCAAATTATACTGGAGAAATTCCCTAATTTGGGGAAGGAAAAAGGCATCAAAATCCAGGAGGCACAGAGAACCCCCCTCAAAATCAATAAAAATAAGTCAACACCTTGACATCTAATAGTAAAATTACGAGTCTCAGAGACAAAGAGAAAATCCTGAAAGCAACGCGGAACAAGAGATCTGTAACCTAAAATGGTAGAAGAATTAAATTGGCAACAGACCTATCCAAAGAGACCTGGCAGGCCAGAAAGGACTGGCATGATATCTTCAGAGCACTAAATGAGAAAAATATGCAGCCAAGAATACTATATCCAGCTTGGCTGTCATTGAAAATAGAAGGAGAGATAAAAAGCTTCCAGGACAAACAAAAACTAAAGGAATTTGCAAACATGAAACCAGCCCTACAAGAAATATTGAAACGGGTCCTCTAAGCAAAGAGAGACCCTAAAAGTAACATAGAACAGAAAACAACAAAGACAATACATAGTAACAGTCACCTTACAGGCAATACAATGGCACTAAATTCATATCTTCCAATAGTTACCCTGAATGTAAATGGGCTAAATGCCCCAATCAAAAGACACAGGCTATCAGATTGGATTAAAAAACAAGACCCATCGATATACTGTCTGCAAGAGACTCATTTTAGACCCAAAGACACCCCCAGATTGAAAGTGAGGGGGTGGAAAACCATTTACCATGCTAATGGACACCAAAAGAAAGCTGGGATGGCAATTCTTATATCAGACAAATTAGATTTTAAACCAAAGACTATAATAAGAGATGAGGAAGGACACTATATCCTACTTAAAGGGTCTATCCAACAAAAATATCTAACAATTGTAAATATCTATGCCCCTAACATGAGAGCAGCCAATTATATAAGCAATTAATAACAAAAGCAAGGAAACACATTGACAACAATACAATAATCATAGGGGACTTTAATAGTCCCCTCACTGAAATGGCAAGATCATCTAAACAAAAGATCAACAAGGAAATAAAGGCTTTAAATGACACACTGGACCAAATGGACTTCACAGATATATTCAGAACATCCCATCCCAAAGCAATGGAATACACATTCTTCTCTAGTACCCATGGAACATTCTCCAGAATAGATCACATCCTAGGTCACAAATCAGGTCTCAACTGGTACCAAAAGATTGGGATCATTCCCTGAATATTTTCAGACCTCAGTGCTTTGAAACTAGACTAAATCACAAGAGGAAAGTCAGAAAGAACTCAAATACATGGAGGCTAAAGAGCATCCTACTAAAGAATGAATGGGTCAACCGGGAAATTAAAGAAGAATTTAAAAAATTCATGGAAACAAATGAAAATGAAAACACAACTGTTCAAAATCTTTGGGATGCAGGAAAGACAGTCCTAAGAGGAAAGTATATAGCAATACAAGCTTTTCTCAAGAAACAAGAAAGTTCTCAAATATACAACCTAACCCTACACCTAAAGGACCTGGAGAAAGAACAGCAAATAAAGCCTAACCCCAGGAGGAGAAGAGAAATAATAAAGATCAGAGCAGAAATCAATGAAATAGAAACCAAAGAACAGTAGTACAGACGAAGGAAACTAGGAGCTGGTTCTTTGAAAGAATTAACAATATTGATAAACCCCTGGCCAGACTTACCAAAAGAAAAGAGAAATGACCCAAATCCACAAAATCATGAATGAAAGGGGAGCGATCACAACCAACACCAAAAAATACAAACAATTATAGGAACATATTATGAGCAACTATATGCCAGGAAATTAGATAATCTGGAAGAAATGGATGCATTCCTAGAGATATATAAACTACCAAAACTGAACCAGGAAGAAATAGAAAACCTGAACAGACCTATAACCACAAAGGAAATTGAAGCAGTAATCAGCAATCTCCCAACAAACAAGAGCTCAGGGCCAGATGGCTTCCCAGGGGAATTCTACCAAACATTTAAAGAAGAACTAATACCTATTCTTCTGAAACTGTTCCAAAGAATAGAAATGGAAGAAAAACTTCCATACTCGTTTAATGAGGCCAGCATTACCTTGATCCCAAAACCAGACAAAGATCCCATCAAAAAGGAGAATTACAGACCAATAACCTTGATGAACATGGATGCAAAAATTCTCATCAAAATACTAGCCAATAGGACCCAACAGTACATTAAAAGGATTATTCACCACGACCAAGTGGGATTTATTCTTGGGCTGCAAAGTTGGTTTAACATCTGCAAATCAATCAATGTGATACAATACATTAATAAAAGAAAGAACAAGAAACATATGATCCTCTCAATAGATGCAGAAAAAGCATTTGACAAAGTACAGCATCCTTTCTTGATCAAAACTCTTCAGAGTGTAGGGATAGAGGGTACATACCTAATTTCATAAAAGCCATCTATGAAAAACCCATAGCAAATATCATTCTCAATGGGGAAAAACTGAGAGCTTTTCCCCTAAGGTCAGGAACATGGCAGGGATGTCCACTATCACCACTGCTATTCAACACAGTATTAGAAGTCCTAGCCACAGCAATCAGACAACAAAAGAAATAAAAGGCATCTGAATCATCAAAGAAGTCAAACTCTCACTCTTTGCAGATGATAGGATACTTTATGTGGAAAACCCAAAAGACTCCACCACAAAACTGCTGGAACTCATACGGAATTCAATAAAGTGGCAGGATATAAAATCAATGCACAGAAATAATTGGCATTTTTATACACCAACAACAACACAGAAGAAAGAAATTAAGGAGTCGATCCCATTTACAACTGCACCCAAAACCATAAGATACCTAGGAATAAATCTAACCAAAGAGGCAAAGAATCTGTAGTCAGAAAACTATAAAATACTCATGAAAGAAATTGAGGAAGACACAAAGAAATGGAAAACATTCCATGTTCATGGATTGGAAGAATAAATATTGTTAAGATGTCAAAGCTACCTAGAGCAATCTACACATTTAATGCAATCCCTATCAAAATACCATCAACTTTTTTCAAAGAAATGGAACAAATAATCCTAAAATTTGTATGGAACCAGAAAAGACCCCGAATAGCCAGAGGAATGTTGGAAAAGCAAAGCAAATCTGATGGCATCACAATTCCGGACTTCAAGCTCTATTACAAAGCTGTCATCATCAAAACAGTATGGTACTGGCACCAAAACAGAAACATACATCAGTGGAACAGAATAGAGAGCCCAGAAATGGACCCTCAACTCTATGGTCAACTAATCTTTGACAAAGCAGGAAAGAATGTCCAATGGAAAAAAGACAGTCTCTTCAACAAATGGTGTTGGGAAAATTGGACAGGCACATGCAGAAGAATGAAATTGGACCATTTCCTTATACCACACACAAAAATAGACTCCAAATGGTTGAAAGACCTCAATATGAGACAGGAGTCCATCAAAATCCTAAAGGAGAACACAGGGAGTAACCTCTGTGACCTCATCTGCAGCAACTTCCTCCTAGAAACATCGCCAAAGGCAGGGGAAACAAGGGCAAAAATGAACTATTGGGACTTTATCACGATAAAAAGATTTTGCACAGCAAAGGAAACAGTCAACAAAACCAAAAGACAACCAGCAGAATGGGAGAAGATATTTGCAAATGACATATCAGGTAAAGGGCTAGTATCCAATATGTATAAAGAACTTATCAAACTCAAGACCCAAAGAACAAATGATACAATCAAGAAATGGGCAGAAGACATGAACAGACATTTTTCCAAAGAAGACATCCAAATGGCCAACAGACACGTGAAAAAGTGTTCAACATCGCTGGGCATCAGGGAAATCCAAATCAAAACCTCAATGAGATACCACCTCACACCAGTCAGAATGGCTAAAATTAACAAGTCACCCCAATATTTATAGCAGCAAAGTCCACAATAGCCAAACTGTGGAAAGAGCCAAGATGTCCATCGACAGATGAATGGATAAAGAAGA
>NW_027397066.1:46655580-46726419 GCF_003265705.2 Callorhinus ursinus | reverse complement strand
GACATTGGGGAGGGTACGTGCTATGGTGAGTGCTGTGAATTGTGTAAGACTGTTGAATCACAGACCTGTAACTCTGAAACAAATAATACATTATATGTTAAAAAAAAAAGAAGATAGTAGGAAGCGAGAAATGAAGGGGGGGAAATCGGAGGGGGAGATGAACCATGAGAGACTATGGACTCAGGAAAAAACTGAGGGTTCTAGAGGGAGGTGATGGGTTAGCCTGGTGATGGGTATCAAAGAGGGCACGTACTGAATGGAGCATGGGTGTTATATGAGAAAAATGAATCATGGAACACTACCTCAAAAACTAATGATGTAATGTATGGTGATTAACATAACATAATAAAATCATTAATTAATTAATTGTGTGTTGATTACTTTAAACCCATGAAAACAAATGCCAATATTTTTACAGAGTTAAAGAAATTTATGAGAATCTCTGAAATATATATGTGAATCCCTAAAATAGTAGACTCTGAACATGTTTATAATTCATCATATTTGTTACCTATAAGATTGACTGATTTACTGATTGAAATGAAAGTATCTGCAATAGTCTGAACATCATTGCTAACTAAACTTGTATCTTACTGCTTCCATATTTAATCAAAAATTTAAATGTGTTTATGTTTCCATATTATATTACACATAGAGTACCACACTTTTGTATTAAAAAAATATATATCCTTCCTTACAGTCAAATGAAGTTTTTTTATAATCAAAATAATATTTTTAGACGTTTATTGTGTTGTAGTCTATATATCAGATTATATAGTCTATGTATCAGATACATATACATTTATATATTAGATTTAAATGAAAAATATAGAGTGCTATGTGTGCTCCTTGGGAAAAAAGAATTTAAGTGGTTATTTCAAAGGCATCCAGTAGCATTTTGGTCAATAGTGACATTGCACACAGTTGGTATTAGATGTTTCTAACTCACATGATTGTTTGTGCTGGGATGTTTGCATTCCATATGGAACTATTCTTCCAAGGGCAGCCTTACTCGAGTTCTATCAGAAAATAAACATAGAAAAAGGCATTCAATTTCTTTAAAAATTCTATTAGTTTTTTTTAATCCCTTATATATTTTTACAAATGTGGAGTTGAATATGCCTGTTTCATTTTGCTTTAAGATGTACACTAAAGATAACCCAGCAGTATTTGTATTAGACCAGTCCCTGAGTAAGCTTTTCAAACCAACCAAAAAAAAAATGTCTGTTGTATAAAATGAATTACTTTTCATAGATTGAGCTTTAGTGCTATTTTATTGATGACTGGAGAGTCACTCACTTCTATGCTGAAAAAAAAAAAAAAACCCTGAAATTTCTAACGATAACTATTCTCACCATTTTTTGTTTTATGACTCATATGGCATTTCTCTTTAATTTGTTGTATTAATATATTAAATAAAAGTAATTAACAACAACATGAGAGAGACTGTTTTGTAAAAGTGCTATGCACATAACCCAATTTCACAGCAGCTTTTTCAATTATTAGGAACTGCTTACTCAGAGGTCATACATGGCATAAGTTAATGTCAAATAGCCTCAAGTGTACTCCTCTTTTCAATCTAACGCTAAAGTCTTTAATCAGGTTTATTTCCTTGAACCCTCCTATCAATTACTATGTGTTTATCACTATCACTACTCCAAGACTTCTTGTTTTGATATAGATCTCTTTATCAAGCTGCTACAATTATACATTTCAAATCATTCGATCAACTTTTAATAAAGTCAATGACTGATAAATCTGACCACATTAAAATTAAGGACTTCTATTCATCAAAAGAGAATATCAAAATCAAAGAAAAGAGTGTTAAGTCTAAAAATTATGACCCATAAACCAACAAAGGCTCATACTCAGAATATATAAATACTTCTATAAATCAATTAGAAAACAACAGTCACCCAGTAGAAAAATGGGAAAATTATGTAAAAGAGCATTTCACAATAGAGAAAATCCGAATATCAAATAGCATATGAAAAGTGCTTAACTTCACTTGTAATTAGGGGAATTAAAATTAAAATCAGAATGTTATGTACCACTCCATACTCACAAACATTAAATGTCTGACAAAACCAAGTGTTAGAGAAAATGTAGAGTGATATAATACTGTTGGAGTAGAGAATGATAATATTTATTTGCAAAACAGTTGGGCCCATTTCCTCAAATTGAATACCTCTAACTATTTGAATACCACTAATTTAACTCTTTGTTTTATAATCTATAGTATTGTATGCTTATGTGTGGCAGGTTAAATATATAGAATATTTCTAACAGCATTATTCATAATTACCCCAACTGGAAAAAAACCAAGTGTTTGGTAGGAGTATGGATTAATAAATTGTGGTATATCTAGGGCGCCTGGGTGGCTCAGTGGGTTAAACAACTGGCTTCGGCTCAGGTCATGATCCTGGAGTCCTAGGAAGCAGGGAGTCTGCTTCTCCCTCTAACCCTCCCCACTCTCATGTTCTCTCTCTTTCTCTCTCATCCTCTGTCTCTCAAATAAATAAATTAAAAAAAAATAAATTGTGGTATATCTATACAATATTGCAGCTACAGTGAGAAAAGTGAGAGAAAATAATATGTATATCTATCCTCAATATATGGATAACATTTAGAAACATGATTTTGCCACCTAAAGCCAGAAAAAAAAGCAAAACAAAACTGCACATGGGTGGTATGAATGTATGAATTTACATACATTTAAAAAATCACTAAATTTTATTGTTTATTGATACATAATTACATAAGTATAAGAAGTATAAAGAAAAGCAAAGAAGTAATTATCACAGATGTCAGAGCTGAGGTAACCTGTAGGAAAGAAGAAAGAAATTATGACCAGGAAAACACACATGAGAGCTTTCTAGGGGTACTGGCAATATTTTATTTCCTTATCTAAATAATGGTTACACAAATTAGTTTTATATATTATTTAAGAAATACATTTCTTTCATAGATTTTATGTTATAGGCCATAATAAAAATATTATAGATTGAATGTAAATATTTCACTCTGAGTAAAATGGGGTGCCATTAGATGGCTAAGAGGAGAGGAATAATATGATTTTCCATTAATTTAAGTAATATTTATTGACCAACTTTAATATTCTAGTTGCTTGTTAAAAGTCCATAGAAAAAAACATCAAAATATCTGCTCTAATGGTATTTAAACACATGTGTGCTTGTGTAACTATAACATAATACATATGTAAGTTACATACTACAAAATTTGTTTGTTACAATTCAAGATAGGATGATTGGGAGTAAATACAAGGTGGGAATTGCAATGTTAAATGGGATGATCACGAGAAGACTTAGAGTGGTAATATGTGAGCAAACACTTGAAAGAAGTGAGGGGAGTTAGACATACGCTCTCTATAGCCAATGCAGACACTAATGCAGAATAGAATAGTGACCCCCTGAAAATATGTTCAAGTCCTAACCCCCAGTAACTATGAATGTGAATTTTTTTAGAAACAGAGTTTTTATGGCAGAAATTAAATTACCAATTTCAAAATGAGATCATCCTGGATTTAGAGTGGGCCCAAATCTAATGACCTTTTGTATAAGAGAAAGGAAAGGAGATTTGGGGCACAGATACTCGGGACAGGAAACCATGTGAAGATAGAGCAGACTGTAGTTATGTAGCCCCAAACTGAAATATGCCTAGAATCAACTAAAGCTGGAAGAGGCAAGGAAGGATTTTCCCCTGGATTCTTCAGTAGAGCGAAGCATCTAGAAACCTTAACTGTAGAATTTTGGACTTGACAACCATGAGAGAATTGTTGTTTTAAGCCACCGAGTTTGTGGTATTTTTTTTTTTAAGATTTATTTATATATTTGAGAGAATGAGAGAGAGAGAACATGAACGGGGAGCGGGGGAGAAGGAGAGGAGAGAATCTCAAGCAGATTCCTTGCTGAGTGTGGAGCCTGACACGGGGCTTGATCTCACAACCCTGAGATCATGACCTGAGCTGAAACCAAGAGTTGGATGTGCATCCAGTTGAGCCACCCAGGCACCCCTTGTGGTAATCTTTTATAGCAGCCCTAAGAAACTAATACAAGCAGCATTTTGGAAATTTTAATGTTATTATTCATACGTTTTCTTGATTTTTAATATTTGCTCATCTCTCTATTGAGGGTGGAAAGCCATTGGCCTGTGAAAACCTTATGTTTTCACATTACATTAAATTTTTTCTGTATATATCTATTTAATTCAGTAAAATATGAAGTGTGAATACACAGAAATAGTTTCTTGTTTATTTACTTAATAATTGAACATGATTTCATATAAAATTGAAAACTGAAGAAAACATACTGAATTTTTAATTTTTTATAATATAACCCTACAGAGATAATAATTTTGGTATATTCTGTTCCACATGTTATAGCCATATATTCAATAAGATGATAGTGAACATAAACTTTTAGTATCTTCCTTTTTATTTTAACTATGAACACTTTATCATACAATTAAGCAATTTATAAAACATGATTTTTAAATGGAAGCATAGTGTTCCATTCTTTGAATATAACATAATTTATTTAACTAATCCTCTAATTCTGAAGTTCATTTTTTTCCAGTACTTTCCTATTGTAAAAACTACTGTGATGATACCCTTATATATAACCCTATGTATAGTCTTTATCATTTCCATGTAATGAATTCTTAGATTTAGAATTATTCTATCAAAAGATGTGACCCTTTAAAAGATATTGTTCCATTTCAACAAATAGCTGCCCAGGAAGTCTGTATCAACAGAAACCCCAGAAGTAGTGTGTGATGGGGCAGCATGAAGGGTTTCAAGAATGGCTTTATAGTCTGTTCCAATCCCTACTGTATCACATAGTCTTTCATTTTGGGAAGATAATTGACTATTCATATTTTTTTTATTTGTAAATTGGGGAAATAATACAACCAATCATGTAGAATGGTTTTGAGGCTTAAGGATAATTTATGTAAAGTATTTTAACTCAATGCCCAGAATATGAGTAATCTCTCAAAAAGGGGGTTTTAGGATACGTCTAAAAAATTGTTGATCTATGTCACATATTTCTGCGAGTGCCTCTGCCCTGGTTGTCTGCTGCCTGGCCCATGGTTCTACGCCACATCTTTGCACAGTATACTCTGAAAGTGCTATTCTCTTGGAAACTTTTCTAGTTACTATCAAGTTCCACTGCTGCTTCTTGGCTGATAAACTTGCCCAGGTCTCAGCAGTACAGCAAATCTCTTATTCCAATCCATTGCTACCTCATGTTACTCTTTTCTGCGTGGATCAGGTAATATAGTGCATCCTACCATTTTTTTTTTTAAAGATTTTGCTTATCTGTTTTAGAGATGGGGGAAGGGCAGAGGCAAAGGGAGAGGGAAATTCAAGCAGACTCCACACTGAGCGAGGAGCCTGATGTAGGGCTCAATCTCATGACCCTGAAATCATGACCTGAGCTGAAATTAAGAGCCAGACATTCAACTGACTGAGCCACCCAGGTGCCCCTAATCCTACCATTTTCAGAGAATTTTCATATAATTTCTATCTTTTGAATCTAGTAATTTTCAAAGAGTAGATATCATTCAGTATTTATTATATGAATAAATGTAAGGAAGTATTTTCATATGTTTGGAAAACTATGACTAATGTCTCTTTTTCAATGCTGCATGCCATATATGCCAAATAACTAAATATTTTGCATATGTAAACATAAGTACTTCATACTACATTGTTAAGAAAAGCTACATTTTTTTCTGATAAACACATTATTAATGGCATAAATGTACTAAAAGCAAGTAAAAAGCATTCATATTTCTAACAAAAGTCAAAAAAGAGTTTTTCCTACAGCCTTAAACATTTTCCAAAAAGGTAGAAAAAGTAATACCTAATTTTAATGACCAAATAATCACCAGGTACTTCCTCAATTCTTATGGTCTAACCAGGACTGTGTTAGATACCAAACACTAAAATCCAAAAGAAGACAAGACCTTTGCCTACTGTATGATTATGCTCTAAACCCAAGCACATTAAAAACAAACAAGTCCAAAGCAACCTGTTCATTTTCAGTAACAAGTACACAAACTGAAATCCATGTGGTAAACAAAAGAAAAGTATTTGTGATTGATTTGAAGGTAATAACAAAGCACATCAAGTATATATAGAAGTACAGACCATTACACATATATTGAAATCTGAGCATAATAATTGTGTTCGGGTTCTCAGCAAAACGAAAGACCCACTTAGCTTTATAAACTTATCACCACAGAATATTTTGTTTTTGTTTTTGTTTTTGTTTTTCAAATGCACCTATTTTGGTTTTATTCCAACTACTTACAAGGGGCAGAGACATGAATCACTACACAAGTTATTTGAATTTGAATTATCAGAATCTTAAAGCATTTCCCTCAATTACTAAGATGATACAAAATGAAAGAAAACTAAAGAAAAGAGAACTGAAAAAAAAAAATGACCAAAATCAAAATGGCTTCTATGGAATTTTTTAAAGGGAGTAGAGAGAAGCAAGTGGAAATAAAGCCTTGATAATCTTGAAGTGTATTCTACACAGTCCCCAGTGGAACTATGCCCTAGTTGCCTCCAGAATGAACATCTCATTAACACATTCTTCATGGCTTTCCCTCCCTTTCCTGAATCATTCTCCTCACTCACTCATTTCTGTTCTCTTCGGTATTAACCTCCAGAAAAGTACTCAAAGGCAGCATCCTCTCCCTTCACATACACAGACAAGAAAATATATTAAATTAATATGTGGACACAATAAAAAACTCAAGGAAGATAAGCTTGGAACTCATTCATTCTCTCCTTACCCAAATATGGAAAGCCATATACAAATTACATATACATACATACATAGATATATGTATCTCCATAAACTAAATAGTACCTGGGTACCAGAATTTATGATTCTTCACTTGCATGTCCTTTCTTCCTAAATGTCTTTCTTCTTGAATATCTCCACCCATGCCAATCTGTCTCAATCCAGTCCATTTTTTAAATCCATTCTCAAATGCTATTTTCCTCATCCTGTCAACTGGATGTTAAACACTAACCCTTTGAGTTGTATCTCTTTAGAATACTTATCTTATTCAGCCCTGTATTGCAAATTTGCATTATCCATTCATTCAAGAAATATTTATAAAACCTTGACATCTAATAAGGATTAAGCCAGACTATATGGATTAAAAATAAGCAAAGCAGACACAACCCAGGTTGTCATGAAATTTATAGATTAATGAGGAAATAGATATTACTGACCATATCATAAATGTCATTTTTGAAGAATATAAATTTTATGGTATTGATCAGGGGACCAAATTTGTACCCCATTACATAATCAGTTCCTTCTCATCAAGGACCCTGTTTTATTCATCAACATCAAGCAACTACCATAGTGTCATGTATACAGTAGGTAATCTATAAGTATTTGAAATTAAAGTAGTTGAAGAGTTAAGAGACTATCAAGTAAGGTAAGGGAATTACTGCATACAAAAGTATTATTTGCTTTTTTGCTCCTATCAATGAAAAAATATAGGCAGTTTTGGTTGATCGGTTTAAATGTGTTTTTGCAGTATTTTCGCTGTAAGCTGAGATGGGTTAGCAGAAATAGTTTTTTGATTCTTAAGTTCGTTTATGTGTAAATGTGCATTTTGTGTGTGTGCTCCACTTCAAATTTGGTATAGATTTTGCCATTGATTTTTGAGAAATGGGCTATAGGAATTTCTACTTAAAAAGCTAACCCACATGTGTAATTGAAAATGTTGCAGAGCCTCTACTGTATTCCTCATTAGATCATCCTTTGAATTAAAATTGAGTTTATAGCACTAGATCAATATCTCCCATACAAGTAATTAGAATTGTTTGGGCAAAAGGTCAGAGTTCTAGAGTCCAGATGATATCATCCATCAAAATTATGTTTTCAATTCTTTTTTATGTGCTACCAGAAATATGAGAATCAAATTTTATAATGAGATTTCTACATATTAAAACCAACAGAAAATAATTTGCTAGAAAATACCTTCTCCTAAGACCATTTTTTGTTCATCGACTTGTTTTATATTTTCTAAGCTATGATACTGAGAAATGAACAAAAGTAACGTATTTCTCCTTGGAGTCTGGAAGGCAAATCACGTGGCTATTGCCAGAGCACAATCACAGAGTAGTAAGGGCCTGAATTAATTGTTAATATTGAAAGTTCCAGTGTTCTAACTTTATTTGTTGTGAACCAACACTTTTTCCAAGCTGTTAAGGCCTACACTGACACTATGTTAGTGCCATCTCTCATGGTACTTAAAAGGGTATAAAATTTGTGCATTATGGATGAATGTTTCCATGTTACAAAAATTTCCAGTGTTCAACTTTATGTTCTCTCCCTGTTGATCCAACCACCTCTAAATCTATTCCCATGCATATTTTCCCCACTCATGCTTGTATTCGTAAGCTAGATCCTTCAGCTTCTTTATGTAGTCTCTATTCTCCTTTAGCAAGTCAGTCCCTCCCTCCATGGCAATACTGGGATTCACACATGCTCTTGCTCTGGTTGCCAAAGGAGGAAGTAGCAGTAAAAGCTAAGGACAAGCATCACCTTACAAGTCACATGCCTCACATGAGGCTTCTGCAGAATTGCAAATCAAGGGAGGTCAGTATCTTTTAAGAAGGGAAGTTTAGCCATTTTTGTTGGCACAGTGGGTTCAGGAGAATCTGGGATTCTAAGATACTTAACTGTTTCTCTCCAGTTGCATACATCTCAACTCTTAGGGTCTCATTCCTTATTTTCCCCCTGACTTTGATGTAGAAGAATGCAACATTACCTAAAGTTCTGATACTCTTATAATTACCCTGAGCCTTGTCTGTTCTAATCATTAATTGTAGGAAATCAGAGAGTTTCCTTAAATGCTGCTAAGAAACAATCTTTCATATTTTGCTTGAATTGCTGATTAATTACACTGTGCTTCTCATTATTTCTCTTCATTGAACCAATGACCTTAGGTAACTGTCACCCAATTCCACAGTTCTTTTAGTCATTATTTCTTGATACTTCTCTAGTAACATATATATTGTGCAAAACAATATTTTTTTTCTTTTTCCTTAAAAAGTATCCCAACCAAACTTCTCACAGCTAAACATTTCAACAATTCCACTGTTACAGAATTCTAGGAGCTAGTGATACTCCACCTTCTACCTATAATAAGGTCCTTACTGCTGGCTGACTTATTGCTGGCCAACTGACAAATGATCCATATCCTAAATCTCGTTTTGGAGTCTGTTTCTAGGACAACTTCTGGTGTCAGCCCTCTTAGATTGATTTTGTTGAGACAATGAAGCAGTTTCTGTGTGAAGAGGTTCATTGGAATAAGTTCTTAGGTAACACACTTGTGAGAAAGTGATGAGTAGAAGGAGAAGCTGACATGCAACATGTCAACTGAGGTCTCAGGTGATACATTTTGGGAGTTGTCCAAAACTGAGGCAAGAGAGCCAGGTTTTGAAATCCTACATAAACCAGGTATTTTCTGTGAGACTTCTATGAAGGAACCTGTTTCCTATATTGGGGGTATTCCTTATGGGGGCACATCTATGAGCCATCAGCAGGTGATGATCCCAATACCTGGAGGGTAAATAGGTTTCCCTATAGAAAGGATATGAACAAGGAGGATAGAGAATGTCTTAATCCATTCATATTGGTATAACACAATACCAGAGACCGGATAGCTTATAAACAACAGAAATTTACTTCTCACAGTTGTGGAGGCTGGAAGTCTAAGATCAGGTATCAGTCTGGTTGGGTGTGTGCCCTCCCATGTCACAGACTTCCCATATCCCCCAATAGTGGCAAAACCTAGGGAGTTCTGTGTGATCTTTTTCATAAGAGAAGTAATCTCATTCATGAGGGTTCCACCTCATGACATAAGCACTCCCAAAGACCCCATCTTCTATACCAGCCTGGCAAAGGAGACAACAGAGTAAAAAGGCAAGTTATAGAATAGGAGAGGTTATTTGTTGTTGTTGTTGTTTTAAGATTTTATTTATTTATTTCACAGAGAGAAAGAGAGCACAAGCAGGGGGAGCAGAAGATAGAGAGGGAGAAACAGACTCCCCGCTGAACAAGGAGCCCAACATGGGACTCAATCCCAGGACCCCAGGATCATGACCTCAGCCAAAGACAGACACTTAACTGACTGAGCCACCCAGGTGCCCCTCGGAGAAGGTATTTGTAAACCATTTATCTGGTAGGCAGTAAATCTCCAAAATATGTAAGAAACTCCTACAACTCAATAGTAAAAAAACAAATAACCTAATTTAAAAATGGGCAGAGTTTGAATAGACATTTCTCAAGGAAGATATACAAATAGCCAGTAGGTATATGAAAAGATATTCGTCATTAATTATCCAGGAAATACAAAACAAATCAACAATAAGGTATCATCTCACACCTATAAGAATGTCATTTATTAAAAAAGAAAAAGTAACATTGTGTGTCAACATACTCAGAAATAAAAACAACCCACAAATGTTTATAAGAATGTACAGAAACTGAAACACTTGCACACTGCTGGTGGGGAAAAAATGGTACGGCCACAGTAAAACAGTACAGAGCTTCCTCAAAAATTTTTAAATAAAATTATCATATGACCCGGCAATCCCACTTTTAGATATCCAAAACAGCTGAAATCAGGATCTTGAAGAGATACTAGCATTCTTATATTCACTGCAGTATTACTCAAAACAGTCAAGATATGGCAACAACATAAATTTCCACTGGTAGATGAACAGATAAAGAAAATGTGATGTGAGATATATATGATGGAATACTTTTTAACCTTTAAAAAGAAGGAAATTCTATAGTAAGCAACAACATGGATGAACTTTAATGACATTATTCCAAGTGAAATAAGCCAGCCACAGAAAGATAAATGCATCAAGATTTTACTTACACGAGGCATCTAAATCATCAAATTCATAGAATCAAAGAGTGGAATGGTGGTTGCCAGGGGCTGGAGGGAGAGGGCAATAGGCCATTTCTAATGGAAAGCCATGACAGTCTAGTCAAGCAAGATGAATAAGCTCTAGAAATAGGCTGTACACTGTTGTACCGTACTACAGTCAACAAAAAATATATTGTATACTTAAAAATTTGTTAACAGGCTAAATCTCATGTTTATCACAATAAAATAAAAATAGAAAAGAAAATTAACTAATATAGATGGTATGTATCAAGATCCATAAAAATTACCTTTTGCTTAATAATTCAACCTTTAATCACAAATAATTTACCCTAATTAGAGAAAAAGTTTTATGGTTAAATATTTAAGCAAGTGAACATCCATATCAAAATCACTTTGTAGAATTACAAAAAGGCCACCAAAATAAATGTTCCCCCCTTCCAAGAAAAAAAAATGACAGCAGTCATTTTTTCATTCGTTGTGCACTGGACTCTTTTTTGACTGAATGAAAAAGAAAGGGTTTGGTGTAATTCCTGATGGGGTATGTTATCTTTCATGCCACAGTTTGTGAAGTATAATTGTGATTCGCCATTTAATTGTCATGGCCAGGCAGAAAAAAAAAAAAAAAAAACAATAAAAATACAAAGACTAGGTTAAGCAAACAAAAAGCATATATTTTTAAAAAACAAAAATTTTTAGGACACTTGGATGGCTTGGTCAGTTAAGCATCCAACTCTTGATTTTGGCTCAGGTCATGATCTCAGGGTTGGGCGATAGGGCCCCATGTCGGGCTCTGCACTGAGTGTGGAGCCTGCTTGAGATTCTCTCTCTCCCTCTCCCTTGGCCCCCACCCCTGCTTGTGCACGCTCTCTCTCTCTCCAAAACAAAACAAAACAAAACAACAACAAAAAAACCCTAAATTTGTATAACTGCTTATTTATTTATATGGAATTCTACATCAAAAATTATTTTGCTTAATCCTCTTAACAACCATGTGAGGCAGACAAGCTAAACTGCATTAGCCCCATTTTGCAGGCAAGAGTAGAAACATTATTCCTATATTTTGTATAAGACAAACATCATTTTAAAGAAATTTGATTTCACAATGCTTTAGAGAAAAAATGATGAATTTACTAAATTGATATGTGGTTTCTATGAAATCTCAATTTTCCTAATGAAATTTCCACAATGTCCTCATATTGAAATATTGGTAAAAAATGAAAACTGCTTTTTATTTTACTACTAGGCGTCAAAGCCATGGTTAACATTTTAAATATAAGTACATTTCCAGTCGAAGAATGATCAAAAGTATAAAAGACTATTATTAATTCTCATCTTGTGAACACCAAAATGCTGTTCCCTATGTTAAAAAACATGATAGAAAACATCTGAGTTACACAAAGTTACTTGATTCTCTTCTTAGTCACCAGCATTGAACATCTGCAATCTAGGAAATAATATTTATTTTAAATGTTCTGCTATTTTTCTGAAACTATATTCTTCATGTAAAAATCCAAGCTACTTATTTTTAGAATATTTAGGAGTCCAAATATAACAGAGCTACTCAATATTATTTATTGTATGAAGGCATGACATGATATAACTTAATGTGGTATGCTTTTATTTCTTATAAAGAATCACTGTGGACTATTCTTTGCATTCATTTTGGAATATGGATCATATATAGAAGTAACAAAATATCCAAGTACGGACATATTAGTAAAATTAGTACAGAGTTTTTTGAGTTGGATATTATGTGTGGTCTGACACCTTCTTAAAGAGTCATGAAATTAATTAAAATGTATTACTATGTTTAACTTCACCTCATACCCTTTCCACAGATGCTTAAAGATCACTTACGCTTCAGCCTCTTCTCCATAACCATTTCAAGTCCTCATTTATGTCAATCTTATCTACTGTTGTGTGACCTCTAATTTCCAGCAAGGTACTGCACAATCATCCTGAGTCCCATTCCTTGTTTTTAGCTGGTACTCATCTATTGTTTTTACCCCTTTCTTACTTATTTTTGTAATTAAAAAATATTTCTATATTTCTTGACATTTGTCCTTAAATTAGACACTTGTGGTCAATGGGAATGGATTACCAAGAAATTTTTTTTCCTGTCAATGTCATATTTTCTCATGCCCAGGTCCATTTTGGGTTAAGTTTATGTGCAGAGTATTTGTATGTTAGACTATAAGATAAGGAGATGATAGACATTTAAATCATTTGTATTTGAAACAATAAATAATCAAACAGCTTCCTTCTGGCTCCTCCAGAAATAGATGAAGTCTGTTATAGAAGATGTTTTATCCTAACCATGGTACCAGCGAGGATATTAAAACATATTTAGTGACATTGTCTGATGAGAGTACACTTGAACAACACTGCATTATATGAAAAACAGCACATGCATTTTGGGGGCACTTTTTATTACATTTTCTTATAGTGCATTTCTTTTCACTTATCATTTAGCAGTTAACAAAAGCAAAGAAAAACAAAATGTTTTATACTATCTATACATAAAGTGGCACCCCCAAAAGGAAGACTTTTCTTTGGGATAAAATTCTGTTGAGGTCATTAGAACTCATTTTTTGAAAATGGAAAACACGGAAAATTACATATGTATAGGATAACATTTTTTAAAGAGAGATCATTTACTTACCTGTTATCTCTTAGTTTAATTAAGGAAGAATTACACAGTTTTCACAAAGAGGCTTATATTTCAAATACAGGGCATGGGAGACATCTAATAGGTCTAATATAGGCAAAAATACTAAGAAAATTTACTTTCTAAAATAATTTATTGATATTTTGTGACCTAAAGGAATCCACTCCCTTATCTAAGTGACTAAAAATGTATATATATTTGCCATTAACAAACAAGTTCAATTTCTTCTCCTGTTTTAGGAAAAAAAAATAAAAACAGAAATTAATGTGGGGTGCCTGGGTGGCTCAGTCATTAAGCACCTGCCTTCAGCTCAGGTCATGATCCCAAGGTCCTGCGATAGAGCCCTGCGCATCAGGCTCCCTGCTTGGCGGGAAGCCTGCTTCTCCCTCTCCCACTCCCCCTGCTTGTGTTCCCTCTCCTCTCTCTATGTCTCTCTCTGTGAAATAAATAAATAAAATCTTCTTTTAAAAAAATAAATTAATGGGTATATTTTAGGAAGTGTAAAGCAGGGCATAGCTACTAAGTATGCAAGTCTCTCTATATATTATTTCATTTAATCTTATCAGAGCTCCAATAATTTATCACCTATCCCATTTTTTTCTGTTGAGAAAGAAACCAAAAGTCAGGGGGAGTTCAGTGGCTTATCCATGGTTACATACCATAGAGTGGAAGTCAGATTCAAATATAAAAACTGCTTGACTCCTGATTTAATGCTTTTTTTAAAAAAAATATACACCACAATGATTCACAATGAAACTGTAAATGTTATACTGAGAAAAAAACACGCTAATGGCTAATTTGAAAACAGTTATATATGCTCTTTAATCATAATACAGGGATGATAGGGACAATTTTAAAAATAGAGAAAGGGGTTGCTAATCCAGCAAAAATTTGAAGTGTGTCCTTTGTCCAAATAGCCCCCTACAGTGATTCCTCAGTATTTGGCATTCCATCATCAGGATATCATCCTTCATCCAGGAAGACCTTGTTAGAAGGAATATATTCCTTGCAGAACAATATGTGAAGTCTATTACTTAGCCATGTTATGATTTATGAGATTGCTGTCCTCTATGAGATGAGGAACTAATAAAGCCCTGGAATGAGGAAGCACCTACATAAGAGGGATAGTCAGAAGAGAGAACTACATGGCATTAAACAGAGTCTTTTGCTTATTCTTCAGGACCTCCTATGCTGTTTCTGCCTAAATGTAAATAAGATGAAGCGGACCCTACCACAACTTACTAACCCTTCCCTTGTGAGAAAACATATACTAAGATACTAATTCTTAGTTTTGGCTCCTACCAACATACCAAAATGTAGTAAATGGTTAGCTAACATGTTTCCCTTACTCAGGAATATCTTCTATACTTCCTGCCATGACTTAAGATAACATTTACCTAGTTAACCTCTTAAAATCTTTAACAGTTATTCATTGAGTACATTGCTATAAGATGGAGAACAAGAGGACACAAGGAACATAAGAAGGCAAGCACAACATGAGTTCACTGGATACTTATAGAACATGCTCTTTGCTTAAGTTCTATGAAATATTGCATCTAACCGACCCTCAGAAACTTTGTTCCCAATTTTCCCTCATAACTCATAAACTCTGTCCTCTTTGTGACAAAATGCCCCACAAAACTGTGGAAGAACATTTTCAAATGTTGCTATATATACTTGCTTATGCTAGAAGTCAGAAGCTAGGTTCAAATAAGAAGCCTACACTAAAAAGACATGGAAGCCAGATAAAGTGCTATTATAGGGAGGCAGAAAGATGTTGCATGGCACTTGGCAAAAAGTAACCAGATATGAGTAACTATCCTAGATCACAATGCCTGGGGAAACCTCTCGGGATCCAGGGACACACAACATTTTAGCATTTTTCCCAGCAAAATCCTTCACTGTGCTCAAATCTAAAGAGTTAGTGTAGGAGATGGTGTAATAAGGTTCTTGAATATTGGAGCACATCAAATCAGATTCTAACTGGTCATCTGGAAACACAGGTGGTTCCAAAATCTAGAGAGACCTTAGAGGAAGCAAATTTGGGACAACTCAAGCAGATATGTTTGAATGCGACCATACTTTCAAACAAATTCACAAACTCAAGCAGATATGTTTGAATGCGACCATACTTTCAAATCCTTGAGAGTGTGAAAAAAATGACTAAAATAGATAATCCAACTTTCCTATTTTATGGGATCCAAACCAAGTCTCCATTTCCTCCAACAATTCATGGAGGTGTTTGGGTGAGAGCTGGGAAGTAAAGAAGCAGGGGATAGAGTTAAAAAGAAATCTGAAAGTACCAAGTCATCTTTAATTTGAGGCTAGACCAATTTTTGTGGTACTAATTTTGACATCAAAACCACTTTTTCTAATTCTACAAAACAAATCCTTATGCTTCCCATGGACCTTCTACTTGTTCATTCACTCTCTTTAGATAATTTGAGACAAAATTTATTACCTTCAGTTAATGTAGGTGAGAAATTTTGGAGTGACTTAGCTGGGTGATTCTGACTCAGGGTCTTTGATAGGTTGCAGTCAAAACATCAGCTAAGGCTACAGTCAGCTGAATCCTGACTGGAGCAAGACGATCTACTTCCAAGGTGACTTACTCACATGGATGAATAATTGATGATGACTATGGGTGGGAGGCCTTAGTTTCTCCCAAACAAGCTGCTTGATTATCTTTGTAACCTGGCAGCTAGCTTTCTCAAAATGAAAATTGTGAGCAAGAACCAGGCAGAACTATACTGTTTATAACCTAGCTTTCAAAATCACATTGCATCACCTTTCCCAGATTATGTTCATTAAAAGAGAGTCATTAAATCTAAGCACATTCAAGGGAAGGGAAATAAAACTCCATCTTTTAAAGAGTGGAATATCTTAAAGAGTGGAATATCAAAGAATTTGTGAATAAATTTTAAAACCAGCACATTCACTTATTCAACACTGGGTCTGTCCATTTATACGTTCAACAAACATTAACAAACATTCCATACCTTCAGGCTCTGGAATGAATTTTCTAGAATAGCAACACAATATTGATATTCTCCCCCCTTGCTCAATAAGGAAATGAGAATTTGCAATGAGAATTAACAGTATTGCCCTTCAATTTGTCTCTCAAATGTAAGATAATCCTGCCCAACAAAAATCCAATTCAACAGTTGATTTGGATTCATTATGTCCTGACATTTTAATACAAAAATTAATGGTTTCTTATGCTCCAATTTTGATCGAAAGATGACCAAACAAGGTAAAAGAACATATGTTTGTTAATGGGAATTATAAGAAAAGTCCTTCATGGCCTTCTACTCAAACTTCATGATAATCTTATATTTACATAATTTTCTTCATTTTACAGTAAGCCCTGGAGTCAGATTCTGAAATGTTAAATAATCATAAACCATACTCATAAGAATTTAACTAATCTGAAAAAAGAATTTACCCATTTGAAATCCAACCAAAGTTGGATTCCAAAATTTATGTTCTTTTCACTTCTCAGTGGACATAGATGGAAAAAAAAAAGTAGGAACCCCTTCAGCCAATAAATTATTTAACCAAATATTTATTTTAAAACATTAGTTCTGACTTACTGAAAGAACTTTTGAAACCAAATCTTGCACTCTACCTTAACTGAGGCATTTTTCTAAAAAACTGTTATCTGAAACTTATAAAATGCACATGCACCAACTCTTACCATCCTAAGTATCAATAGATTTTAAGATTTGATGAAATTTATCTGCAATCTATCTCTGAGTAAAGACAGAGAGATCAAAAATAAAGTTGAGCAGTAAAACAGTAACAGATTAAGTGAGGATTGTCTTAAATAGTAAATTGTACTGAATTCTATTTAATCATCTCTGATCAAATTTTAAAAATCATGGTGACCCAAAATCTTTCTAGTTCTTAGATGATTTTTTAAAAAATATTTTATTTATTTATTTGTCAGAGAGAGAGAGCACAAGTAGGGGGGAGCCACAGGCAGAAGGAGAAGCAGGCTCCCCTAAGAAGCCCGATGTGGGACTCGATCCCAGGATCCTGGGATCATGACCTGAGGCAAAGGCAGACGCCCAACCGACTGAGCCACCAAAGCATCCCTTAGATTTTTTTTTTTTAAAGCATGAAGATGTTTCTATGGAGATGGGCCAATTTATAATGGCAAAAGCAGAATTCTAAAAATTTTGTATAACTGGTTAAATCTTTCTATTTGGAAGATGTCTAAATCATTATATCCATTTTATTCTATCTTATAATATCCATTCAATGATACTTATGGGAGTGCAATCTCATGTATGTATGCCTAAAATGTATGTGACCAGGTTACTCCAAATGCCACAATCAGGAAAAAAATGGAGTCTCCACACAGTGTTTGTATATTTCTAACAGAGTCTGAATTTGTAGGTTTCCAGAAAATGCAAGCATCTAGGAACATATATGAACACATATGAACATGTAATTCAAGTTAAAAGAAGTGCCTAAAATTATAAGAATAAAATTAGTAAAAGTGATTCATTGTATTTTCCTTTTAAATTCCTCAGTTTAGACCATTTATCACTTTTATTTATTAAAACAATGAATGACAGCAAATTTCTCTCCATAGACAATTGGAAAATCATTTTTTTTTCTTTATGGATATGAAAGCTTTTGTTATTTAGTGTCATAGTTAGCATAATAAAGACAATTATTATTTATATTTTAATGCCTAAGTGAGATGGATTAATGCATGACAATAATTGCCAATTGAACAATAACTGCAAAATAGTTTTTATTCTCTCTTAAGCCAAAGATCTACTCTAATTCTTGTAACTCATTTCATAGAACAGAGAATATACAGCATTCTGAGAGTTTACTGACCTTTACTTTTTTTCCAGAAATCTAAAAATATCAAATAACCATTGAAGTAAACATGTGGAGGCAACCAATGGAAGTAAGCATTCCTTCATATACTCATTCCTTTATTCATTCATTCATTCTTCACATGTGCCAGGTCATGTAGGAATATTTTTGGTAAGTGTAACATACAGGTGCTCAGTGTTTGGGGGCTTAAAATCTAGGAAAACCCACGTCTCAAAAATGTAAGTAATTTATCAAATATTTACACTAAAGCAGAATTTTTTTTTCCTGAAGCAGCTCTGATTAAGAATAAAAAATATAAAAACTGCTATCAACAAAAGAGAAAAACAGAGGTTACTTTAAAAAAAAATAAAAGATACAGAATGTAAACTTTAATTTTTAACCCTGTCATTTTAAAAAATATATGTGTGAAGGCTACATCAAGATAAACATATCAGGGCGCCTGGGTGGCTCAGTTGGTTAAGTGACTGCCTTTGGCTCGGGTCATGATCCCAGAGTCCTGGGGTCGAGTCCCACGTCAGGCTCCCAGCTCGGCGGGGAGCCTGCTTCTCCCTCTGACCCTCTCCCCTCTCATGTTGTTTTTCTCTCTCTCTCTCTCAAATAAATAAATAAAATCTTAAAAAAAAGATAAATATATCAGCTGCTGCAGCAATTTTTAAGTCACAATCTCTATTAGCTTTAAAATTTCTGGGTCAAAAGACTCTGATTATTAGGTAGTGTAAAATATTTTATCTACAGTTATAACTTAATCTTGGCTCTTCTTAACTGAGTACATATCTTAACTTTGGGAAATTGAAATTAAGCTGAAGGAAATGTATTGGAAGATAAATGAGGGACAGGGAGGATGATGGATCACATAAATGGCAAAAAGATGAGAACCCAAATTTGGAAACAGATAAGATTCAAGGCAACCACAGGATTTAGAAGGAATAACTGTAATAATGGCCTCAGGGCCACCAGTACACCATCCAGATCCTGTCACAATTTTTTTTCTCAATTTCTTTGTCCATTTAGTGATGAATCAAAATTCAAGAATGGAGTATACAATTTGACAATTTTGGAGTGATATGCCTGTCTACTAATTTGGAAAATATATATATTCCTGATCTACACTTTCCAGAAAACCTTTAGTTGGGTTACTCAGTTTACTAAATTATCCATAAACTTAATAACTATATATTACTGCCTTTCTTAGACAATTCTACCATCTATTTCACCCCTCTGTCTCCTACAGATGTTCCTATAATTCTATTTTGACCAGGATTAGTCTTTTTCCCCCCTAAAATGTCTCCCCAATCTTTGCAACTACATCAATAGTCTCTGTGTTGACAACTCTCATTATCTCACTATCAACTGCTGCGTCCAGCCTCTCAGTCTTATTGAATGACAGACAATAAGTAACTCTAGAAAATGGTAATGCTTTTTGCCACATTATTACTTTGTATGTCACATAATTAAGATTAAAAATTATTTAAATATTCTGAAACAAAATATATTTGAGCTTTTTGGTACACTCCGTTTCACTTGATGCCTAATAAAAATGTTTCCATTTCTAAAATATGAATATACTTATATACCCTCTGCCTCACTGTTCTCTACTTGACTAATATTCCTTTAATTTTCAACTCAGGAACAAATAGATTCTCCAAGAGCAGAGCTGTTTATCAAAGAAGTTCTAAATGAAAGTTGCTGATGAACTACTTGATTAACAGAAATAGCTTAGTTCTAGTTGATATACCCCCAAAACAAATATTCACTTGAATGACTTAGAAAAAACTGAATAAGATAATGAACAAAAATAATGTATTTCTTTTTTTAAATTTTTTTAAAGATTTTATTTAGTGATTTGACAGAGAGAGACACAGTGAGAGCTGGGACACAAGCAGGGGGAGTGGGAGAGGGAGAAGCAGGCTTCCCACGGAGCAGGGAGCCCGATGTGGGGCTCAATCCCAGGACCCTGGGATCTTGACCTGAGCCGAAGGAAGACGCTTAACAACTGAGCCACCCAGGTGCCCCAAATATAATGTATTTCTTAAGAGAAATATTTCACCCAAGGCCACAATTCTTTGTTTGGATCTAAAAGAGGCAACCTTTGGAAAATTCAGGTATTTTACTTTGTTTGCAATACTCATTCATATATTTGCTATTTTTACAGACATACACAATGTTCTAAAGTATAAGTGGCCATTAGTTTAAGCCAAGTCTAATGTGAGAATTCTATTTAACTTTTTAAGAGACAACTCCTGATGTAAAGGTATTCCAAATTAGTTTTTAAAATGCACAGGAATGAGAAATAATCTCTTGATAATTCTCATAAAACTACCAAAGTTCTTTCCTTCGCTCTTTAAGAAAGCATTATATTGGCAAAGTAAATTAAGGACTTGGCAAATTAAGAATAACATTGCCTGGGACTGTTTGTTTGGGATGTGCTAATCAACAAACTTGCCATTCTGAATACATGGATCTGGTCTGTAAAAATAAGGTACTTTTTCCAGACCATAGAAATTTCAGTCATAACATTTTTTACATAATCATTCACTCTAAGCCTAGTATGTACAGACTAGGAAACACATATACTTGATTAGACAGAGCAGATGTGAGGATAAATATTCACCTTCATGAGTATGTCCTAAAATTTCTACATCTCAAAGGCTGGTGTGCTCAGATTCACAAAAGTCCAGATTCCCATTCCCAATTGAAAAGATGTAGGAAGAAGAGCAATAAAAGCAAAATCTCAAATAATCACGTAACCATGTTAAGAGAGATTCTCAGTCAGATCTAATCCTGTCAAAACTGGCCAAGAGGAATTAGTCACTTAAAATCATATAAAGTCAGCCTCCCTTGAGGTGGGTGAAATAATCTGTACGATTTTTTTAACCTCTCTTTTTGCCACCCCAATATATGAATAGAGTTTATTAGAATATTCTAAAATTAGAATGCCACAGTTATCGCTTTAACTTCCTTTTTTCTTAGGAAGTTTTGCAGTTGCACAAAGCTGGGCAGAAAACTTAAAGGAACAGTAACAATTGCAGAGAAAATCACTTCAGAGAGAGGTACCTAGCTTAAAGTCACTGTATTCAATAACCCAGCATAAAGGTAGGTAGGTCAGAACTACAGACAGACTGGTAGAATAGCAAATTGGTTAAGTCAATGGATAAATAGATACATATAGATATAAGTACGTAGGTTTGCAATGCTTTTCGTATAATATGCAGATATCAATCATCACATCTTCCTCATTATAGAGCAGGAAGAGTGAACACAATAATGCACTAATTTAATGACTTATTTAGTACTCATTAATCAAATACTCATTAATTTCTATGCACGTGCAGGGCCTTCTACTAGATAAAGAAATGCAGTGTTGAACCAAAAGCATTAAATGTATTTGTCCATGGACATTACATTTTCATGACAAAAGACTGAGGGATAACAAATGGCACCCAGGCACTTGCGCAAACATACACACCAGGTAGTGAAATAGAGATATTATATATATGATATGCATAAATATAAGTATACTGGGGTATAAAATATATAGTTGTATTAGGTATGTTTGTATATGTATATATGTGATATATATGTGCATATGTACATATACATGTATGTATGTGCACATAGGTATTTAATGAATATATACAAGGCATATGTATATCATAATATGTATCAGGTAGTAACAATTCCAGTGATGAAAAATAAAGCAGATTAAGAGAGATTTTGAGTTTTCTGTGGGCTGGGGGTTTGCTATTTTATACAGAAAAGTCAGAGCAAACTTTTTGTTGTGATGTGATTTGATCACAGAATTGGGTGGAAGATGTTTCAGATCCTATAGCAGGACTATGTATACAATGTTAAGAGCTTTTGATTTTTGTCCTGAGCAATATCAGAAGTTATTGGAGAGTTCTGAGAAGAAAAATGACACAGACTGTAGAAGCCTTCTGGCTACCTCGTGGAGAATAGACTATAGGGGTGAATGTGCTAACAGGGAAATCAATTGGGGACCACTGTGACAAATACTCCAGCCAAGGGATGCTGGTGACAGGGAAGGCAGTAAACCTATGAATTCTGTACCTGTGTATTTTTTTAAAGTTCTGAACCTTCACTGTACACTACTGTGGTGTAGCATATCATTTTACATCATAGGCCTTTCCTTTCTTCCCTGGTTCAAATCTATATACTAAGATATTTCTGCCTCTCTATATAATTCCTTAAATATCTAAGGCTGAGATGCATTATCTTTATAAACTATTATATAAATCAAGCCATATTCAGCCTATGATATTTTTAATATTATTTCTAAATGTTAAATATGTAATAACAGTATGATATTTGGAGGTAGAAATAAAAGAAAAATAAAAATCATATTTAATTCTACGAGATCTAGGCATTAGCACTCTTTTGTTCTATATACAAATATATATATGTGTATGATTTTCATCACTATAAATATAGAATGTTGTATTATTTCTTACATACATATGTATATATTTATATAAACCTATATATATTTAAATATCTATTTTATTAAAAAATTATGGTTTGTAATATTTAATTATATTTATATATCATTCTTATATTTTTGTTATTAATTATTTTATTCACTTAATATTTACTGAGTGCCTACTGTAGACAGGGCTACTCTTGGCACTTGGATTACATCAGTCAAAAAAACTTAAAAAACAAGAACTCTGCACAGATACAACTTATATTCCCATGCTAGGTAATAGCTGAATAATAAACATAGTAAATGAGTAAATTGAAACAATACATTAGAAGGTAATAAATATCCTGGGAAAAAAATGGCACTGTATAAAAAGGATTACGATGAGCCTGAAGTAAGATGTGGTGGCCAGAGTTGACCTCATTGAGAAGGAATTGCTACTTTTTTTTTCATTATAAAGAGGTATGTGTATCTTTTGTTCATAAACTTATCTAAAACTTGAAATTTTTCTTAGATACATTCCTAGAAAGGGAATTAATGGGTTTAAGAGAAAGACTCTTTTTAAACCAACTTATGCACATATCAGCAGAGTTCAAGTGATTATTTGAATGTTCCTTGATAGCTATTAATCCTTAATGACTTTAAGTACTTTATTAATATTTACCCACTTTGTTTTTGGATTGTTAATACTGGCATTTTCATTTGCATTCCTTGAATAATTTTGATGTTCCCCCAAAGGTGTTAAGTATTCCAATTTATTATTTGGTGAAATGACAATTTTGATATTCCTTGCTTGCTTTTCTATTATATTTTATTTTTCTAATTTTGGTGTTCATCTGTATGTCCCCCACCCCCCTTTTTTTTTTTTTTTTGCAAGGGGTCTCTAAGAGTAGAATCAAGAATGAAAATTATAAGACTTTATTTTTTAAAACAGTTTTAGGTTTACAACAAAACAGATGGGAAGGTGCAAGGATTTCCCATATATATTTCTGTTTGACGGGTATTAAAGTTTCCATCATGGCAGTGGATTCATCCATTTCTCGAAGTTGTATCAGTTTTTGCTTCATGTATTTTAGATGCTGTTATTAGGTACATACTCAATTTCCCTACTCTGAAGTCTGCTGTGTCTGCAATACAGCAACTCCCACTTCCTCTGATTAGTGTTAACATGGTACATGTTTCATCACTCCTTTATTTTAATTTGTGTCTTTACATTTAAAGAGGATTCGTGTAGAAAATACACAGCTGATTCTCACTTTTCAATTCACTCAATCTCTGACTTTTAATTGGTGTATTAGACCATTGATATATAAGGTGACTATTGATATAGATAAATTACTGTATTTATGACTTTTATTATTTCTTGCCCTTTCTCTTGTTCATATTTTTGTCTTCCATCATTTTTATGCTTTTTGTAGTTTTAATTGAATATTTTATATGATTCCATTTCCTCTACTTCCTTAGTATATCAATTATATTTCTTTATTTTACAGTTTGTTTGTTTTTTTAGTATTTGTCCTAGAGTTTGCCATATACATTTACAAAGAATCCAAGTCCAGGGGCACCTGGGTGGCTCAGTCGGTTAAGCGGCTGCCTTCAGCTCAGGTCATATTCCCAGGGTCCTGGGATCGAGCCCCGCATCGGGCTCCCTGCTCTGCAGGAGCCTGCTTCTCCCCCTCCCACACCTCCTGCTTGTGTTCCCTCTCTCGCTGTGTCTCTCTCTGTCAAATAAATAAATAAAATCTTTAAAAAAAAAAGAATCCAAGTCCACTTTTAAATAACCTATGCTGCTTCATGGGTAGTGCAAATAACATAATAATAAAATATTCCTAATTCCTCCCTCCTGTCCCTTGCATTATTACTATCATTCATTTCACTTATACATAAGCATAAATATGTGCATAAGTATATATAATTGAATACAATCTCACTATTATTATAAACACATTGTTAACTGTTGGGTTAATTAATAAGATAAAGTTTCTATCTTTCACTTATTCCTTATAGTTTATGACTTACATAATTTTCTTTCTCTTTAAAGAAATTCTTTTAACATTTCTTTCAAGGCAGATGTACTGGCAAAAAAATTCCTTTAATTTTTTTTTCTGGGAAAGTATTTCTCCTTCAATATTGGAGAATAATTTCAAAGGTACAGAGTTCTAGGTTGGTATTTTTCTTTTCTCAACCCTTAAATATTTTACTCAACTCTTCCTGCTTGCATGGTTTCTGAGAAGTCAGACATAAATCTTATCTTTGCCTCTTTATTCATAAGGTTGGTTCTTCTCATTTTTCTTCTTTCATTTTGTTATCTTTGATTTTCTATAGTTTGGGTACAATATGTCTAGGTTTTACTTCATGTAATTTTGAAAATCCACTTTACACTTTTAATAATTTATCTGTAAATATTTTTTGAGATTATCTAATCTGAAATCTTATTATAGAAAATAATTCAAATGAATTCAAGAAAAACAGTGACTTGTCTAAAGAAAATGACAGACCTAGGGTGGAAAAAAATCTATAATATGTTGATATCTACTCTATTCTTCTTCCCACTAAAAGCCTACGTTTGAAAGTAAAGTAGGAAGCATACAGGAAAGTATTACTTTACTTTATTTACCAGAGATGTTAGATAACAATCTCACAAATAGCCAAGACTTTTTGACAATTCTAGAAGTAAACCTTAGTCATCAATCTAAATAATAGTGTATTAAAATAAAAAGCTTGCAATACTATTTCATGTCATTCAGAAAATTGGTTTGATTTTACTGAGATGCATTATCTTTGTACTCATAAATATCAGAGTCATTAGTAGGTAATATCTTCATGGAAAAAAACAGAAAATATTTTATTTAGAGTTGCTAATTTTCAAAATGTAATAGATAACCATAATTGTAATTCATCCCTTGATTATATGTAGCCATACATATTCTTCAAGGGATAATGTGCATATTACTTGTCTCCTAAAGAGTACTGCATTTCTTTCAGCATAGAGAATATCTGATACATAGTATAAAGCCCCTGACATTTGTGTATAAATCCTCTTTGGGTGACTAAATGCTTTTGCTATTCCTGCCATTATTATAAATTGTAAAATTTAATATAGCCTGACATATTTTGCTCAACAAAATGGGGCTTCAATTGATTTTAAAAATATAATTTCTTTGTATTTAATACTAAATCTTCCAGAATTAAAAGTACCACCTTCTTTATTTTCCTTTAAGGTATCAAGTGGTGTCTGCTTTTTGGGTAAAAACATAAACGATAAGCGATTTTCTCAAAACTCTTCATCATCAATATAAGGTCTACCTGCTGAGATAATTTCAGACTGGCATGAAGACTAGAACAGTTACCAGCAAGTCACTTATCTTTCATGATGTGTTGTAAATATTCTTTGACTTAAGATAATTATGAAATTTGAGGAATGCTCATTTATATGTGTGGCTCCTTTTAGCAAAGGAGACAAACTTGGAATATAGTTTCCATTTGTAAAAGGAGTAGGAAGTACAGAGAATTTTTGGGTTTTTTTATTTCATTTTTTAAGATTTTATTTATTAATTTGACAAAGAGAGAGAGAGAGCACAAACAGGGGAAAGAAGGGTCCCCACTAAACAGAGAGCCCGACATGGGGCTCAGTCCCAGGACCCTTAGATCATGACCTGAGCCAAAGGCAGACACTTAACCTACCGAACCACCCAAGGGTCCCATGAGAATTTTTAGTAAATATTCTTAGTCTGAAGAATTGTACTTAACTGATGAAATAATTATGTGTATGTATAAAGAGAGAAATTATGTTACATAAATATTTAGTTATATACATTATATATTAGAGAGACAGCAAGATAAAGTTTATATATAATTACATAATTAGTGTGTGTGTGTTTATATATATGTATACAAATATAGGAAAATAATTTGCTATGTTTCCTCAGAATCAAGTGTATGCAGAAGGGGACACATGTGATTTTCTGCCACATCGTTTATACATATGATTGGTCTATTTACTAACTTGGATTCCTTTGTTTTTTGTTTAACTTATGCTCACTTTAATTTAAATGAAACAGTTTTTAAGGTTTAGCCAATCAAAGCAGAACATCCTTGATAATAACTTTAGGATTAGAAACTCAATATTGATGTTTGAACCGAGCACACTGGCAAACCTTCCAAGGAATTTTATGTCTCCAAAGAATGCCATTGGAAACTACAAAGTAATAATAGAAATAATCAGAAACAGCCACATTTTATGTTTTACAGAGGGCACATATTTATAATGATAAGAATGGGTTTCCTATGTTTCAGGTACTATTCCAAAATCTTTACATAAATTGAGTCATTTAATCCTCATAAGAACCCCATATATATTTGCCATCAATATCTTATAGGTAAAGATAGCAAAGCAAAAGGTTAAATAACTTGTCTAAGATCTCACAGCAAGCAAACTAGAGCTTGAGTTTGATTCCCATCTGACTCTGCAACCACCACACTACGTCAGTGTGGTATCTTCTACCACCTCTGTATTCACAACTACAGAAATGTGATCATATGGGCACCCTACAGCTAGATGAGAACAGCTGTTTCATGTGCAGTGATAGATGATAAAGATTTGATAATAGGACTCTGTGGTTTCTTATGACCATATAAGTCACTGATAGTAAGAGGAGTTATATTTTTAGAAGGACTAAAATGTAAATAAAAATAAATGTCTGCTTACATTTTAGTGGCTAGATAAAAATTATGGGTGATATGTACATAGGAATTTTTCTTTTTATCCAAAGTGACCAGTTTGGTTTCCTTTTAACATTCTTTGAGATGTGAAAATTTGGCCTGAAGAGGAAAGGACAAAAATATCGCAAGAACTATTTCTCCAGCTTGCATCTCCTTTCAAAATGCCTTCAGGCCTGCAGGGGCAGACCTTTCTTTTCTTCCACAGCATCTCTCAATTTACTTGCCCATCTATGACACAATAAAACTACTATAGCTCATTTTAGACTATATAGGTAACCCAAAGTGTCCATTATGGGTTAATAAAATTGAATTATAGTTGAAATACTTTTCTCAAAAATTCCAGGACAAGATAGTAGCAGTGGTATAAATCTATCAAACATATAGGAAAGAAATAGTGTCAATTCCTTTTATTAGGAAGGAACATTTTGCAGCCCATTTATAGGGCCAGTTATACCTCGATACCAAAACCAAATAAAGATAAGAAAAGGGGTGCTGGGTGGCACAGAAGGTATGCAAATGGTCAACAGGTGCTCCATATGACTAATCATCAGGGAAGTCAAAACCCAAATGAGATATCCCCACACCTGTTAGAATGGCTATTATTACAAAGACAAGTGTTGGTAAAAAGGGAAAATTGTGCACTATTTGTGGAAGTGTAAACTGGGCCAGCCACTCTGAAAAACAGTATGGAAGTTCCTCAAAAAATTAAAAGGAGAACTACCATGTGGTCCAGCAATTCCACTTTTGGGTATATATCCAAAAGACACAAATTCCCACTATGAAAGAGATAATCACCACTACCATGTTCATTGCAGCATTACTCACAATAGTCAAGACACAGAAACCACCTGTGTCCATGGACAGCTGAATAGAAAAGAAAATGTTATACACACACACACACAAAGGAGTATTATTCAGACATTCATGACAACACAGAGGGACCCCGAGTGAAGTAAATCAGACAAGCACTGTATAATCTCACTTACATACGGAATCTAAAAAGCAAAAAAAGAAATGAAAAAGAAAAAAAAAATCAGGCTCACCAGGCTTGTGGAGGCTCAGGCCCTGGAAAGAAAATGTGACACAGGCCCCACTGGCTGAGGGCAGGGAGAGACAGAGAAATGGGAACAAAGAAAAACAGAGGCAAGCCCTCAGCGGGCCCCTGAGTAGAAAGCAGTGAAGAGCCCCCCGTGCAGCGCTAATAGCGCAGGGCAGGCTGGGAGCAGCAAGATCAGCTCCAGGCTTGCTCAGGCCTATGGAAGACACCTGAAACTCTCTTATTTGCCTCAGGGATACTGATGTGGCTCAGCAGGTCCCCAGTGAGTTTCTGAGGACCTGACCAAGGCCTGGAGAGAGCTGAGGCACAGCAGGTGAGGCTAGACAGGGTGTGTGCCCCCTGCTGAGCTCTGCAGCTACCATCCTGGAGTGGGACAGGGCAGAAAACCCTTAAACAACCATCCATTATCCCAAAGCAGCCACAAATACCTGAAAGTTACTGTTTTATCCTGGAAGTGTGTCTTCCAACAAGAAGAAAAAGAGTACCCGAACAGACAGGTTTACTTTTCTAAGTAATTCCACTGACAGTGGGAAAGCAAGTGCCACATTATATGAATTATACGGAAAATAAAGGAGCAACATTTTTATGAAAGGCGTGACTGTAGTGTGTTCTGCTTTAATCTCACAAGGCACAGTTTGTGTTAAAAAAAAATACAGAATTGTAGAAAGAAAAAAATGTTTAAAAATCTTAATCTGGGGGAGTCAATATTTGGTATATTTTCTTCAAGAAAGTACACAATTGTTATCACAAAATTGGGACCATGTTGTATATACAATTTCCTGTCTCAATTTTTATATTGAGTGCTTTATTTTGAGCATTTTTTCAATTCCTTAAATATCCAATGGCTATACTTTGTACTCTTCATCTTCGTCCTTCCCCCCCAAAAACAATAAAAATGACCTCATATGTTGAAGTCCCAAAGTTTAGTACCTTAGAAGGTGAGGTGCATTCTCCATATTTGGAGATTGGGTCTTAATTACCTACAGAGGTAATTAAGTTGAAATGAGGTAATTAAGGTGGCCCTAATTGACTTGTGTCCTAATAAGCAAAGGAAATTTGGACACAGCAAAATGTGCAGAGGAAAGACAATGAAATGACACAGAGTAAATTAATATAGCCATTTAAACCATGGAGAAAGCCTGAAACATATTCTTCCCTCAGTGACCCCCAGAAGGAGCTGACCATATGGACACTGAGATCTTGGATTTTTTACTCCCCAAAACTGTGAGAAAATAAATTTCTGTCGTTTAAGCTATTCAGGAGGTGGTACTTTCTTATACTGGCCCTAGCAAACTAATATAGACATTTATGAAAAACCTACAATTAGCATCACACTCAGTGGTGACATACTAATTTTTCTGTAAAATCTGGAATAAGACAAAGAAGTCAACTCTCTAATTAACAATTATATAATTGTAATTATAATGAACGATTATACAGGAGCCCCCAGCTAGTGAAATTAAAGCTAGAAAAAGATGTAGAAGTCAAACAAGTAAAAAGAGAAGAATACTCTCTTTATTTACAGATAACACAACTGTGTATTCAGGCAACCCTGAAAAATTTACAAAGGAGCTATTAGACCTAATTCATGAATAGAATAAGGTCAATATAGAAAATCAATTATATTTGCCTATACCAGCAGTAAGCATTTGGAAATTATATCATTTATCATAACATAAAATATATACTATGTGTAGATAAATTTACCTAAGTATGGGCAAGACATTGTTGAATCTGCAAAACATTGTTGCAAGAGTAAAAAACAGATAGATATAAATGAAGAAATATACTATATTAATGGACTAAAAGATTATAAGTGTTAACATTTCAATTCTCCAGAAATTGATATTTAACTAAATTCCGATTAAAGTTTAATTATACTTTTATAGAAATTGACAATTTTTTCTAAGATGTATATGTAAATATAAAGGAACTAGAATAGCTAAACAATATAAAAAGAAGTATATAGTTAGAGGATTTACTCTTCAAGGCTCCCTATACAAGTACAGTCATTAAAACAGTGTGGGATTTGAAGAGGATAAACATACAGAGGAGTGGAACAAAATAGAGAGTTGAGAAATTAACATATAAAGTTAAATGATTTTTACCAGAAGCGCCAAAGTCATTCAATAGAAAAATGATCATTTTTCAACAAATGATACTGGAAATAATTGAAGAAAAAAAGAAATACCTAAAACTGAAACTTAAAGTGAATTATAGACCTATATATACGTGATAGACTTCAAAAATTGCATGCAGAGCGGCACCTGGGTGTCTCAGTCAGTTAAGCGTCTGCCTTCAGCTCAGGTCATGGTCCCAGGGTCCTGGGATTGAGTCCCACATGGGCTCCTGGCTCAGCGGGGAGTCTGCTTCTCCCTCTGCCTCTGCCACTCCCCCTGCTTGTGCTCTCTCTCTCTCTCTCTCTCTCTGTCAAATAAATAAATAAAATCTTTAAAAAACAATTGCTGCAGAGGGACACCTGGATGGCTCAGTCAGGTAAAAAATGACTCTTCATTTCAGCTCAGGTCATGAACTCAAGGTTGTGAGCCTGAGCCCCTGTCGGGCTCTGTGCTCAGTGCGGAGTCTGCTTGAGATCCTCTCCTCCTTCTGCCCTTTCCCTGCTCATGCTCTCTCTCTCTCAAGTAAATAAGCAAATAAAAATCTTTAAAAGAATTGCAGAAGAACACTTAGGGAAAAACAAGCCAATGTTTTGACACTGAGTTAGAAAAGATTAAAATGAGGTGCCAAGAGAATAAGCTATAAGTTAAGACAAAGATAAACTGAACTTCATCAATATTAATTTTTTTTTGGTTTTCAAAAGATAACCTTAAGGAATTGAAGACCCAAACACAACTGTGAAATTATATTTACAAATATAAATGGGAAAGTAAATGACATCCACAACATGATTTTTCATGTTTTCACTTAAAACTCAATAAAAAGGAGATTCAGCCATAACAAATGACTGATATTTAACGAAGAAAATACATAATTAGTAAATAACTACATAAATATGTAATTAAAATGTTTAATAATTAGGGAAATTATAATTGAAATGCCTATGGGATACCTCTATGTGTATCAAATAATAAAGTTTTAAAAACTGATTATGCTAAGTGATGGAAAGGATGGAGACAAACAGAAATAGTTATACCCTGAAAAAGTATCAGAAAAAATTTGTTAAGTTCCACAATTGCTGGGACTGGGATTACTTCCTGATATATCAAAATATATTATGCATGTGCTATAATTTTACAGTATGTTATCTGTTCAAGGATGATTAACATCTATCTATGGATAGAATACACAGTAGAGAAACAATTACATTGGGGCGCCTGGGTGGCTCAGTCGTTAAGTGTCTGCCTTCGGCTCGAGTCATGATCCCGGGGTCCTGGGATCAAGCCCCGCATCAGGCTCCTTGCTCAGCGGGAAGCCTGCTTCTCCCTCTCCCACTCCCCCTGCTTGTGCTCAATCTCTTGTTGTCTCTCTCTCTCTCTGTCAAATAAATAAATAAAATCTTTTAAAAAAATAAAAAAGAGAAAAAATCATATTGCACAAAAGAATTCATTCCATAAAATTATAATAAATCAGTGATGATAGATAAGGTCATTCAGTTATATTGATGGGATATTTGAACTGCTATTTCATGAAAAACAGTGCTAAGTCTGTTCCTCATGTACCAAATTAAATATCAGGTATAATAAAGAATAAAATAATAACAAAAAGAAGAAGGAAGAGAAATGCAAGCAATAAATTCTAGATGAAAATATATGTGAATATTTGCTCTCAAGACATAGAAAGATTTCTAAGCAAGCGATAATAAAACCAAAGAGAAAAAAATAAATCAAAGGGTTTCACAACATAGAGATATATTTTGAGATCATCTTCCCAAAAATATTTTTTTAAAAGCAATGGAAAAACTGGAGAAAAAATATTCTATGTCTATCATACATAGAACTATTGCCTTAATAAAAAATGAAGACACAGAAAGATAACAGGGAAATTTAAAAATATGTGGAGATCAAACAACATACTTCTACATACCTCTGACACTCAAGACTTTCAGACTTACCATATAGCTACAGTAATCAAGACAGTCTGGTATTGGTCAATGAATAGACAATTAGATCAATGCATTAGTATATAGGGTCCACAAATAGACTCACATAAATAGCCAACTGGTTTTTGACAAAGTAGCAGAGACAATACAATGGGGCAAAGTTAATATTTTTCATAAATGGTACTGGAACAAATGGACATCCACATGCAGAAAAAATGAATATGGACACAGACCTTACACCTTCACAAATATTAACTCAAAGTGGATCACAGACCTAACTGTAAAATGCAAAACCATAAAACTTCTAGAAGATAACATAGGAGAAAACTTAGATAACCTTAGGCATGGCAATGCCTTTTTAGATGCAACCCTAAAACGTGATAAATTGGACTTCATTAAAATTTCAAAGTTCTGCTCTGTTGAACTCTATGTCAAGAGAATGAAAAGACAAGTCATAGACTGGAAGAAAATATTTGCAAAAGAGATATCTGATAAAGGACTATACAAAATAAGTCCAAAGTACACAAAAATTCTTAGAATTCAGCAATAAGAAAAGGTACAATCCAATTAAAAAGTAGGCGAAAGTCTTGAACAGACACCTCATCATAGAAGTTGTACAGATGGCAAGCAAACATGGTAAGATGTTTAACATTATATGTCATTAGGGAATTATAAATGAAAAGAGCATTAGGGAATTATAAATCAAAGCAGCGAGATACTACTAGACACCTATTAGAATGGCCAAAATCAAAAGCACTAACAACAGAAAATATTGTTGAGGATGTGGAAGAATAGGAAGTCTCATTCATGGCTGGGGGTGGGGGGGTTGGCCGTTTTTTGTTTTTTGTTTTTGTTTTTACAAAACTAAGCATACCCTTACCATTCAATCCAACAATCCCATTCCTTGATATTTATCAAGTGAATTGTAAACTTCAATCTATAAAATAACCTACACACAGATATTTATTGCAGTCTTATAATTTATAGAAAGTTTCAAACTTGGAAGCAATCAAGATGTTCGTCAGTAGGTGAAAGGATAAATAATCTCTGGTACATCTAGACAATGGAATATTAACTAATGCTAAAAAGATGAGCTATTAAACCATGATAAGAAATGGAAGGACCTGAAATGCATATTGCTAAGTGAAGGAAGCCAATCTGTAAAGTCTACATACTGTATGATTCCAACTATATGACATTCCAGAAAAGGCAAAACTAAGGTGATACTAAAAAGATGAGTGTTGGGCGCCTGGGTGGCTCAGTTGGTTAAGCGACTGCCTTCGGCTCAGGTCATGATCCCGGGGTCCCGGGATCGAGTCCCGCATCCAGCTCCCTGCTCAGCGGGGAGTCTGCTTCTCCCTCTGACCCTACCCCCTCTTGGGCTCTCTCTCTCACTCTCTCTCTCTCAAATAAATAAGTAAAATCTTTAAAAAAATTAAAAAAAAAAAGATGAGTGTTTGGCAGGGTTTGGGGGGAGGAATAGATGAATAGGCATAGCACAAAGGATTTTTAGCACTGAAACTATTTTGTACAATGGTGAGTACACTTCATTAATTTGTCAAAATCCCTAGATGTACAAAAACAAGAGTAAACCCTAATGTATACTTTGGATTTGGGGTGATTATGTGTCAGTGTAAGTTCTTTGTGACAAATGTACCACTCTGGTATGGGAGGTCAGTAGTGAGGGGGGTGAAATTCCTATGGGAGCCAGGGGTGTATGTAAACTCTGTAGTCTTCACTCAATTGTGCTGTGAACCTAAAACTGCTCTAGAAAATAAAGTTTATTAATTAAGTATATATTTATATACACATGTATTTATGTAAGGGATTATATCTTCATGAATCTGGGAGGAACTGATTTTAAGCAAAAACTCAAAAAGTGCTGACCTTCAAGGTATAAAATCAATAATTGGATTAGAGTCAAGTTAAAAAATATTTTTTAAAGACTGCACTAAAGGAGATAAAATTTAACTCACAGCATGGGAGAAGACAGTTTAATACAAATACTCAAAAAAGATTTGTATGTAGACTATATAAAGTAATCTTACAAATCATTAAAGGTGAATAAAAAGCTGATGAGAAAATGAGGAAACCAATTAAAAAAGGGTTCATGTTTTGAATTGACATTTCACACAAAAAGGATACTCAATAGCCAAAACACAAATGAAAAGGTCCTCAACATCAGTACCCCTGAGGGAAATGCAAATTAAAATTATAATAAAACACGTCCACATACACTAGCAGGAGTAATACAAACCATATAATTCCAAGGTATTTTATAGGACAGATGAGCAACTGGAACATTCACACACTTCTGGTAACATTTCAAATTGGAATCAACTCTTCAGAAACTGCTTTGAATTATCTACTATGAACTAATAATTCCTATCTGGGGCATATGCACCAAAGAACTGCTTAAACATAGTCAGTAAAATATGTGTGCAAGAATATGACACTAGTATAATATGTAATAACCAAAAACTGGAAATTTCTAAAATGTTAATCAAGAACCAAATGGATAAATTGTGGTATCATCATATAATAGATTACTCTAAATCAATAAAAATAAACAAATTATTGATATATACAATGACATTTATGAATATCATGTTAATTAAAAGATACAAAAGAGCACCTGTTTGATTTCATCTATATGAAGTTAAAAAGAAAGAAAATGTACTATTTGATGGTAGAAGTAAAAGTCGTGCTTACCTTTGGGGAGGCTAGTGACTGGTAAAGGAATGGGGTAACTTCTGGGGTGACAGTAATATAGTGTGTATGCGTGTGTGTGTGTGTGTGTGTGTGTGTGTGTGCGCATGCGCATACATGCACATGCCTGTGTATGTGTGTACATGTCTATGTGTGTTCTGTAATCTCAGTGATTGCACAGGTGAATTCTCTTCTGAAACTCATCAAGCTGTGACTTTATGATTTGTGTACTTTTCTATATTCATGTTTTATAATAAAAAATTATATCTGAATAACAAACCCTAGCTCAATGTAAAACTGACAACCTATACAAAAAAAAGATTAAAAAATTATTTGAAAAACAAATAAACAATTATAGTGTATTCTGTGTCATCTATAACTCATACATTTTAAAAATCCAATCAAATAAATTTCTCAGCCTAAATTTCATATTACAGAGAGTTGAATACTTGGGTGCCTCCCAACTCTATTTGAGTTGAACCAAATTGGCAAATAATAAAGCATATAGATAAAATGGAATTACATTAATAATTATAAAAATATAATCATTAGTTTATAATTATGTTGTTCCATATAAGCATGGGATACAGCTGTACCAAAAACTCAGATATGATTCAAGGATTTTTGTAAATACTCTGATGTTTGGTAGTCTTCCAAAAAATGATAGGCTCAAGATTTCCTACATCTTAGAAGAACCAAATGGTTTAAATTCCTCAAATAGACTATCTCTACATTGAATTACCTTTGGATAGCAACATACAGCATTTACTAATTCAGGGAAAGTTAGCTTTTACCATTTACACTTACAGAACACTCAAGTATTAGATGGCCAGAGTCAAACGGTAACATTGGATATTTCATACAAAGTCTATGAACCCATTAATCTATGAGTTCTTGGGAAGTAAGGGATGACAGCAGTTAGAACAACTTTTATAACTATACCAGCATTTTGTGTCATGAAGTTACAGAGCAAACATAAACAATGCTTTACTGAATTCTAAAACCCAGACTTCCTTCCAATTTTCATTCTCCACCATGCTTCAAAAATATCCTTTCAAATACTTAATGCTTTTTTGTAAGTTAAATGTCTTCCCAATATTCATGAAATGAGCTTTAGCAGCATAAACTAGAATGCATAAATTAGTTTGTGATTTATGTAAAGTACAAAATAGCAAATGTTTCTTAAATTAGGCCTCTAGTCTCTAATGTAAACATATTAAAATGCTGAAAAAACATCCATTTTATTCAGTGTAATGAAAAGAACATTGTTACTATATTTTGTATACAATTTATTATAACTCAAAAAATAAATAATTCCGTAGAGATGCCATCTGAAAAGACAGTAAATTATGTTTCTAATTTTTTTTTATATATTGCAATTAAGCATGAGTAAAAATGTCTGCTTTGCTCAGAATAGGGTAGAAATTATTATAGCAAGTTAAAGTACATGTGTAGCTGAACAAGTTATCTGTTTTTTTTTCCTTCATGAATGCATAACATGGGTGTTACTATCTACCACAAACACGGTAGCTAATCTTTTTTCTGTTAAAACATCCTGAACAAAGGATCAAAAGACCTAGCATTTATGAAGCATTTTCTATTTATCAGGCACTGGGATATAATTTAATGTTGTTTATTCCATGTAACAATCTTACAATAAGAAACTGATATTCAGGGAAAAGAAATTATAATCCAAACATCATGCAGCTAGAAATTGATAGGGCTGAGGTGTGAAACCACTGTCTGTCTGATTACAAATTTCACATTTTTCCCCAGGATGCCATTCTAAATTCCTACACTAAGCCCCCACTAAGCTAAAACTCATTCATATTAGAGTGTTGACATAAAGTTAGACAGCAGTGTACTGGCCTAACAATAGACATGCAGGTCAAAAAAAAGTTCAAAAATAGATTCACATAAACAATCAATCGATTTAAAGAGACGTCAATTCGAAAGGAAAGGGATTGTCTTTTCAAGCTTATAATGTTAAAAAAAATTGGATATACATAAGCAACAAAATGATTCCCTAATACCATAAAATATATTTCAAAATTAATCAGAGACCTAAAGTAAGAACTACAATTATTAAACTTCTGAAAGAAAATGTAGAAGAAGATCTTTGGGATCTTGGGTTTGGGAAACAATTGCTTAGACTGTACATAGAAATTATAAAACCTAAAGGAAAACTGGAAAATGGAACTTTACCAAAATAAAAAAGAAGTTTTTTTCTTAAAAGACAATATTAAGAAAGTGAAAAGGAAAACCACAAATTGGGAGAAAATACTTGCAAAGCATAGAGATGATAAATTACTCTTGCCAGTTATATAAAGAAGTATCACAACACTAATAGTGAATAAATGGTGGCTTATTCACATATATATGACAAAATAATTGCATACACACTATATCCAAAATAAACAAAAAATCAATAAGCATGTAAAAATATGCTTAACATAATTTATCATTAGAAACATGCAAATTAAAACATACTGAGCTACTTACTTCCTACCTACTATAGTGACTACAAAAGAAAACAAAACAAAAAAACAAAAACAAAACAAAAACTCAACAATACCAACTATCAGCCATGATTTGGAGCTATTCAAACTCTTATATATTTCCTGTTTTTTAACTGAATAAATTTGACATGTAACATTGTATAAATTTAAGATGTACAGCAGGTTACTTTGATACATTTATATATTATAATATGATGGCCAATGTAGTGATACTTATATTACATAATTATAATACAGTATTATTGCCTATATTCATTATATTGTGCATTAGCTCTCTATGGTTTATTTACTACTCTTTTTTTTTTACTTTTTTGATGTTTTTTATTCATTCTTACATTTCTCAGCTTCCATATGGCATACATTTCTTGTGCATTGAATGAACATGTCCTCTTACTGTTTCTGCTAGTGTAGTTCTGCTGGTGATGAAGTCCCTTAGTACATTTCTGATGAGCATTTGAAGTGGGACAGCCACTTTGGAAAACAGTATGGCAATTTCTTATAAAGCTAAACATATTTTCATCCAGCAATCCTAAAAATCCTTTCAATATAAAGGAATACATATGATCACACAAAAATTTTCACTTTATTTTGCATAGTAGCTTTACAAAAGCCAAAAATTGGAATCAACCAAATGTCTATCAACTTGTGATCAGATATTTGCATTTAATAGTATATTACTTGTCAATAAAAAGGCAAGCTGCTGATATATGTATCAACTTGAAATAATTTCAGGTGCTGAATACATAAAATTACATATTGTGTGATTTCACTTATATGAAATTTTTTAACTGATAAACCTATAGTGGAAGAAAACAAAATAATGGAGTTGAATATGTAGAGAGAAAATTTATGATAAATGAGCATGAGGGAATTTCATGGGGTGAAGAAAATGTTTTACATAATGATTGCCATGGTGTTTATACAACTCTACACATTTATCAAACTCATTGAATTATGTACCTGAAATTGGTAAATTTTGCTAAATGTAAAATTATGCCTCTATAATACTGATCAAAAAAAAAGGTGAGGATGACTATTGCTCATAGCTAATGACAGTGTCAGTGAGAGATTGGATAAGGTAAATGCACCTTCCTACAAGAGATTTGAATTTTCTGAAAGGTCCAAGTCATGGAGTCAAAAAACAAAATCCAAGAATAGTTTCTCTTTTAGAAATCAGAGACTGACATATTAATTTAATTTTATACATAAGTCTCTACATACAGAGAAAATCAGATAAACACAAGATATTTTAAGTGAGGTATAAAGAGAGACTTGAAAACATGTTCCTGGGTGCAGCACCGGAGTGGCTCAGTCAGTTAAGCATCTGACCCCTTTTTTTTTAATTATTCATGACATTCATTTTATTTTTTTAACATTTTTATTTTGTTATGTTAATCACCATACATTACATCATTAGTTTTTGATGTAGTGTTCCATGATTCATTGTTTGCGTATAACACCCAGTGCTCCATTCAGTTTGTGCCCTCCTTAATACCCATCACCAGGCTAACCCATCCCCCCAAACCCTCTCCTCTAGAACCCTCAGTGTGTTTCTCAGAGTCCATAGTCTCTCCTGGTTCATCTCCCCCTCCGATTTCCCCCCCTTCATTTTTCCCTTCCTACTATCTTCTTTTTTTTTTTTTAACATATAATGTATTATTTGTTTCAGAGGTACAGGTCTGTGATTCAACAGTCTTACACAATTCACAGCACTCACCGTAGCACATACTGACTCTTGATCTCAGCTCAGGTCTTGATCGTGGGGTCATGAGTTCAAGCCCCACATTGGACTCCATGATGGGTGTGGAGCCTACTTAAAAATAAATAAATAAATAAATAAATAAATAAATAAATAAATAAATACATTAAAATAAAATAAATATATTTTTTAGGGCACCTGGGTGGCTCAGTCAGTTAAGTGTCTGTCTTCAGCTCAGATCATGATCCCAGGGGACTGGGTTTGAGCCCATTGGACTCCTTGCTCAGCAGAGAGTATGCTTCCCCCTTTCTCTCTCTCTCTGGCTCTCCCCTCTGCTCGTGCTTGCTCTCTCTCTCTCTCTCAAATAAATAAAATCTTTAAAAAAGATATGTTCCTAATTTGATGTCTAAATAAATGATGGAGACAGGGAAATTTCGAACCTAAGAAACTGTTGCTATGAAATTGTTTCAATTTGAAAGGAAACTTGGAAAATTTCAGAGAATGTCACCACAGCTTGAACTTTTTCCTGTGATTCTTTAATCATCTAGTCTATTCTATTCTAATGAGTAATGACTGCATTGTTTCCAATTTCACCTCTGGCAGGATGCTGGGATAGTTATTATAAAAATATCTCTGTTTACAGTGCAATTAGAATATGGATATTCTATATCACAGTTGTACATGTATTGTGACAGCAAAGTGAAGACAATATAAAGAAAAAGGAGGAGGCAGGTAAGAAAAAGTTAGAGACAGAGAAGGAAACTGCAAAGAAGAAAAAAAACAAGGAGAGGATAGAGGAGGGGAGGAGAAGAAAGATGAAGAGAAAAAACATTGATTTAAAATAAGAATGAAGTGAGCAATAAACAAACACTCAATTTGGGACTGTACCCAGGCAGAAATCCTGAAACCCATACCTGGAGCTTCAGAGTATGACAGGTGGCCTAGAATTGGTGATCCAGATGAAAATAAGAATCTAAAGTAACATCACATACCTAAGCATAGCACCAAAGACATTAAAGAAGTCGGCTATTTAGTCCTCCCTCACACTTACTGAGCTCACTTATTTGGCCTATGCAGAAATTGGACAGCTTTGGTGAATGGCATTGGATTATGAAAACAGGCGGTGACTCCAATGACAGCTGCTGTTCCAGATTTTGTCTCTTTTATCGAGCAAATCAACATAGCCTTAGCACATGGTATGCAGCTAATGAGCTGGCAATGCTTTTTCCTTTATGTCATTTAGCATAGACTACCAGAAGCAGTTTGGATGGACAGCAGAAACATGTCACTGTGTTACATAGTGCCGCGACAACTCTTTCTCTGTCACCATCCAGACTGGAGTGAATCTGATTGTTTTTTGTTTTAAGATTTTATTTATTTATTTATTTGAGAGAGAGAGAAAGAGGAGAGAGGCAGAGGGGGAGGGAGAGAATCCCAAGTGGACTCCCCACTGAGTGTGGAGCCCAACGTGGGGCTCCATCCAAAACCCTGCGATCATGACCTGAGCCTAAAGCAAGACCTGAGTCACCCAGGCAGCCCAAATCTGATTGTTTTATTATTTTACAAGACATCTTGGCTTTATGGATGGTCTCACGCTAAATGAACCTAGTGAAGAGGAAGTAGCAAAAGTCTTCATATACTGCATGCATGACAGAAAATGGAATATACCTCACCAAATCCAGACTTCCTTCTCAGTAGAGTTTCTACAGATCCAGTGTTTAAGTCATATTAAGATATCCCTTCATGATGAAAAGGGATGATAACTACCATGAAAACTATGATAATGGTTTCAGAATTTAGTGAATTAACTTAAAAATTATTGGATGTACATTTTAAGTGGATGAATACTGTGATATAAAAATTATACCACAATGAATTTTTTAAAAAATTATCCCCTCAGAGCAAAAGATAAACATTTTGATACCTGTTGCTAAAGAGTTACTGCACTTAATGGGCCTTCATGGAATTTGTAGGTAATATATATAATGTCATTTCAATATGCTGTGTTGTACCATTTGTAAAGTAGTTCATAAGACAACCAGTTTGGGTTGGGACTCAGAATTAGTAACAGTTTTGAAGAGTATTCAAATCACAGTGCAAGATATTCTACAAATCGGGCCTATGAACTTGAAGATAGCAGATAGTGTCTGTAGCAGATAGTGATGTAATATGGAGCCTATGCTAACATCAGTAAGAAAATTATAGCACAGAGCCTTATGGCATTCTTCTTGAAAAACTATTTTTGGAAAGCCACAGAGAGTTGCTAATGTGCTAATGTCCTGCAGAGACTGAGAATCTCACTGGATTGACCAGAATGACCATGTTGTCATCCATGAACTAAGTGTTTGCTGAGCCATTAAACTGTACAGTTGGGCATACACAGGAACACTTTCTGTTTGAGGTTTAATTGTATATGAAAGAGTGAATAGACCTTGAGGACACAAGTAAGTTCCATAAACAGAACACAGATTCTCAGAGCCTTCACCTTTTCTTTATCACTTTTTCCTTTATACATTTATTTGCATATTGCTAAGAATATGTAGGTTGTACTCTACTAACAGTAGCAGCAACAACTCCAGTGGCTTATGATAACAAAGATAACTACCATAAAGTAAGATAATAGAAATAAGATCAAGCATATTATTCATCGAAATAGAGGTAAATGGTCTAAATTCACCATCTTAAAAATGCAGATTTTCATACTGGATATATGAAATAAATAAACCCAGCTAAATGCTTTTCAAAAATTGCATACTACAAACATAAAAATACAGGACGATTAAAGTAAAAGAAATGGAAATAAGTTTTAAAACACAGGATTATATCTACCACCAGACTAATAATAATAAAACTACTGAGCTTTCATATTAATAGCAGACAAAATATAATTTTTATGTTATTAAAGATGAGGAGAGCCAGTATATAATGATAAAAGTCTCAGCTCTCCAGGAAATTTTAGACATTCTGAACTATTATATTCTGATAATACAACCTAAAAATAAATAATGTAATAATTTATGAAAATGCAATGAAGAATTGACAATTTGCTACCATGATTTCATATTAGAACCTACCTCTCTCACTTAATGTAAATAATATAAACACCATGAAAGCTAGAGGCTTTTGCCTCTCAGTTCACCATATCCTCATTCCTTGTGAAAATGCATCTTTACCTTCTGTTATATACAAAAACACATTAGTATAAACATATTTAATTCAAATCCTAGATATGAAAATCAAAATGTCAAAAGTTTACAATAAATTATAAAAGAATAGTGTAGAAATGAATAAGATTTTTAAAAAGGTCCTCTAATGAGTGAAAAGATTGATAAACTGATATTAAAAATAAATAAATAAATACATACATACATCAATATAAACTTCTGTTCCACCCATTAGATTGTCACAGGTCATGTGTTATCCAGAATTGTAATTGATCTAAACATGGTCAGTATCCCAAATGGCAAAATAACCAATACAGAGAACAAAATCAAAGAATGCACAAAACCGCAATATATTATTAACTTTAGGAGGACTACATATTGGATGCATGCCCTACTCATCTTAATGTAATTTGTAGAATCAGAGAAGAAAATATAAAGGATAAGAGCCATGATAGGGAAGCTGGCTCATAAATGTGGTGTTCAGAGCAATGCCAAAGTAAAACCAGGCCAATCTGGGATTGATAGCTCACTAAGACATCTTTTGTTCTTTGGCATTTTACAGAATGCTCATCCCTTAAGTGTAAATATGTTTAAATGTAAATAACATCAACACTTGGTGAATCTCAAGAAACAGAACAGTGTAAATATTTTACAGTCAAATCTACAATAAGTAATGACTAGCAATATCTAAATGAAAATTAATGTCATGTCTAAATTTTTCCTAGATTACTTTTTTAATAAATGACACTTATAAAATAGCTTTTGTTTGCTAATATACTTCTAATATGTAATAAATATTTTATGCAATGTAATAGAAGGAGAAAAAATATATTACCTGAACAAAGTCCCCATGTATAATAAAGAATATAGGGTTCAATTTTTATTTTATTTTTTTTTTTACTTTTTGGTCTCAAAATCATGACATATTGAGCTTCTTTTTTAAAAGAAATAAAAATCTAAAATACAAAAACATGTTAGTAACTTTACAGATATATGACAACTGAATACATACAAACACACCAAACACAAGTTATATGCCAAAGCACATGACTATAAAACACCTCTACATTATACATTAAATTCTAGAATAATTACTCAAGTGTTTGAGAGTGAACACAGTGAGATTAAAAAGCCAACTTCTTTGTAAGATACGTATCAACTATGAAAAGTGAAGACCTTAATTTTAAAGTCCTATTATCCATTTTAAAATATGTTAAGGAGAACAGCTACCAACTAACTATATTCTTCATTGTCACCCTAGTTTCCTTTTGCCAGTGATCATTAAATTTCCTCTATCATATCACTTTTTGTAGATGTAGAAAGGGTTTGTTTTCAGCAGGCATACCCATGATACACACAACACTTCAAATTTTAACTCTCCCTTTGATTATTTAATCTTAACACTACAGTCATTTTAATGTGCCCATTAGACATTCATGTGGGATCTCTGTGATAAGCAGAACCATGAAATGAGGAAAGTCACTTTTTTTTGATATATGAGTACATACATGTGTATGTTTTTTGTGTCTTGAGATAGATAATAATATCTCACTTTGGAAAGGAAAAATCCAAGGTCATTTAAGATGATATTTGAATAAGTATTGCTCCTGGATGATCTAAACCTTATTACAGATTTCAATAGAGTTAGCCATGGATCCCTTACAAACTTTGCCCAAACTTAATGATATAACGATAGAACTATAATGACATAATTGATAGTATAATGTGTGTCCTTTTAATTTGGTGTTGGAAACTTCATGTGCAATTAAATGAATCTAGAGACAGACCTTACGCCTTTTACAAAAATCAAATCAAAATGGATCGTAGACCTAAATGTAAAACACAGACTATAAAATTTCTAAAAAATAACAGGAAGAAATCTAAGTAACATTGGTTTTGGCAATGACTTTTTAGAATACAACACCAAGTACAAACTGTAAAAGAAAAAATTCGTAAATAGGATTTCATTTAAATTGCATACTTCCGCTCTGCAAAAGATGCTTTTAAGATAATGAAAAGACAAGCCACAGATTGGGAGAAAATTCTTGCAAAAGACAGACCTGATAAAGAATTTGTATCTCAAATATGCAAAAAAAACACTTAAAACTCAACAATAAGAAAATAACCCAATTAAAAATAGGCTATAGATCTGAACAGACACCTCACCAAAGAAGATATAAGAATGACAAATAAGAATATGAAGAGGTGATCCACATATATCAACAGGGAAACACAAATTAAAACAACAGTGAAATACTACACACCTATTAGAATGGTTAAAATACAAAACACTGACAATGTCAAATGCTGATGAGGATGTGGAGCAAAAGGAACTCTCATTTATTGCTGGTACAATGATAAAGTCACTTTGGCAGTTTCTTACAAAGCTAAGTATAGTCTTGTCAGACAATCCAGAAACCATGTTTCCTGATAGATATATCCAAATGAATTGACAACTTATTTCCACACAAAAACCTGAACATGAATTTTTAGTAGTGTTATTTATAATTATCCAAAATTTGAAGAAACCAAGATGTCTTTCAATAGGTGAATGATAAACTGTGGTGCATCCATATAATGGAATATTATTCAAGAAGAGAAGGAAATGAGCTATCAACCCATTGAAAGTCATGGCAAGACCTTAAATGCATATTATTAAGTAAAAGAAGTCAGCCTGAAAAGCCTACATACTGTATGCTTCCACCTCTGTGACATTCTGGAAAAAGTAAAACTTTATAGATCAGTGTCAGGAGTTCAGAGGGAAGGGAAGATGAACAGATGGAGTACAAGTCACTTTTAGGGTAGTGACACTATGCTGTAATGATATTTTAATGGTAAATACATGACATTATGTATTTATTTATTTTTTTTGACATTATGTACTTAATAAAACCCACAGAACTATACGGTACAAAGAGTGAACTCTCATATAAACTCTCATATATTTAATCATGCATCAATATTGGTTCATCAGATAAAAAAAAATACACCAGTGGCACCTGCGTGGTTTAGTCGTTGAACATCTGCCTTAGGCTCAGGTCATGATCCCAGAGTCCTGGGATCGAGCCCTGCATCGGGCTCCCTGTTCCACGGGAGGCCTGCTTCTCCCTCTCCCACTCCCCCTGCTTGTGTTCCCTCTCTCACTGTGTCTCTCTCTGTCAAATAAATAAATAAAATCTTAAAAAAAATACACCAATACAAGATGTCAATAGTAGGAGAAACCATGTTGGGGAAAGTTGGTATATGGGAACTCTGTATACATTTTTCTATGAACCTAAAACTGTTCTGAAAATAGTCTATTAAGGAGAAAAATGATAATGGGAAACAGAAGATAATGAAAATTGCCCTAAACAAAATCAGAATGCAGTGGAATTGGATTGGAACAAAGGTAATCCGTTTCTCTAATATTATGATCATTTATTTTGTATGAATATTTCTATAATCATTTTTTTATTAATGGGAAGATTCTGCAATTAAGGCTACACACTGTGGTTTTCCTCAGGTATACACATATTCATTCAGTCAAGGAATGGATGGGTTTCTGATGGGAAGCCACAACTCCACATTAACAAAGTGAGAAAGGAAATGTCTATATTTGTCTTTGTTCCCATCTACTGGACCCAGGTTTTTAGATTATATAGCATAGTATGGGTATTTGGATGCAGAATAATAAGAGATCCCTTATGCAAAAAAAAATGCCAAAAACTGGGGTGCCTGGGTGGCTCAGTCATTAAGCATCTGCCTTCGGCTCAGGTCATGATTCCAGGGTCCTGGGATGGAGCCCTGCAGTGGGCTCCCTGCTCAACAGGAAGCTTGCTTCTCCCTCTCCCCTTCCCCCTGCTTGTGTTCCTTCTCTCACTGTGTCTCTCTCTGTCAAATAAATAAATAAAATCTTAAAAAAAAAAAAGAAAAAGAAATGCCAAAACATGTAGGAATGAGACCAGGAAGTCCTAGAAAATAATTCATAATATTAATGTCAGAATACTTACTTTTACACTGTTTTCTACTGTATGTTTTCTCATAGTGTCACATACAATGTTACGAAAGAAGATAAAAATAAAAACAAAAATTAAGTCTAAATATTGAAGAGTAACATATACTACCCCATTCACAAACCCTTCTTGGGGTCACCGATATTCTGATAACAAAAATAAGAGAGATTTTCAAGGTGAAAAGAAATCTCAGGAACAGGAAGTAGACTTGTCTATCCTTACCTGAAGAATCTTCTCTAGAATTAACAGTAGGAAGACACATTTTATTTTAAATATATTTGTTTATGACTTTTAAAGAAGGTGAGGATTTCCTGTGTGGCACATTTTCCACAGTATAACTTAGAAGCCAGTATCTAATGGTTAAAATTTCAAAACGGCTTATGTACCCTAAAGGTATAAAATGCAAGAGACCCTAAACTACAATTAGGGACTTGTTTTATTGTCATCTACACACAAATAGTTTGTCTGTCTGATTCATAACATGAAGTGGATCTGAATTTGGTTATCTTGGCTTTTTAAAATTTTTTAATTTATATTTTATTTTAATTCCACTATGGTTAACATGCAGTGTTATCTTAGTTTCAGGTATACAATGTAGTGATTCAACAATTCTATACATTACTCCAAGCTCATCATGATAGCTGTATCTCATCATCTATTTCACCCATGCTCCTCCCCTCCTCCCCTCTGGTAACCATTATTTTGTTCTTTACAGTTAAGAGTCTGTTTTATGGTTTGTCTTTTATTTCTTTGTTTGTTTTGTTTCCTAAATTCCACGCATCAGTGAAATTATATGATATTTGTCTTTCTCTGATTTCACTTAGCATTATACTCTCTAAATCCATTCATGTTGCAAATGGCAAGGTTTCTTTTTATATGGCTGAGTAATATTCTGTTGTGTATATATACAACATCTTTATCCATTTGTCTATCGATGGACACCTGGGCTGCTTCCATCATTTGGCTATTGTAAATAATGCTTCAGTAAACATGGGGGTAAGGATATCTTTTTGAATTAGTGTTTTTGTATTCTTTGGGTGAATATCCAGTAGTGGAATTACTGGGTCATATGGTAATTCTAGTTTTAATGTTTTGAGGCATATCCATACTGTTTTTCACATTGACTGTACCAGTTTGCATTCCTACCTACAGTGCACGAAGGTGAGCTTAGGGTCCTCTTATTCTGCCATCTTCGCTGGAAGACCTAAATTTGTTTTGAATACTTATTTTTGTCTTCTACTAGACAAACACAGGTTCTTTGACTCCAATAATTTTCTCAGAACTTCTTCCTACTGTCATGAGAAAACATTAGAGAATTAGTTGAGAGTACTTTCTTGTCATTTTTTAGTTTTCACAGTGAGATTTGAGTAAGTTTGTGAAGCTCTAGGGTTTATACTTCTCAGTCCAAATAAATGATCGCTATTATCTAGCCTGAACAATACGGAATTATTTTCATATGGGTTGATCTAAGTATGCTTTCTTAACAGTACTGATCTCCAAATCTATTACACATACTATTTATGATACCAGATCCCTAGACAAATATTGACAATATCAGTCAAGAGTCTGGAATTTTTCAAATAACAAATATTTGTTATTATATGGAGGATAAAACAAGCAAAGAATAATCTACATATGTATAATATAAAAAACTTAAAATACATAGAGATGTCCCTTTAATACATAGAATGCAAAATGATGAATTGTATTAGAGAATTATCTATCTATTCAATATGCCCCTACTATAAATCATGAGCATGTGGAAAACAGGTAAAACAGTTTTAATTAGTTGTCTCAGTTGTTGGAGATGAACCTTTTCCATTTTCTGATATTCAAAAACTAAAATGCAATTTTAATTTCTAATAATTTCTAATAATATTGTAAAATTATTACATTTAAGATGATTTAATATGCAATGCATTGTTAATTTCTTTTTTGCTGCCCAACATCTACTAATTTCCTTTTTGTGCATTCATGTTTTCATTATTCATTTGCTAAGCAGGACGCAGAAGGGGGAAAGTGGCCAGATTCTCTACTTTTTCTGAATGATTTTTATACAGTGTTTTAGGTGTGGATAATTGGTAATCTATTCCATGGAATTTAAGGTATAATATGATCACATTTAAGAATTATATATGGTAAGTTTGTTCCAGTACACATGTGCACGTGAGTGCACACACACACACACACACACACACACACAGAGTTTTCTTCAAATGAAATCATTTCCAGTCACTTAAAAAGTGAACAAATCTGACTTAAGTAACTGTAAATTTGAACGTGACCTCAAATATTTATTAAACCATCATTTGTTGAGCATTTATTTTGTGTAAAGTGTAGTAACGCTCTGGGAATGTAAAGATGAACATTGTATAATCCCTGCCTTTAAGAAAAGGAATATCAGAGAAGATATATATTGATAAGTGATTACAATAGACTTTAATGCTATGCTGCTATATTGCAATTATGTTATAATAACCCTGGGAGCCTCTTAAGGGATTGACTCTATCTTGAAAAATTCTTCACAAAAGAGTTAGTATTTGTGTTATTTATGAAGTCTGAGTAGGTCTTCATGAAAATATAATACCATTCTAAGCAAAAAGAAAACATGCTATCTACCAATACCTAGCTTCATATTTCATCTCAGCTACCTCTTAGATATAACTTCAGCCATGTTTTCAGATAAGGAAAATCTGTGTTTTTCGGTGTTATTATATTTAAAAATAGGGATAATCATAATTCCTACCTCATATAAGGTACTTGACCATGTGTAGACAAATTCCTGGTACATGATTAATTCTCAGTAAATGTTAACTGCTTTATTATTATTATATTGTTATTATTAAATACAATAGATACCATTTTTCTGCAGGTTACAATTTCAGCCCTGCCTCATTTCAGTTATTTTTCCAAACTTTGGAAAGTCCTATACAAACAATTCAGCCATCTTTCTGGTAGTTTTGTTATATCCTTGTATCCTTTTTCTGGTGTCAGGAATACTATTCTGTTTCCATACCCAAGAACTTAAGCTGTGCTCAGTTCTAATGAGTCTTTCACTGATTATCCTTTTTTCTTGAGTCCTTGCCATAATGAACCCAGATGTGCTGTTCATTATACTAAGCTCTGAGAAGACCATGGTAAGCAAAAAACTACAGTGTCTCTTTCCTCATGAATCTTAGCATCCAGTTAAGAATGTCAATAATATACTTAAAATCTGGTGATTTAAAAAAAAAAAAGAAATTTGGATGAAGTTATTACAGTCTGTAACAGGTTGATTTGACTTTGTGATTTCAGGGCAAGTTTCCATTAGGAAGCTTTAGTTGAGATTAGAAATGCAATTTAGGGTTTACAAGAGAAAGGGGAGAGGATATGAAGAAGTTAGGGTTTTCATTCAAGTTTTGGTGGCTGCAAATGAATAAATGAGGGGGAGCATATGGTGAGATGGGGCTGAAAAAGGCAGCCACATTCAGGTATGCAGGACTTTGCAGGCAATATTGAGATCTTTAGAGTTTGTTTGTTATTGTTATTGTTTTCTTTCCTTTTTCTTTTTTTTTTTTTAATTCTAAGAGTCCTGGGAAATCGTTAAAATCGTGTGTGCCTGTGTGTCTGTGTCTGTGCATATTCATGAATGTCTGGGGTAGAACAGATGACAAAATTAAATTTGAGTTTTTAGAAAGCTCAGTATCCAACTTATACAAAATTTAGATCCCTGCATGTTTTTGTCAGATTTCTTCAGAAACGCAAAGGACTCCCATGTGCTGCTATTCCTCTCTGGCATCTTTTACTCCTCTGAATGGTTAGAGTGCATTCAATTCCTAAGTGGATTGTTTGTGTCTACCTGCAGACATGTCTGCCCATACTGTGTGTCCATGACATCTTCAAATATGTATCATTTTATTGTTTGCTATCACTCATTCTGGATACCAGTCTCTACCTGTCTTCCCATATTTCCCCTCATCACCTGGTTTGAGTCCTGCCCCAAATGAATCAGTCTAATTTTTGATATTCACATTTCTCCTTTCAATCCACCTATCTTACCACCTACTCAACTTCTTAGATCCCTTTTGATGTCTTGAAAACCCACTGAAATCTGAGTTTAAAATCTACACATGCTCCTGCTTTTATAAAGGATTTTTTTTTCAATTTGTACTATATGAAAAGACATTTTAACCTACTTTGTTGTATTTTTTTAAAAAAATCATTTAAAAGCAGGAATTGGAACAAGAGTAACTACTGAGAATTAGCCTAAATTCATGGAAACACTTAATTTTTCTGGATCTGATTTTAGCCCTAGGGCAATGCTTTTGACAGCATATGGTTTAGATTTGGCATAAGAGTGGAAGCATGCTGAAATCACTACCTAGGTATTCACAGTCCTTTAATACAGAAGTGTTCCAGTTAGATTTGGTCAGAGATCACAGAAGCATATTTCCAGAGAATGCTACAAGGTGTGAAATATACTAAAGAATACAGCACTGAAAACCCAGGACCACAATTCAGCAACCATTATTAGGCAGCCTACTATATTTCAGATAATATATTACACATTGGGGACATAAAGATTTTGAGGTTTTGGTCCCCTATTACAATTACAACTTTGACCTAGTTCTTTCCTCAAATAGCTTATATTATAAAGGGACAAGAAATACCTCATAACAGAATGTGAAAGTACTAGCCGAGCGATTTTGCTAAAAAGGCTATGAGAATCTAGGGAAATAAGCTATTTGCTCAGACAGTGGGGGAGAAGGAAGGTATTACAGAGTAGTTGACATTTAATCTGTGATATAGCAAATGAGCATGATGTGTCTAGGAGTGGGCAATGACATTTCAGGTAAATGGAGAGATAGGTGCCAAAGAAGGGAGATGGGAAATTGCATGGTCAGGCAACATCTTTCAGATGTACTAAAAATTATGTGCAGGCATACAATCAAGGATACGGGAGTTAAAAAGACAAATTTGTATCAGTTCACAAGTAATACATTATAAGGATTGATGCCTAGCTGCAAAATACTTTAAGCCCTGATTGGATAAAGGTGATTTTAGGTTGCAAGTAACCCTAACTACTTTATAATCACAAAAATGCATTCTATAAAGAGATAACACTATCTGAGGCCTCAATTTATCTCTATAATATCATTGTCAGTATACAATGCAAAATAAACAAGCATACAAAGAGATGAGATAGCCTAATTGATACCAAGAGCAAGAATAGATAGAAGATGGAGTTATCAGGTATGGATTCTAAAAAATATGTTAGAAAAAAAAAAAAAACAAAAGACAGGATAGAGAATTCTCGCAGTTAAATGGAAACTATTTTAAAGATTTAATGAAAATTCTGTATTCACCTATTATAGGTGTATTTATTCATTTAAAAGATGGGTCTAATGTAGATTAGACATAACAGATAAGATTTTCTTCAACTGAAATACAGGTAAGAAATAGTATGCAAAACAAAGCACAAAACAGCAAAAGTTAGAAAAAAAGAAAAAAGTGAGAGAGACCTAGGCAATACAATTCCTAGTATAACATACTGATAATCTAAGTCTTTAAAAAGAAAAAAAATAGAAAGAATGAAAAACATTTGAAGAGATGATGCCTCAGAGTTTCCAAAAACACAAATGACAGCAAATTATAAAATCAAGAATTATTACAAACTCAAGAAGTATAAGGAAAACCATATTTAGATAGGTCATAAGCTGCAAAAATGTAAAACCAAAGAACATTTTCTTTTTTTTTTAAGATTTTATTTATTTATTTGAGAGAGAGAATGAGATAGAGAGAGAGAGTATGAGACAGGGGAGGGTCAGAGGGAGAAGCAGACTCCCTGCTGAGCAGGGAGCCCGATGCAGGACTCGATCCTGGGACTCCAGGATCATGACCTGAGCCGAAGGCAGTCACTTAACCAACTGAGCCACCCAGGCGCCCCAAAGAACATTTTCAAAGCAGGTAGAGGAAAAAAGATATATCTGCAGAGGAAAAAAATAAATAGAGGTGATAATTAGCTTCTCAAGAAATAATGCAATCCCAGGGTGCCTGGCTGGCTCAGTCAGTGGAGAAGGCAACTCTTGATCTCAGGGTTGTGAGTTTGAGCCCTATGTTGGGTGTAGAGAGTACTTTAAAGAAAAAAAAAGAAAGAATGAAATTTCAGGAGATAGAAACACATATTATAAAAAGCTGAAAGAAAGTAACTGCCAACCTAGGACTCGCTACCCAGTGAAAAGTGTTCTTAAAACAAAACCAAACCAGACTTCTGCTTCCAGCTAAACTGGTATTTACTTGGACTGCAATTTCTCTGCCATCAGAAACAACCAGAAAAATAAAACCAAATTTATGAAACAGTTTTCAAGATCTGGACATCAGGCAACAAAGGAAAGACATCCCAGAGAGACAGAAAACAAATGAGGTTAGTCCTATGATTGGCCCAGGTTACTGCTTTGAAACATTTCCAGGTTGCAGCATAGGAGGCGAACACTACAGATATGGGCAGACTCCTTGAGTTTAGAAGATAGAGTTGAGGGGCACCTGGGTGGCCCAGCTGGTTAAGTGCCTGCCTTTGGCTCATCAGGCTACCCCTTGGTGGAGAGTCTGCTTCTCCCTCTCCCTCTGTCCCACTCCCCCCCCCAAGCCTCCCCACGGCTCATGCTCTTTCTCTGGCTCTCACTCGTTGTCTTCTCTCTCACAAACAAATAAATAAAATCTTAAAAAAAAAAAAAAGAAAAAGATAGAGTTTTGGATTTGGGAAAATAAGGTAACTACAGATTACTAGACAGAGTACCAGAGATTAGAAAGCCCATAGAAAACACCAGATCTGTAGAGGATCCTCCTCAAATTTCCAGCAGAAAATTATTAGTGCACGCATGTGAGAAAACTACTTGTTGACTTGTTGTAAAAAAAAAAAAAAAATCCAAAAGGATTAGAAGAAATACCTGGGATTTACACATGGTGGGTGTGCCTATTTTTACCAGCGAGGTGAGAAAATCTTGTAAGTCATTTGGCATTGGGTAGAGTGCACAAAAAAGTCTTGCCTCGGTAGTAAGAATTAATTAGGTCAAGATTAAACACTGATTGTCTCCTGCCAAATAAATCATAAAAGCAGGACATGAAAAGATCCTAATGATTCCAAGTAAATTAACTGTGTCCCAGAACAAAACTCAAGAATATTTATAAGAATACAAAAGTATCTAGCTCCCTAGTTCCCAGCAAGGTGAAATTCACAACTTAATCAAAATTATCAGGTATAGGAAGAAGCAGCAAAATACTTTAAATTTAGCAGAAAAATCAATCAATCAAAGTTGATTAAGAACTAACACAGATGTTAGATTTAGCAGATAAGGATATTAAAGCAGTTATTACAACATACTCAATATATTAAAAAGTAAAGTGGAAACATTGAAAAATATTTTTTAAAGACCCAAAATAAATCTGAGAGATAAAAACTTCAATAACTAAGAATAAAAATGCATTGAATGGATTAAAGCCAGGTAGGAAATTTCAGAAGACAAAATAGGATACTTGATGATACACCAATAAAAACTATCTAAATTAAACAGAGAGAGAAAAAAAAATAAATGAAGAGTATCAGTGAGCTGCAGGGACCTGACCTATGGGTAATTAGATTCCCCCATAGGATAGAGAAAGGGGACAATAAAATATTCATTGAAGAAAAATGATTATCCAAATTTGTCTTCTTTAAAAAGAAAACCACAAAAAAGGAAAAAGGGAACAAAGAACAGATGGGGCAAAGAGAAAACAGGTAGCAAGATGATAGGCTTAAGTCTAACTGTATCAATAATCACACTAAATATAAACATATAATATATAAAGTCATAGGTAATTTAAAAGTAAAATAATAAAAAATATATACTATGATAACTTTAATCAAAAGAAAATTGGAATAGCTACAATTAACATAAAAAACTAGGTTTTAAGGCAAATAATATTGCCAGGGATAAACAGAGATATTCTATAGTGATGAAGGGATCCATTCATCATTTCTATCACAGGCACAGGTATCTGGTTAATTCATAGTATTAGATATGTCTATATATTCACATGCCATGATACTTATGATATCTAGTTATATAAATTAAATTTATTTCTACATTAAATTAAGGACATATTTATAGATCATTTTATTATGGAAATGGAACATTATAAAGTATTTGCTACTAAATATTTGTGTTGGTGCAACAACATAGATGAACCTTAAAAACATTATAGAAGCGAAAGCAGCCAGATCAAAACAAAACAAAACAAAACAAAAACAAAAACCCACATATTGTGTTGTTGCAATTATACAAAATTTTAAAAAATATAAAATTAATCATGGTGAAAGAAAGTAGATCAAAGGTAGTCTGGGAAAAGACATGTCAAGATTGACTGCAGTGGAATACAGAATACTTTTTTAGGTGTTGCAAATGTTCCGTACCTTGTGTCATGGTAGTTGGATAGATATATGTACATATTCACCAAAACTCATTGTATTTTATGCTAAGAGTATTTCCATTTTATTTTAGGTAAACTATATCTCAATAAAATTTATTAAAACATTTATTATAGAATAAAAGGAGGGTGTTGGTTTTGACAAGGTTGAAAGCTGTTGACTTAAATCTTCGTATTCTCAAGCATTTGTTGAGCTCATTTCTTTCTCTCATTTACGTTCACCTCTGTTTTTTTCCATCACTAGCAGTTGGTGGAAAAAAATTATTTTCCTTTCTTTTTTTTTATAACATCATTTCTTTCCTTCCCTACCAAGCTACAGCCAAACAACCCAAATGGCACATCAAGGTGTTGTGCTAAACAAGTGCCATTTTTGGGGTTAAGAAAACTGCCCCATCCTTTAAAATGAAATATTTTGCTCCCAATGATATAAAATAAATTATGAAAAAAATCAAAGTTGTCTTAAGAAGTTTGGATTCTATTTCTTTATGTATACATACAGAGAAAAAGTTTTTATGACTGCCACTTATAGATGCAGAACACTGGCAAAGTATAAAATATGAGGAGTTGTGTGCTTAATAACATAAGATGTACTCATGCTCCACCCCTCATTGTGATCAGTAACATCAATTTTCAAAATGGTTGTCAGAACAGGAAGGAAAGCCTGCATATGCAGAGAATGGCACATGTGTTTAATAGAGATCTCCATTCACTCACTCACAGACACTTTCAGCTCAGCAGTGTTCCTTTCTAGATTGAACTTCTCAAGGAGATGATTATCAAATCAGAAAATGATGTCCCAGGTTTCAGCCTGGCATTTACAAGAACTGTTGAATATCTGTGATTGAAAATAATTGCAAAATATCTCAGAATGGTTGCTGAGTCAAGCTGTGCTGTATCTGTCACCAAGTTACCACACATTTCAGATTAGTTTATACTTAGTCTTTACTCAAATTATGCTTGTGGGAAACAAAGTAATATATACTTGATTAATGTTATCATGAGTGAAAATTCTGACATTCCAAATCAAATGCAACATTTATTAATAATAATATAAAACATTAGCAACATTCTTTGCTAACACCCAATGGGTCAAATGAACAAATTGATCACAAGTGAACCTCATTTTAGTTGAAAATCTAATGCATGCTCATTGAGGGCTGACATTGTTTTGGAAAATCCCATGTGCTTGGAGAACAGAACATCTCCATGCTTTTCATCTTTAAAACTACTTCCTAATAGAACTTAAGAGATTCTGGGATGCAACTTCTAGCAGCCAAAGAAATTAACATTTTCACTTACCTGACTTAGGTTTTGTTTATTGGTAGCATAAACCACTGAGCAGAAAGAAATATTTAACATATACGTGCTGAAATCTTTGTATGTTGACAGTATCGAAAGATACATGTTGCACATATATGCTTAAATCTGTGATATACATTTATTATATATAATACCAGTACCATTAATATCTGATGCATATGATATAATTAAGTACATTGTGACATATATGTTTTATATATATGGGTGTGTGTGTTTATGTTAAAATGTATCTTATGTAAGTTTTCAATTTTTTTTAGTCCGTTGCATAAGAGTTTAGCTTAATGGAAAAAAATTAAAAAAAGGGGTAATGAGAATGAAAAATTAAGACTCATTTACTTTATATTAGTTGTTTCATTTAATCTTCTTAACAACACTGAGAAATAGGTACTAGAATGTCCATTGTGCAGGTAAATAAATGAAGATTATAAAATAGTTAATAAGTAGAATAAAGGGCTTCCTACTTATGCTTACAGGCTTCTATTAATTCTGAGCTAAGCAAGTACAAAGAAAGTATAGCATATTGATTAAATAGGCTTGTCATCCAAGCCAAATGCTTAGTTCTTGTAAATTTCAAACAATTGAAATATCATGGCACTTCTTTCCAACTCTGAGATAATCAGAGCCAAAGAAGTTTAGTCAGTATGCTTAATACATCTAAAAAATCATTAACAAAAATAAAATGTACCAATGCCAATATCAGGGAGCCATGATCAAAAGGCCAAATTAGATACTACTGAATATGTCAGCATTTTAGTGAGATTAGGGAGATTAAAAAAAAATTCTGTTATTCCAATAAACCATTAAAACAAACATTATGTCTTAAGTGACTGCTATAATTTATACCAAAAACATATGAAGGCTATCAATGGGATAAATTAGTATGAAAATCAAATGCGTATCCATTTAATTACTTAATCAACTACTTAATTTTTTAAATGATATATTGTTTTGTTCCTGAATACTCAGAAGCTTCTGACATGTTTCTCAATTACATCCTTTTCTCTCAACAGATATCATTAGCATGATGGAGCCCCTTGTTCTTTTCTCAAATACTAATATAATGGGCTCTATTTGATAATTCCCTGAATTGAAAAGCCACCCAGAAGATAATGCAGTAGGCTTCTAAACTTCTGTTGTCTGTATCCTTGGAGGTTGTTTCATTTCATTATATAATGATTCTAGAGGTTAACCTATTGTTTGATACTTTACTGGATTAATGAAAATAGGTCATCTATGGGATGTCTGGATGGCTCAATCAGTTGAGAGTCTGCCTTCAGGTCAGATCATGATCCCAGGGTTCTTGGATTGAGTCTCACATCAGGTTCCTTGCCCAGGGGGCAGTCTGCTTCTCCCCCTGCTTGTGCTCCCTCTCTCTCTCTGACAAATAAATAAATAAAATCTTAAAAAAAGAAAAAAAGAAAATTGGTCATCTATGATATCCATCCTTTTTTTAATGTGGCATTTTAAGAGATGAAGTAGTATGTGATCCAGCCTAGATTATGTTTTTGTGCCCATATAAGTTTGCATTTCCTGGGCTTATCATGATGACAATGTTTGTAGTCTGATTATATATCAAACATTATACAAAGAGTTTTTAAAAGAACAAAGGAGCACATGACAAAAAAATAAGCCAAGAAGTCCTTAGAAATGCACACAATCACATAAATATTAATTCATAATCACATAAATATTAATTCATTGTATTGCTTTTATGGGTTTGAGATGTTGTAGTAATTTTATGAAATTATTTCTATAAGATCTTAGCTCATAGCTATCAGAATTTGTAAAAAAAAAAAAAACAGTTAATGGCTTTAAAAAAGAAACCATGTGGGGCTGGGGCTCCACACTCAGTGGGGAGTCTCCCAGATATTCTCTCTCTCTTCTTCTCCCTCTACTCACTGCTCACTCACTCCCCCTATCTCTAAAAAAATAAATAAATCATTAAAAAACCATATTTTTAAAAAATCAGTCTTAGGAAATAATTCGAAGTTCATTTCATATGTATTCTATAACTTTGCTAAATCTTTCACATAATTGTTATTGTTACACTCATTTTACAGATAAGAACCCTGAGGCTAAGAGACTGTGCATTCTCTTTGGTCCAATGTAATTGAAATGTTAAGAGCTGAGCTTGAATCCAAGTCTTACATCTCTACAGTCAGCACTTTATCCAATGTAACATAAATAAAATAGAAAATAATTTCTTTTTTCCCTTCCTGCCTGCCTGCCTTCCTGCCTTCATGCCTGCCTGCCTTCCTGCCTGCCTGCCTGCCTGCCTTCCTCCCTCCTTCCTACCTCGCCTTCCTTCTTCTTTCCTTGCATCAATCCTGCCTTCCTCCCTCCTTCCTACCTCGCCTTCCTTCTTCTTTCCTTGCATCAATCCTTTTATTGATGACATTTTTGCATATATGGAGTAATATAAACAGGTAAACTATATTCTATATTGTAGTCATTATTTATTGGGAAATAACTCTTCCATTCTAATGATTGTTCTCTATCTGGAGTCTAAAATACTCATAAGTTTAATTCTAAAAGACTTAAAATTCCTATGTTAACTATAAATTTATTCAGCTGGAAGACACAATCGGAAGATGCTCCAAATTATTTAAGTCACCAAAAGTGGCATTTGCACTCCCTGGCACATAGTAGTTACTCAATAAAATACAATTTAGATTCTGAACTCACTAGAGCTGCTTAAACATAAGTCAGCTTCATCAACCATTCCCTGGTTAATATAGTAGTGATGATGGAATATAAACTAGAAAGCATTAACTGCTCCTTAAAGAACATAAATTGGCTATAACAGAAAAGGAGCAAGCTAAGGAAGGAGCAAATACTATCAAATAGAAAAGAGAGATACCAAATGCCATTGATTTATTATATAGGCCTTACATTTATGTCAGTGAGAAAAAGTAAAGATTAATAGCTATATATATTCTCAAGTAAATGATGTTACAAGAATGCACTGCCCCTATTGTCATTGATGTACAATATGCCTGACGACTTATTGAGTTTAGTGAAATATCAATTTCTATCACTAGTAAGGAATGAAAGTTTCAGCCAGGGGCAAAATCAAGCTTCACCATTGCAAACTGGTTGAAGAGATTCCATTGAATGTTTCATGCCTTGGTTAGGAAAATATTTACATGAGAAAAAATAAAAGTTAACTATAAGCTTGTCATTGTTATGAGTTTGTTTTTAGCATTCTACAAATCTGCCTCAAAACAGAAATGAAAGACAAACTACACAAAAAAATTCCATCAAAATGATTTTGAAAAATAAAAAAAGGGAAGCTGTTTTTTTAGATGTTAAATTCAAATATATTGTGATTTAAAATAAAGTTATACTTGTCTAATTTGATTTTTTCTAATTATAATAAAAATGTCCTAATCAGTATTATTATTAATATGTAGGAATGAAATTGGGCTGTATACTTCCAGAGATATATTTTTTGCTAGTTTAAATTTTTCTATAAATTTTTCTTTCAAATTTTAACACTTTCTAGCAAGTAAAGAGGAAAGTGAGGACTCTTCTACATTTTTTTAACATATTTATTATGGAAGACTTCATTTAACCAGTATTTACTTTGAGTACCACTCTAAAACACAAATGAAATCAGAATCCTCCCTAAATTTCCTTCAGTTGATTCACTATTGATTCACAAGTTTTATATAAATAAAAACACTAATTTCATAGAAATCACTGATTTTATACAAATAGAAATCACTGGATTTTTAATTGCTTATTTTATTTTTTGTAGTTTCAAGTATTTATTTATTTATTCATTTATTTTTTTTTGTAGTTTCAAGTTTTTATTTAAATTCCAGTTAGTTAACATATAGTGTAATATTAGTTTCAGGAGTAGAATTTAGTGATTCAGAAATTCCGTACATCACCCAGTGCTCATCAGTCAAATGCTCTACCACTGAGCTATACCCCCTACTCAGTGCTTATCAGAAGTGTACTCCTACTACCCATCACCAATTGAACCCATCTCCCCACCCACCTCTCCTCCAGCAAACCTCAGTTTGTTCTCTATAGTTAAGAGCTTCTTTTATGGTTTTCTTCTCTCTTTTTTTGTTTTCCCCTGTGTTCATCTGTTTCATTTCTTAAATTCCACATATGAGTAAAATCATATGGTATTTGTCTTTCTCTGACTGATTTCAGTTAGCATAATGCACTCTAGCTCCATCCATGGTTTACAAACGGCAAGATTTCATTCATTTTATGGCTGAGTAATATTCCATTATATACATGGAATACATACATCCATTATATATATAAACACCACATCTTCTTTATCCATTCGTCAGTCAATGGACATTTGGGCTCTTACCATAATTTGGCTATTGTTGATAATGCTGCTATAAACATTGGGGTACATGTATCCCTTCCAATCACTATGTTTTTGTCCTTTGGGTAAATACCTACTAGTGCAGTTGCTGGATTGTAGGGTAGTTCTATTTTTAACTTTTTGAGGAACCTATACTGTTTTCAGTGTGGCTGCATCAGTTTGCATTTCCACCAACAGTGTAAGGGTTCCAGATCCTCTCTAACACCTGTTGTTTTCTGTGTTGTTAATTTTAGCCATTCTGACAGATGTGAGATGATATCTCATTGTAGTTTTGATTTGTATTTCCCTGGTGATGTTGAGCATCTTTTCATGTGTCTGTTAGTCATCTGTAGGTCTTCTTTGGAAAAATGTCTATTCATGTCTTCTGCCCATTTTTTAACTGGGTTATTTGTTTTTAGGGTGTTGAGTTTGATAAGTTCTTTATAGATTTTGGATACTAACCCTTTATCAGATATGTCACTTGCAAATATCTTCTCCCATTCCCAAAGTTGCCTTTTAGTTTTGTTGATTGTTTCCTTCACTGTGCAGAAGTTTTTTATCTTGATGAAGTCCCAATAGTTCATTTTTGCTTTTGTTTGCCTCTGGAGATGTAGCTAGTAAGAAGCTGCTATGGCTAATGTCAAAGAGAGTACTATATGTGTTCTCTTCTAGGATTTTGATAGTTTCCTCTCTCAGGTTTAGGTCTCTCATCCATTTTGAATTTATTTTTGTGTTTGGTGTAAGAAAGTGGTCCAATTTCATTGCTTCGTGTGTTGCTGTCCAGTTTTCCTAACACCACTTGTTGAAGAAACTGTCTTTTTCTTCCATTGGATATTCTTTCTTGCTTTGTTGAAGATTAGTTGACCATAGAGTTGAGAGTCCATTTCTGGGTTCTCTATTTTGTTCCATTGATCTATGTGTCTGTTTTTGTGCCAGTACCATATTGTCTTGATCACTAAAGCTTCCTAATATAACTTGAAGTCTGGAATTGCGATGCCTCCACCTTAAGATCAAGTGTAATATCTGTTCTTATCAGTTTAATTGCTAATTTTAGTTCTCAGCATAACTAATTCTTAGGATAAAGAATCTAGAGACAATACCTGAAAAACACTGTTCCGGATATAAGAAATTTTAGCCCTATAAGTTTACCTAAGATATGTTGAGTTATGATTTCTCTTTTGCTCAGACCAATACTTGATGCATTTCTAAACTTTCTGAATCACCTACATCCAGGTGTAAGTATAGAAGTGAAGGGAAACAGGAATGAGTAAGTTTAAGTGTTATTTACTTGGACATATGCGAAAGCTACTACACGTCTATAACATCATGAAATTTCACCACTGTTATAAAAGTTTATCAGAAAAAGAAGCAGGGCTGGGGGGGGTCCATGTAAGTGAAATTTAGTAGAACATTAAATATGTATAATTAGTGGGAGTAATGAGAAGATGTGGGCAGAGGACAGATATAAGCCCAAAACATAGACAAATAAAAACTGCACTAATTTCTTGATTATTGGGGAAAGATTAATTGGTTAAACCCCAGCAGGCAGGTGATTCTAAAACAGTAATGAGGCTTCTGATGATTACTGATATTTGCCAGCCATGTGGTCCAACACTTTTGGGCTGATCCATATTTGTATCTGATAAGAGTAGAGGAGGGGAAGTAAGTGGTAGGAGGGAAGTGAAAAGGAAGAACAGGCAAGTTATAATCATCTCTAATCAGATGCTGCCTAATCATGGAAGAACCCCTCTGTGTCTTAGCACAGCCAGTTTGCATTCCCAAGTATTCTGTGGGTAGAGAGTTTTTCCTGTATAAGAATGCAAAATATTTGAATTATTAATGTATAGGCCAAGGCAAGTGCTAGTCTTCTGAATTCCCAGGTACTCACATATGTATGTATTCTATTTTCAAATATAGACTCCACTGTAAATTTGTTGACTTTAAAGTAAGTCATCTCAAATTCCCCTTTTGTACATCATATGTGCTATGCTAATAAACAACATGTAATTATAAATAATATGTAGCATACAAGGCTCTCCCGAGCCAATAATAAAGTTTTATATTTTTTGATTAAAACTTTTAACAAATTGGCAAGTCATTAAATCATGCATCAAAGAAGACACTTATTGATCCTTTCAACAAATAGTGATCATCTCTCTACTCTGTTGCCAGGATCTATGTTACAAGTCAGAAACTGGGATAAGGGGAGAAGAAAAGATGGCGGAGGAGTAAGGGACCCTATTTCAACTAGTCCCTGGAATTGAGCTGGATATCTACCAGACCACTCTGAGCACCAATGAAATTAGCCTGAGATGTAAGAAGATCTGGATCTCTACAAACAGAATATTGCAGGTGGTTGGTTTTGAGGTAGAAAGTGGGGAGCCATGAATCTGCAGGCAGATATTGGAGGATAAATGGCAGCGGGAGGGAGCCTCTCCATGGGGATCCTACACCGCCAGTGAGTGACAGCCTCGCTCACTGGGGATGGGGCACAGACTCGCAGACCGGTAGCAGCAGGGAAAGGACTTTAGGGCAGCCCCTGGCAGGGTCGGGCATGCGAACTGGGAATGGCTGGTGGTTTTAGAAGCACAAAGGGCAGAGACGTGCCCCAACCTGGAGGCAAGACTGGGAGCACTGCAGAGGGGCCCACAACCCAGGACGCTGCAGTTTATAGCAGCACAGACAGAAACAGAGACAGGGTGGCCTGGAGAGCTCACTGAAGAACAGACTGTGATCTCTCTGCTCTGAGGCAGATGGTTGGAAATGGTCTCTTCTGCTCTGACTCTTGGGAGAGACATGGAAAGCCACCAGGGAAAGTCACCAGAGAATAAAAGCTCCAAAGAACTGATTCCCACTGAGCCCAGCCCCCACCACGGGGGACAGGGCAACTCTGCCCAAACAGTGTTGCCTGAGTAACAGCATGGCAGACCCCTCCCCCAGAAGACAGTCTGGGAAAACAAGAGGCCAGCAACCCTAAGGTCCCTAGAAAACACGTGCAACTTGCTTGGGTTCTGGGCAATAATTTGGACTCTATACATTCTCTTAACCACCCATCAACAGAATGACTAGGAGGAGGAACCCCCAAAATAGAAAGGACTCAGAGATTATGACTTATGCCGCAGATTTACAAATGGATGCAGATATAACCAAGATGTTGGAAATGGAATTCAGGCTAGCAATTGTGAAGACAATAGCTAGAATGGAGAAATCAATTAATGGCAACAGAGTATCTCTAAGGGCAGAAATGAAAGCTGAATTGGCAGAACTTAAACATGCTATCAATGAGATCCAATCTCATCTAGATAATCTAACAGCTAGGGTAACTGAGGCAGAAGAACAAATAAGCAACCTGGAAGACAATATAATAGACAAAAAGGGAAAAAAGGAGGCCAGGGAAAAACAACTCAGAATCCAAGAAAATAGAATCAGAGAAATAAGTGACACCATGAAACATTCCAATATCAGAATAATTGGAATCCTGAAGGGAGTGGAGAGAGAGAGAGGACTAGAAGATGTATTTAAGCAAATTGTAGCTGAGAACTTCCCTAATCTGGGGAATGAAAAGAATATTTGTGTCCTAGAGGCAGAGAGGGCCCCTCCCAAGATCGAGGAAAACAGGCCAACACCCCGGCATGTAATAGTAAAACTTGCAAATCTTAGAACCAAGGAAACCACCTTAAGGGCAGTTAGGGGGAAGAGATTCCTTACATACAGAGGGAGGAACATCAGAATAATGTCAGACCTATCCACAGAGACCTGGCAAGCCAGAAAGGCCTGGCAACACATATTCAGGGTACTAAACGAGAAGAACATGCAGCCAAGAATACTTTATCTGGCAAGGCTCGTATTTAGAATAGATGGAGAGATGCAGAGCTTCCAAGACTGGCAGAAACTGAAAGAATATGTGACCACTAAGCCGGCCCGGCAAGAAATACTAAGGGGGGTTCTATAAAAGGAAAAAGACCGCAAGAGTGATATACAACAGAAATTTACAGGGACAATATATAAAACATCTTCACAGGCATCATGATGAAATTAATTCATATCTTTCAATAATCACTCTCAACGTGAATGGCCTAAATGCTCCCATAAATGGCACAGGGTTGCAGATTGGATAAAAAGACAGGACCCATCCATATGCCATCTACAAGAGACTCATTTTGAACCTAAAGATACATCCAGACTGAAAGTGAAGGGATGGAGATCCATCTTCCATGCCAGCAGACCTCAAAAGAAAGCTGGGGTAGCAATTCTTATATCAGACAAATTAGATTTTAAATTAAAGTCTGTAGTTAGGGACACAGAAGGACACTATTTCATTCTTAAAGGGTCTATCCAACAAGAAGATCTAACAATTGTAAATATCTATGCCCCTAACATGGGAGCAACCATCTACATAAGCCAACTGTTAACGAAACTAAAGAGTCATATTGATAACAATATGTTAATACTCCACTCTCAGCAATGGACAGGTCATCTAAGCAGAAAATCAACAAGGAAACAAGAGCTTTGAATGATACATATATCTATGATGGACCTCATAGATATATACAGAATATTCCACCCTAAAACAATAGAATACTCATTCTTCTCAAGCGCACATGGAACTTTCTCCAGAATAGACCACATACTGGGTCACAAATCAGGTGTCAACCGATACCAAAAGATTGAGATTATTCCCTGCATATTCTCAGACCACAATGCTTTAAAACTGGAACTCAATCACAAGAAAAATTTTGGCAGAAATTCAAACACTTGGAAGCTAAAGACCACTCTGCTCAAGAATGTTTAGGTCAAGGGGTGCCTGGGTGGCTCAGTCATTAAGCATCTGCCTTCAGCTCAGGTCATGATCCCAGGGTCCTGGGATCGAACCCCACATCGGGCTCTTTGCTCCGTGGGAAGCCTGCTTCTCCCTCTCCCACTCCCCTTGCTTGTGTTCCCTCTCTCACTGTGTCTCTGTCTGTCAAAAAATAAATAAAATCTTAAAAAAGAGAATGTTTAGGTCAACCAGGAAATCAAAGAAGAACTTAAACAATTCATGGAAATCAATGAGAACAAAAACACATAGGTCCAAACCTATGGGATACTGTAAAGGCGGTCCTAAGGGGGAAATACATAGCCATCCAAGCCTCACTCAAAAAAATAGAAAAATCCCGAATTCACCAACTAACTCTACACCTTAAAGAACTAGAGAAAAAGCAACAAATGATGCCTAAGCCATGCATTAGAAGAGAAATAATTAAAATTGAGCAGAGATCAATGAATTAGAAACCAGAAACACAGTAGATCATATCAACGAAACTAGAAGTTGGTTCTTTGAAAGAATTAATAAGATCGATAAACCACTGGCCAGACTTATCCAAAAGAAAAGAGAAAGGACCCAAATTAATAAAATTATGAATGAAAGGGGAGAGATCGTGACTAACACCAAGGAAATAGAAACAATTATTAGAAATTATTATTGGGCGCCTGAATTGGGTGGCTCAGATGGTTAAGCATCTGCCTTCAGCTCAGGTCATGATCCCAGGGTCCTGGGATCGAATCCTGCATCGGGCTCCCTGCTCCTTGGGAGCCGGCTTCTCCCTCTGCCTCTCTCTCTCTGTCATGAATAAATAAATAAAATCTTTAAAAAAAGAAAAAGAAATTATTATCAACAACTATATGCCAATAAACTGAGCAATCTGGATGAAATGGAGGCCTTCCTGGAAACCTATAAGCTGCCAAGACTGAAACAGGAAGAAATTGACAACATGAATAGGCCAATAACCACTACCGAGATTGAAGCAGTGATCAAAAACCTCCCAAAAAAACTAGAGTCGAGGGCCTGATGGATTCCCTGGGAAATTCTACCAAACATTCCAAGAAGAAATAATACCTATTCTACTGAAGCTGTTTCAAAAAATAGAAACAGAAGGAAAACTTCCAAACTCATTCTATGGACCAGCATTACCTTAATCCCCAAACCAGGCAAAGACCCCATCAAAAAGAGAATTTCAGACCGATATCCCTGATGAATATGGATTCCAAAATCCTCAACAAAATCCTAGCTAATAGGATCCAACAATACATCAAAAGGATCATCCACCACGACCAAGTGGGATTTATCCCCGGAATGCAAGGGTGGTTCAACATTTGCAAATCAATCAGTGTGATAGAACACATTAATAAAAGGAGGGAGAAGGACCATATGGTCCTCTCAATTGATGCAGAAAAAGTATTTGACAAAATACAACATCCTTTCCTGATTAAAACTCTTCAGATTATAGGGATAGAGGGACCATTCCTCAAGTTCATAAAATCCATCTATGAAAAACCCACAGCGAATATCATCCTCAATGGGGAAAAGCTGAGAGCCTTTCCCTTAAGATCAGGAACACGTCAAAGATGCACACTCTCGCCACTATTGTTCAACATAGTACTAGAAGTCCTAGCAACAGAAATCAGACAACAAAAAGAAATAAAAGGAATTCAAATTGGCAAAGAAAAAGTCAAACTCTCTCTTTTCACAGACGACATGATACTTTATGTGGAAAACCCAAAAGACTCCCCCCACAAATTACTAGAATTCATACAGCAATTCAGTAATGTGGCGGGATACAAAATCAATGCACAGAAATCAGTTGATTTCTTATACACTGACAATGCAACTGTAGAAAGAGAAATTAGAGAAACAATTCCATTTACATTAGCACCAAAAACTATAAGATACCTCAGAATAAACCTAACCAAAGAGGTAAAGGATCTATACTCTAGGAACTACAGAACACTCATGAAAGAAATTGAAGAAGACACAAAAAGATGGAAAAATATTCCATGCTCATGGATCGGAAGAATAAACATTGTTAAAATGTCTATGCTACCCAGAGCAATCTATACCTTCAATGCCATCCCAATCCAAATTCCAATGATATTTTTCAAAGTGCTGGAACAAACAGTCCTAAAATTTGAATGGAATCATAAAAGACCCCAAATCACCAAGGAAATGTTGAAAAAGAAAAACAAAGCTGGGGGCATCACGTTGCCCGATTTAAAGCTATATTTCAAAGCTGTGATCACCAAGGCATCATGGTACTGGCACAAAAACAGACATATAGACCAATGGAACAGGATAGAGAACCCAGATATGGACCCTCAACTCTATGGTCAAATACTCTTTGACAAAGCAGGAAAAAATATGCAATGGAAAAAGGACAGTCTCTTCAATAAATGGTTCTGGGAAAACTGGACAGCCACATGCAGAAGAATGAAACGCGACCATTCTCTAACACCATACACAAAGATAAACTCAAAATGGATGAAAGACCTCAGTGTGAGACAGGAATCCCTCAAAATCCTAGAGCAGAACATAGGCAGTAACCTCTTTGACATCAGCCACAGCAACTTCTTTCAAGATACATCTCCAAAATCTAGTGAAACAAAAGCAAAAATGAACTTTTGGGACTTCATCAAGATAAAAAGCTTCTGCACAGCAAAGGAAACAGTCAACAAAACAAAGAGGCAACCCACAGAATGGGAGAAGATATTTGCAAATGACACTATAAATAAGGGCTGGTATCCAAGATCTATAAAGAACTTCTCAAACTCAACACCCAAAAAACAAATAATCCAGTCAAAAAATGGGCAGAAGACATGAAAAGACACTTCTCAAAAGAAGACATACAAATGGCTAACAGACATGAAAAAATGTTCATCATCATTAGCCATCAGGGAAATTCAAATCAAAACCACATTGAGATACCACCTTACACCAGTTAGAATCACAAAAATGGACATGGAAAGAAACAACAAATGTTGGCGAGGTTGTGGAGAAAGGGGGACCCCCTTACACTGTTGGTGGGAATGCAAGTTGGTTCAACCACTTTGGAAAACAGTGTGGAGGTTCCTCAAAAATTTAAAAATAGAGTCACGCTATGACCCAGCAATTGCACTTCTGGGTATTTACCCCAAAGACACAGATGTAGTGAAAAGAAAGGCCATATGCACCCCAATGTTCATAGCAGCAATGTCCACAATAGCCAAACTGTGGAAAGAGCCGAGATGTCCTTCAACAGATGAATGGATAAAGCAGATGTGGTCCATATATACAATGGAATATGACTCAGCCATCAGAAAGGATGAATACCCAACTTTTACATCAACATGGATGGGACTGGAGGAGATTATGCTAAGTGAACTAAGTCAAGCAGAGAAAGTCAATTATCCTATGGTTTCACTTATTTGTGGAACATAAGGAATAGCAGGGAGGACATTAGGAGAAGGAAGGAAAAAATGGGGGGGATGGAGGGAGAGATGAGAGACTATGGGCTTTGAGAAGCAAACAGGGTTTTAGAGGGGAGGGGGGTGGGGGGATGGGTTAGCCTGGTGATGGGTATTAAAGAGGGCACGTGGGGCGCCTGGGTGGCTCAGTTGGTTAAGCGTCTGCCTTTGGCTCAGGTCATGATCCCAGGGTCCTGGGATCAAGTCCCGCATCAGGCTCCCTGCTCAGCGGGAAGCCTGCTTCTCCCTCTCCCACTCCCCCTGCTTGTGTTCCCTCTCTTGCTGTTTCTCTCTCTGTCAAATAAATAAAATCTTTAAAAAAAAAAAAAAAGGAGGGCACGTACTGTATGGAGCACTGGGTGTTATATGAAAACAATGGATCGTGGATCACCACATCAAAAATTAACGATGTATTGTATGGTGACTAACATAACATAATAAAATTTAAAAAAATAAAATACTTGAAAAAAATAACATTAAAATAAAATTTTAAAAATGTAGAAAAAAAGAAAATGGGATAAATACAAGAAATATGACTTCAGTCTTTATAAAGATTAATTTTACTGGGACAGATGATAATATCAACAAACCATGTGAACAGACACATAAATTAATTAGAAATTGTAATGAATGAATTATGGGAAATATGCTGGAAATATTTTGAGAAAAATGTAAGGACTTACGTTGGATAGACTGATAGGAAAAGACTGTCTGAAAAAGTTTCACTGTGGTGGAGACCAAGAGCATGAGATGGATCTCCCTTGGAAAGATCAGGGGAAGGAAAAGGCATAGGCAAAAGCTCTGAGGATCTAAAATGCTTTCCATTTCTAAAATCTTAAAAAAAAAAAAAAAATAAATATATATATATATATATATATATATATATATATATATATATATTTCAGTGAGTCTGGAGTACAGAGAAATTGGCAGAAATTTTGCCCAATATCAAGTTCAGAGTGTCAAAGACTAGATTCAAGTGGAATCAGCATACATTTAAGGATTTTAAGCAGGGAGTAGCTCAGTCAGATTTATATTTTAATGAAATAATTCTAGCTGCTGTGGCAAAAGTGAGCTAAGGAAAGGGGCAAAGAATATAAATGGGAGATAAGTTAGAAAGTTATTGGTTTATTATAGAAAGACATCATGACTTCTGCTTCTAAGCACATGGCAATAGGGATAGGCAGTTGTGAAGTCTACATTGTTTTCAGTTAGAATCTACATAAGATACTGATAGGTTGCAGAATGAGGTAAAAGGGCTCCTATGTTTCCAGCCTGAGCACTGAAGTGGTAGTTGTGTCATTTACTCAGATGGCACAGGCTTAGGGATAAATAGGTATGTCTTTACCTATGTGTGGGTATGTGTATGTGTGTTAAGAATTAAGAGATTAATTTTGGACGTTCATTTTGACTTTTATGAGAGATAAGTAGAGATATTAAGTAGACAGCTAATGTGAGTTCCTGGCATTAAGATAATGGTGGGACATAAGTATTTTGGAATAGTCACCTATTATGAGCATGGATGAGATCACCTATGGAAGCAGTGGAGAAAGTGGAATAAATGAGAAATTTCCTTTTCTTTCTTTTTCTTTCTTTTCTTTCTTTCTTTCTTTCTTTCTTTCTTTCTTTCTTTCTTTCTTTCTT